>NW_026262735.1:0-548217 GCF_021869535.1 Mytilus californianus
TTATGAAGACGAAACACACGTCTGGTGTACTAAATTATAATCCTTGTACCTTTGATAACTATATTTACATTTTTCAGTAAATTATACCATTTTTTTTATAATTGTATTAGATGGTACCTTAAATCGACCATATTTCATAAATAATTGTATAAAATGTAACAGGAAATCAACAACTGTTTTATTGACAATTTTACTACATTTTTCAGTAAATTTTACCACTTTTTTGATAATTGTATTAGATGATACCTTAAATCGACCATATTTCATAGATAATTGTATTAAATGTAACAGCAAATCAACAACTGTTTTATTGACAATTTTACCACATATTTAGGTAAATTTTACTACTTTTTTGATAATTGTATTAGATGATATATTTAATTGACCATATTTTATAGATAATTGTATTAAATATAACAGCAAACCTTGAACTGCCTAATTAGCAAGTTTACAATATTTTTCAGTTCATTTTACCACTTTATGATAATTGTAGTAGATGATACCTTAAATCGACCATATTTTAAAGATAATTGTATTAAATGTAACAGGAAACATACAACTGCATTTTTGACAATTTTTCTACATTTTCAGTAAATTTTACCAATTTTTTGATAATTGTAATTGATGTTATCTAAATCGGTCACTTTTTTACGATACCTTCATTAGATTTAGATCTTGCAAGATTTCGCCACTTTTTAAGATAACGTATTAGGTATTATATTAAATCGATCATATTTTATAGATAATTGTATTAAATGTAACAGCAAATCTACAGTACTTGATTGGCAAGTCTTATGTAGACGAAACGCACGTCTGGTGTACTAAATTATAATTCTTGTACCTTTGATAACTATTTTTACATTTTTCAGTAAATTATACCACTTTTTTGATGATTGTATTAGATGGTACCTTAAATCGACCATATTTCATAGATAATTGTACAAAATATAACAGCAAATTAACAACTGTTTTATTGACAATTTTTGCTACATTTTTGAGTAAATTTTATCATTTTTTGATAATTGTATTTGATGTTACCTTAAATCGTTCACTTTTTCAAGATAATGGTATTATATGATACCTTAAATCGACCATATTTTAAAGATAATTGTATTAAATGTAACAACAAAACTACAACTGCATTATTGACAATTTTACTACATTTTCTAGTAAATGATACCATTTTTTTTTATTGTATTTGATGCTACCTTAAATTGGTCACTTTTTTACGATACCTGCAAAAGATTAAGATTTTACAAGATTTCGCCACTTTTGAAGATAATGTATTAGATATTATGTTAGATAGATAGATAATCGTATTAAATATAACAGCAAACCTTGAACTGCCTAATTAACAAGTTTACTATATTTTTCAGTTCATTTTACCACTTTATGATAATTGTATTAGATGATACCTTAAATCGACCATATTTTATAGATAAGTGTATTAAATGTAACAGGAAACCTACAACTGCATTTTATCAATTTTCCTACATTTTCAGTAAAATTTACCAATTTTTTGATAAATGTAATTGATATTATCTAAATCGGTCACTTTTTTACGATACCTTCATTAGATTAAGATCTTACAAGATTTCGCCACTTTTTAAGATAATGTATTAGGTATTATATTAAATCGATCATATTTTATAGATAATTGTATTAAATGTAACAGCAAATCTACAGTACTTTGATGTTACCTTAAATTGGTCACTTTTTTACGATACCTGCATAAGATTAAGATCGACCATATTTTAAAGATAATTGTATTTAATGTAAAAGCAAAACTACAACTGCATTATTGACAATTTTACTACATTTTTTAGTAAATGATACCATTTTTTTTTATTGTATTTGATGTAACCTTAAATTGGTCACTTTTTTACGATACCTGCATAAGATTAAGATTTTTCAAGATTTCACCACTTTTGAAGATAATGAATTAGATATTATGTTAGATAGATAGATAATCGTATTAAATATAACAGCAAATCTGCAACTGCTTTATTGACAATTTTACTACATTTTTCAGTAAATATTACCACTTTTTGATAATTGTATTAGATGATACCTTAAAGCGACCATATTTCATAGATAATTATATTAAATGTAACAGCAAATCAACAACTGTTTTATTGACAATTTTACTACATTTTTAGGTAAATTTTACTACTTTTTTGATAATTGTATTAGATGATACCTTTAATCGACCATATTTTATAGATAATTGTATTAACTATAACAGCAAACCTTGAACTGCCTAATTAACAAGTTTACTATATTTTTCAGTTCATTTTACCACTTTATGATAATTGTATTAGATGATACCTTAAATCGACCATATTTTACAGATAATTGTGTTAAATGTAACAGGAAACCTACAACTGCATTTTTGACAATTTTTCTACATTTTCAGTAAATTTTACCAATTTTTTGATAAATGTAATTCATGTTATCTAAATCGGTCACTTTTTTACGATACCTTCATCAGATTTAGATCTTACAAGATTTCACCACTTTTTAAGATAATGTATTAGGTATTATATTAAATCGATCATATTTTATAGATAATTGTATTAAATGTAACAGCAAATCTACAGTACTTGATTGGCAAGTGTTATGTAGACGAAACGCACGTCTGGTGTACTAAATTATAATCCTTGTACCTTTGATAACTATTTTTACATTTTTCAGTAAATTATACCATTTTTTTTATAATTGTATTAGATGGTACCTTAAATCGACCATATTTTATAAATAATTGTATTAAACGTAACAGCAAATCAACAACTGTTTAATTGACAATTTTACTACATTTTCTAGTAAATGATACCATTTTTTTTTTATTGTATTTGATGCTACCTTAAATTGGTCACTTTTTTACGATACCTGCAAAAGATTAAGATTTTACAAGATTTCGCCACTTTTTAAGATAACGTATTAGGTATTATATTAAATCGATCATATTTTATAGATAATTGTATTAAATGTAACAGCAAATCTACAGTACTTGATTAGCAAGTCTTATGAAGACGAAACGCACGTCTGGTGTACTAATTATAATCCTTGTACCTTTGATAACTATTTTTACACTTTTCAGTAAATTATACCACTTTTTTGATGATTGTATTAGATGATACCTTAAATCGACCATATTTCATAGATAATTGTATCAAATGTAACAGCAAATCAACAACTGTTTTATTGACAATATTACTACATTTTTCAGTAAATTTTATCATTTTTTGATAATTGTATTTGATGTTACCTTAAATCGTTCACTTTTTCAAGATAATGATATTATATGATACCTTAAATCGACCATATTTTAAAGATAATTGTATTAAATGTAACAGCAAAACTACAACTGCATTTTTGACAATTTTACTACATTTTCTAGTAAATGATACCAATTTTTTTTTATTGTATTTGATGTAACCTTAGATTGGTCACTTTTTTACGATACGTGCATAAGATTAAGATTTTACTAGATTTTGTCACTTTTGAAGATAATGTATTAGATATTATGTTAGATAGATAGATAATCGTATTTAATATAACAGCAAATCTGCAACTGCTTTATTGACAATTTTACTACATTTTTCAGTAAATTTTACCACTTTTTTGATAATTGTATTATATGATACCTTAAATCAACCATATTTCATAGCTAATTGTATTAAATGTAACAGCAAATCAACAACTGTTTTATTGACAATTTTACTACATTTTTATGTAAATTTTACTACTTTTTTGATAATTGTATTAGATGATACCTTTAATCGGCCATATTTCATAGATAATTGTATTAAATATAACAGCAAACCTTGAACTGCCTAATTATTAAGTTTACTATAATTTTCGGTTTATTTTACCACTTTATGATAATTGTATTAGATGATACCTTAAATCGACCATATTTTATAGATAATTGTATTAAATGTAACAGGAAACCTACAACTGCATTTTTGACAATTTTTCTACATTTTCAGTAAATTTTACCAATTTTTTGATAAATGTAATTGATGTTATCTAAATCGGTCACTTTTTTACGATACCTTCATTAGATTTAGATCTTACAAGATTTCACCACTTTTTAAGATAATGTATTAGGTATTATATTAAATCGATCATATTTTATAGATAATTGTATTAAATGTAACAGCAAATCTACAGTACTTGATTGGCAAGTGTTATGTAGACGAAACGCACGTCTGGTGTACTAAATTATAATCCTTGTACCTTTGATAACTATATTTACATTTTTCAGTAAATTATACCATTTTTTTTATAATTGTATTAGATGGTACCTTAAATCGACCATATTTCATAAATAATTGTATTAAACGTAGCAGCAAATCAACAACTGTTTAATTGACAATTTTACTACATTTTTTAGTAAATTCTATCACTTTTTGATAATTGTTTTTGATGTTACCTAAAATCGTTCACTTTTTCAAGATAATGGTATTATATGATACTTAAATCGACTATATTTTAAAGATAATTGTATTAAATGTAACAGCAAAACTATAACTGCATTATTGACAATTTTACTACATTTTCTAGTAAATGATACCATTTTTTTTTTATTGTATTTGATGTTACCTTAAATTGGTCACTTTTTTACGATACCTGCATAAGATTTAGATTTTACAAGATTTCGCCACTGTTGAAGATAATGTATAAGATATTATGTTAGATAGATAGATAATCGTATTAAATATAACAACAAATCTGCAACTGCTTTATTGACAATTTTACTACATTTTTAAGTAATTTTACCACTTTTTTGATAATTGTATTAGATGATACCTTAAATCGACCATATTTCATAGATAATTGTATTAAATGTAACAGCAAATCAACAACTGTTTTATTGACAATTTTACTACATTTTTAGGTAAATTTTACTACTTTTTTGATAATTGTATTAGATGATATCTTTAATTGACCATATTTTATAGATAATTGTATTAAATATAACAGCAAACCTTGAACTGCCTAATTAACAAGTTTACTATATTTTTCTGTTCATTTTACCACTTTATGATAATTGTATTAGATGATACCTTAAATCGACCATATTTTAAAGATAATTGTATTAAATGTACATACAACTGCATTTTTTACAATTTTTCTACATATTCAGTAAATTTTACCAATTTTTTGATAATTGTAATTGATGTTATCTAAATCGGTCACTTTTTTACGATACCTTCATTAGATTTAGATCTTGCAAGATTTTGCCACTTTTTAAGATAATGTATTAGTTATTATATTAAATCGATCATATTTTATAGATAATTGTATTAAATGTAACAGCAAATCTACAGTACTTGATTGGCAAGTCTTATGTAGACGAAACGCACGTCTGGTGTACTAAATTATAATCCTTGTACCTTTGATAACTATTTCTACATTTTTCAGTAAATTATACCACTTTTTTGATGATTGTATTAGATGGTACCTTAAATCGGCCATACTTCATAGATAATTGTACAAAATATAACAGCAAATTTACAACTGTTTTATTGACAATTTTACTACATTTTTTAGTAAATTTTATCATTTTTGATAATTGTATTTGATGTTACCTTAAATCGTTCACTTTTTCAAGATAATTGTATTATATGATACCTTAAATTTAGACCATATTTTAAAGATAATTGTATTAAATGTAACAGCAAAACTACAACTGCATTATTGACAATTTTACTACATTTTCTAGTAAATGATACAATTTTTTTTTATTGTATTTGATGTAACCTTAAATTGGTCACTTTTTTACGATACCTGCATAAGATTAAGATTTTACAAAATTTCACCACTTTTGAAGATAATGTATTAGATATTATGTTAGATAGATAGATAATCGTATTAAATATAACATCAAATCTGCAACTGCTTTATTGACAATTTTACTACATTTTTCAGTAAATTTTACCACTTTTTTGATAATTGTATTAGATGATACCTTAAATCGACCATATTTCATAGATAATTGTATTAAATGTAACAGCAAATCAACAACTGTTTTATTGACAATTTTACTAAATTTTTAGGTAAATTTTACTACTTTTTGATAATTGTATTAGATGATACCTTCAATCGACCATATTTTATAGATAATTGTATTAAATATAACAGCAAACCTTGAACTGCCTAATTAACAAGTTTACTATATTTTTCAGTTCATTTTACCACTTTATGATAATTGTATTAGATGATACCTTAAATCGACCATATTTTAAAGATAATTGTATTAAATGTAACAGGAAACCTACAACTGCATTTTTGACAATTTTTCTACACTTTCAGTAAATTTTACCAATTTTTTTATAATTGTAATTGCTGTTACATTTAATACAATTATCTGTAAAATAAGATCGATTTAATATAATACCTAATACATTATCTTAAAAAGTGGCGAAATCTTGTAATATCTAAATCTAATGAAGGTATCGTAAAAAAGTGACTGATTTAGATAACATCAATTACAATTATCAAAATTGGTAAAATTTACTGAAAATGTAGAAAAATTGTCAAAAATGCAGTTGTAGGTTTCCTTTTACATTTAATACAATTATCTTTAAAATATGGTCGATTTAAGGTTTCATCTAATACAATTATCATAAAGTGGTAAAATGAACTGAAAAATATAGTAAACTTGTTAATTAGGCAGTTCAAGCTTTGCTGTTATATTTTATACAATTATCTATAAAATATGGTCGATTAAAGGTATCATCTAATACAATTATCAAAAAAGTAGTAAAATTTACCTAAAAATGTAGTAAAATTGTCAATCAAACATTTGTTGATTTGCTGTTATATTTAATACAATTATCCATGAATTATGGTCGATTTAAGGTATCATCTAATACAATTATCAAAAATGTGGTAAAATTTACTGAAAAATGTAGTAAAATTGTCAATAAAGCAGTTTTAGATTTGCTGTTATATTTAATACGATTATCTATCTATATAACATAATATCTAATACATTATCTTCAAAAGTAGCGAAATCTTGTAAAATCTTAAATCTTATGCAGGTATCGTAAAAAAGTGACCAATTTAAGGTAACATCAAATACAATGAAAAAAAATGGTATCATTTATTAGTAAATGTAGTAAAAGTGTCAATAATGCAGTTGTAGTTTTGCTGTTACATTTAATACAATTATCTTTAAAATATTGTCGATTTAAGGTATCATCTAATACAATTATCATAAAGTGGTAAAATGAACTGAAAAATATAGTAAACTTGTTAATTAGGCAGTTCAAGCTTTGCTGTTATATTTTATACAATTATCTATTAAATATGGTCGATTAAAGGTATCATCTAATACAATTATCAAAAAAGTAGTAACATTTACCTAAAAATGTAGTAAAATTGTCAATAAAACAGTTGTTGATTTGCTGTTACATTTAATACAATTATCCATGAATTATGGTCGATTTAAGGTATCATCTAATACAATTATCAAAAATGTGGTAAAATTTACTGAAAAATGTAGTAAAATTGTCAATAAAGCAGTTTTAGATTTGCTGTTATATTTAATACGGTTATCTATCTATATAACATAATATCTAATACATTATCTTCAAAAGTGGCGAAATCTTGTAAAATCTTAAATCTTATGCAGGTATCGTAAAAAAGTGACCAATTTAAGGTAACATCAAATACAATGAAAAAAAATGGTATCATTTATTAGTAAATGTAGTAAAAGTGTCAATAATGCAGTTGTAGTTTTGCTGTTACATTTAATACAATTATCTTTAAAATATGGTCGATTTAAGGTATCATACAATACCATTATCTTGAAAAAGTGAACGATTTAAGGTAACATCAAATAATAATATCATCATCAAAAAGTGATAGAATTTACTAAAAAATGTAGTAAAATTGTCAATAAAATAGTTGTTGATTTGCTGTTATATTTAATACAAGTATCTATGAAATATGGTCGATTTAAGGTATCATCTAATACAATCATCAAAAAAGTGGTATAATTTACTGAAAAATGTAAAAATAGTTATCAAAGGTACAAGGATTATAATTTAGTACACCAGACGTGCGTTTCGTCTACATAAGACTTGCCAATCAAGTACTGTAGATTTGCTGTTACATTTAATACAATTATCTATAAAATATGATCGATTTCATATAATACCTAATACATTATCTTAAAAAGTGGTTAAATCTTGTAATATCTAAATCTAATGAAGGTATCGTAAAAAAGTGACCGATTTAGATAACATCAATTACAATTATCAAAAAATTGGTAAAATTTACTGAAAATGTAGAAAAATTGTCAAAAATGCAGTTGCAGGTTTCCTGTTACATTTAATACAATTATCTTTAAAATATGGTCGATTTAAGGTATCATCTAATACAATTATCATAAAGTGGTAAAATGAACTGAAAAATATAGTAAACTTGTTAATTAGGCAGTTCAAGCTTTGCTGTTATATTTTATACAATTATCTATAAAATATGGTCGATTAAAGGTATCATCTAATACAATTATCAAAAAAGTAGTAAAATTTACCTAAAAATGTAGTAAAATTGTCAATAAAACAGTTGTTGATTTGCTGTTACATTTAATACAATTATCCATGAATTATGGTCGATTTAAGGTATCATCTAATACAATTATCAAAAATGTGGTAACATTTACTGAAAAATGTAGTAAAATTGTCAATAAAGCAGTTTTAGATTTGCTGTTATATTTAATACGATTTTCTATCAATATAACATAATATCTAATACATTATCTTCAAAAGTGGCGAAATCTTGTAAAATCTTAAATCTTATGCAGGTATCGTAAAAAAGTGACCAATTTAAGGCAACATCAAATACAATGAAAAAAAATGGTATCATTTATTAGTAAATGTAGTAAAAGTGTCAATAATGCAGTTGTAGTTTTGCTGTTACATTTAATACAATTATCTTTAAAATATTGTCGATTTAAGGTATCATCTAATACAATTATCATAAAGTGGTAAAATGAACTGAAAAATATAGTAAACTTGTTAATTAGGCAGTTCAAGCTTTGCTGTTATATTTTATACAATTATCTATAAAATATGGTCGATTAAAGGTATCATCTAATACAATTATCAAAAAAGTAGTAACATTTACCTAAAAATGTAGTAAAATTGTCAATAAAACAGTTGTTGATTTGCTGTTACATTTAATACAATTATCCATGAATTATGGTCGATTTAAGGTATCATCTAATACAATTATCAAAAATGTGGTAAAATTTACTGAAAAATGTAGTAAAATTGTCAATAAAGCAGTTTTAGATTTGCTGTTATATTTAATACGATTATCTATCTATATAACATAATATCTAATACATTATCTTCAAAAGTGGCGAAATCTTGTAAAATCTTAAATCTTATGCAGGTATCGTAAAAAAGTGACCAATTTAAGGTAACATCAAATACAATGAAAAAAAATGGTATCATTTATTAGTAAATGTAGTAAAAGTGTCAATAATGCAGTTGTAGTTTTGCTGTTACATTTAATACAATTATCTTTAAAATATGGTCGATTTAAGGTATCATACAATACCATTATCTTGAAAAAGTGAACGATTTAAGGTAACATCAAATAAAATTATCATTATCAAAAAGTTATAGAATTTACTAAAAAATGTAGTAAAATTGTCAATAAAATAGTTGTTGATTTGCTGTTATATTTAATACAAGTATCTATGAAATATGGTCGATTTAAGGTATCATCTAATACAATCATCAAAAAAGTGGTATAATTTACTGAAAAATGTAAAAATAGTTATCAAAGGTACAAGGATTATAATTTAGTACACCAGACGTGCGTTTCGTCTACATAAGACTTTCCAATCAAGTACTGTAGATTTGCTGTTACATTTAATACAGTTATCTATAAAATATGATCGATTTCATATAATACCTAATACATTATCTTAAAAAGTGGTTAAATCTTGTAATATCTAAATCTAATGAAGGTATCGTAAAAAAGTGACCGATTTAGATAACATCAATTACAATTATCAAAAAATTGGTAAAATTTACTGAAAATGTAGAAAAATTGTCAAAAATGCAGTTGTAGGTTTCCTGTTACATTTAATACAATTATCTTTAAAATATGGTCGATTTAAGGTATCATCTAATACAATTATCATAAAGTGGTAAAATGAATTGAAAAATATAGTAAACTTGTTAATTAGGCAGTTCAAGCTTTGCTGTTATATTTTATACAATTATCTATAAAATATGGTCGATTAAAGGTATCATCTAATACAATTATCAAAAAAGTAGTAAAATTTACCTAAAATGTAGTAAAATTGTCAATAAAACAGTTGTTGATTTGCTGTTACATTTAATACAATTATCCATGAATTATGGTCGATTTAAGGTATCATCTAATACAATTATCAAAAATGTGGTAACATTTACTGAAAAATGTAGTAAAATTGTCAATAAAGCAGTTTTAGATTTGCTGTTATATTTAATATGATTATCTATCTATATAACATAATATCTAATACATTATCTTCAAAAGTGGCGAAATCTTGTAAAATCTTAAATCTTATGCAGGTATCGTAAAAAAGTGACCAATTTAAGGTAACATCAAATACAATGAAAAAAATGGTATCATTTATTAGTAAATGTAGTAAAAGTGTCAATAATGCAGTTGTAGTTTTGCTGTTACATTTAATACAATTATCTTTAAAATATTGTCGATTTAAGGTATCATCTAATATAATTATCATAAAGTGGTAAAATGAACTGAAAAATATAGTAAAGTTGTTAATTAGGCAGTTCAAGCTTTGCTGTTATATTTTATACAATTATCTATAAAATATGGTCGATTAAAGGTATCATCTAATACAATTATCAAAAAAGTAGTAACATTTACCTAAAAATGTAGTAAAATTGTCAATAAAACAGTTGTTGATTTGCTGTTACATTTAATACAATTATCCATGAATTATGGTCGATTTAAGGTATCATCTAATACAATTATCAAAAATGTGGTAAAATTTACTGAAAAATGTAGTAAAATTGTCAATAAAGCAGTTTTAGATTTGCTGTTATATTTAATACGATTATCTATCTATATAACATAATATCTAATACATTATCTTCAAAAGTGGCGAAATCTTGTAAAATCTTAAATCTTATGCAGGTATCGTAAAAAAGTGACCAATTTAAGGTAACATCAAATACAATGAAAAAAAATGGTATCATTTATTAGTAAATGTAGTAAAAGTGTCAATAATGCAGTTGTAGTTTTGCTGTTACATTTAATACAATTATCTTTAAAATATGGTCGATTTAAGGTATCATACAATACCATTATCTTGAAAAAGTGAACGATTTAAGGTAACATCAAATAAAATTATCATTATCAAAAAGTGATAGAATTTACTAAAAAATGTAGTAAAATTGTCAATAAAATAGTTGTTGATTTGCTGTTATATTTAATACAAGTATCTATGAAATATGGTCGATTTAAGGTATCATCTAATACAATCATCAAAAAAGTGGTATAATTTACTGAAAAATGTAAAAATAGTTATCAAAGGTACAAGGATTATAATTTAGTACACCAGACGTGCGTTTCGTCTACATAAGACTTGCCAATCAAGTACTGTAGATTTGCTGTTACATTTAATACAGTTATCTATAAAATATGATCGATTTCATATAATACCTAATACATTATCTTAAAAAGTGGTTAAATCTTGTAATATCTAAATCTAATGAAGGTATCGTAAAAAAGTGACCGATTTAGATAACATCAATTACAATTATCAAAAAATTGGTAAAATTTACTGAAAATGTAGAAAAATTGTCAAAAATGCAGTTGTAGGTTTCCTGTTACATTTAATACAATTATCTTTAAAATATGGTCGATTTAAGGTATCATCTAATACAATTATCATAAAGTGGTAAAATGAATTGAAAAATATAGTAAACTTGTTAATTAGGCAGTTCAAGCTTTGCTGTTATATTTTATACAATTATCTATAAAATATGGTCGATTAAAGGTATCATCTAATACAATTATCAAAAAAGTAGTAAAATTTACCTAAAAATGTAGTAAAACTGTCAATAAAACAGTTGTTGATTTGCTGTTACATTTAATACAATTATCCATGAATTATGGTCGATTTAAGGTATCATCTAATACAATTATCAAAAATGTGGTAAAATTTACTGAAAAATGAAGTAAAATTGTCAATAAAGCAGTTTTAGATTTGCTGTTATATTTTAATACGATTATCTATCTATCTAACATAATATCTAATACATTATCTTCAAAAGTGGCGAAATCTTGTAAAATCTTAAATCTTATGCAGGTATCGTAAAAAAGTGACCAATTTAAGGTAACATCAAATACAATGAAAAAAAATGGTATCATTTATTAGTAAATGTAGTAAAAGTGTCAATAATGCAGTTGTAGTTTTGCTGTTACATTTAATACAATTATCTTTATAATATGGTCGATTTAAGGTATCATATAATACGATTATCTTGAAAAAGTGAACGATTTAAGGTAACATCAAATAAAATTATCATTATCAAAAAGTGATAGAATTTACTAAAAAATGTAGTAAAATTGTCAATAAAATAGTTGTTGATTTGCTGTTATATTTAATACAAGTATCTATGAAATATGGTCTATTTAAGGTATCATCTAATACAATCATCAAAAAAGTGGTATAATTTACTGAAAATGTAAAAATAGTTATCAAAGGTACAAGGATTATAATTTAGTACACCAGACGTGCGTTTCGTCTACATAAGACTTGCCAATCAAGTACTGTAGATTTGCTGTTACATTTAATACAATTATCTATAAAATATGATCGATTTAATATAATACCTAATACATTATCTTAAAAAGTGGCGAAATCTTGTTATATCTAAATCTAATGAAGGTATCGTAAAAAAGTGACCGATTTAGATAACATCAATTACAATTATCAAAAAATTGGTAAAATTTACTGAAAATGTAGAAAAATTGTCAAAAATGCAGTTGTAGGTTTCCTGTTACATTTAATACAATTATCTTTAAAATATGGTCGACTTAAGGTATCATCTAATACAATTATCATAAAGTGGTAAAATGAACTGAAAAATATAGTAAACTTGTTAATTAGGCAGTTCAAGCTTTGCTGTTATATTTTATACAATTATCTATAAAATATGGTCGATTAAAGGTATCATCTAATACAATTATCAAAAAAGTAGTAACATTTACCTAAAAATGTAGTAAAATTGTCAATAAAACAGTTGTTGATTTGCTGTTACATTTAATACAATTATCCATGAATTATGGTCGATTTAAGGTATCATCTAATACAATTATCAAAAATGTGGAAAAATTTACTGAAAAATGTAGCAAAATTGTCAATAAAGCAGTTTTAGATTTGCTGTTATATTTAATACGATTATCTATCTATATAACATAATATCTAATACATTATCTTCAAAAGTGGCGAAATCTTGTAAAATCTTAAATCTTATGCAGGTATCGTAAAAAAGTGACCAATTTAAGGTAACATCAAATACAATGAAAAAAAATGGTATCATTTATTAGTAAATGTAGTAAAAGTGTCAATAATGCAGTTGTAGTTTTGCTGTTACATTTAATACAATTATCTTTAAAATATGGTCGATTTAAGGTATCATATAATACCATTATCTTGAAAAAGTGAAGATTTAAGGTAACATCAAATAAAATTATCATTATCAAAAAGTGATAGAATTTACTAAAAAATGTAGTAAAATTGTCAATAAAACAGTTGTTGATTTGCTGTTACATTTAATACAATTATCCATGAAATATGGTCGATTTAAGGTATCATCTATTACAATTATCAAAAATGTGATAAAATTTACTGAAAAATGTAGTAAAATTGTCAATAAAGCAGTTTTAGATTTGCTGTTATATTTAATACGATTATCTATCTAACATAATATCTAATACATTATCTTCAAAAGTGGCGAAATCTTGTAAAATCTTAATCTTATGCAGGTATCGTTAAAAAGTGACCAATTTAAGGTAACATCAAATACAATTAAAAAAAAATGGTATCATTTACTAGAAAATGTAGTAAAATTGTCAATAATGCAGTTGTAGTTTTGCTGTTACATTTAATACAGTTATTTTTAAAATATGGTCGATTTAAGGTATCATATAATACCATTATCTTGAAAAAGTGAACGATTTAAGGTAACATCAAATAACATCTGATAAAAAATAATGGAAATCTGAATGCAAGTTTAACAGATTTAGCCAAAAAAAGCTAGGAAAGCTCTGTTTTAAATAAAAACACATGCAGGCTTTTGGGAAAATTTCCCTGTTAATGTATCCTGTAATCTTTTTGATTCTCTTATTAAACCAATTTTAACATATAATGCTGAAATATTATACATGGATACATATCAATCTTATTATAAAGCAAAAGACAGATTAAAATTCCAAAACAAAGATTTAGATAATTTCCGATATTTGGATAAGACCCCCTTCGAAAAGGTTCCTGTTTATTTCTGTAAATATATTCTAGGTACTAAAAAAACATCTGCTAACTTAGGTGTTAAAGCCGAACTTAGTAGACCACCAATAGAAAAATATATAAAAATACAAGCAATTCTTTATTGGGCTAGATTGAATACTGAAAACATAAACCCATTACTAAAAGAAAGTTATACATTAAGTAAACACCTTGATTCACAAGGAATTTATACTTGGTCCACTTTTATCAAAGATTCAACACAAGAAATGAATATTGATATACAAAAAATACAAAATATGGAACAAGTAAAAAAACTAAAGACGTGGATTAAGAATATGACAAGCAACTTTTATTCAGAATTACTGGAAAATAAAATAAACAGTTTGAACGAAAATAACAAACTTTTTCTTTACAAAAATATTAAAGTCAAACAAGACCAAAAATTTTATCTAAGATATCCAAATTTTGAAACAAGACGTTTATTTACAAAAATTAGAATTAGTGACCATAATTTGCTCATTGAAAAGGGCAGATATCTAACAATACTTCGAGACAATAGAACATGTCCAACTTGTAAAACCTTAGAAGATGAACATCACTTTCTCCTATACTGTCAAATTAATAACGTTTTACGTATAAAACTTTTTAATGACATGGCAATAGATAATCCTATGTTTCCAAATCTATCTGATACTGAAAAACTAGTAGTCCTACTAAATCCTTCAAATATAAACCAAGTGAAAAAAACAGGTTCCTTTATAAAACAATCTATAGAACTGAGGACAGGGGCTCTTAGTTTTACTTGTATATATATAGATATGTGTGTGTTCAACTCAGTTATTTTATTGTTGTTGTTACTTTTGTTTATGTCACAAGTATAATGCTACTTATATGACAAATAAAGATTATTTATTATTAATTGTAGTGAGGAAGATGGGACAGAACTCGACACTGATATTTCCAAACAATGCTTAGTAATGTTAAATTGATAATCTTGAAACAATATGGACAATGGAATCCGAAACCGATCGGTAATACATCATTCCAGAACCTTTCCTGAATGGTGGTAAGTTTACTGCATTGCAGTTTGAAATAAAGAAACTGTTGTACATCAATGACTTAATCTACCATTACCAACATAAGGAAATGCTTGTACAAAATCAGGAATATGACAGCGGTTTTCCATTCGCTTGATGTGTTTGATCTTTTAATTTTGCCATCTGATAAATTACTTTCCGTTTTGAATTGTCCCTGGAGTTCTGTATTTTTTGTCATTTTAATTTGATAATTATAATATATTCAGGATTTTTACTACCTTGTGTAGCTTATCAAGGATAAAGCTGAAGTTGTTCAACTTGTCTTCGTATCATTTACCATCTAAGGGGGATATCCAAGATATAATAAGACCTACTAGAAGATGGCCTTATACAATTAGATGCTTGTTTTGGACCAGGAATAGTAGGCATTTCGAACGAATTTTAATTACAGCCTTTGCGTGGGTTAATAGATTGAACCCAGTGATTCTATTGGGGTGGTGCGATGTAATGGGCCTGTTGAGAGACATCAGTCATGAGTCATATGTTTGCGCCTTTTACGTTATTTGAACATGTCAATTACATTTTTTATGCTTACAATGTTACAACATTTTGAGTATTTGGATGGTAGATTGATTGATTGATTGTTGGTTGCTTAACGTCCAGTGGCAAATATTTCATGCATATTCAGGACGAGAACAAGTTCACAATAAATACAATAGGTAGGTTCTGTAATAGATTAGGGATTATGGTCGGAGAAATTTAGACTGCCACGGGAAAATGAGGGTATATTGGATAGGGACAGAAATTTAGCCTTGCAACAGGTCACCTACGGACCCCTCAAAGAGTTGTTGCAAGGGTTCTTAACGTGCAAAGAGCGTGGCACTCTCTTTACACGAGGCATCGGATTTAACGTCCCCATTCTGACCGGACGTGGCTGCAAATTTGTACATCCCGCACAGCCAAACGGACGCCCCACTTTAGCACGGGTTTTACTGCCGGTCGGAGGAAGACCAATGGTGACCATACTTCTATTCCCCAGTCACCCTTGGGGGACTATATATTTTTGGAATAACTATAGTATAAGATTGAACCTTGGGGGGTTTTGAATGGTAGAATAAGGCATTATACTCACTATACCAAAAACCACTAGGTATGATATATTGCTAAATAGAAAAAAAAAAAAAAAAAAATCGGTTACTGATAATGGTTTTATTGAGTTATAATGTAAGTGATAGTAAACTTATAATATATAATACTTCATTTTATTTTTAAAACCAGAACAGAAAACAAGAAGGTGGAGAAGAAAAATGAAAAGTCGGACTGATAGTTCCAGCAAAAAAGCGAGAACTGAATATGGTCCAGAATCCATGGAAGTCATTAAAGATGTAGAAAAAGTCATTGAGCGTCAAACAAAAACACAATCTAATTGTCAAGTATTGAAAACCGAGAGAACAAAAAAAAATACCAAACTCACAGCTTCTTACTTTGGAAAAATACACATAATCTTTTCCTTAACCAAACATCATTCTTAGATTAATTTGACATCTTCTGCAATGCCCACGCCTATTCATCTACCTCAAATGCCATTTTATGTAACATAAGGTGAATAGAAAGAGACTGAAATTCACACAATAGTGGATAATAACCAGATTCTACTCATATTTCCGGTTTGCTTGCAGAGTGTAAACATACAAAAATTATTATTTACATGCATAGGTAATTCGTTTTTACACTTGATTTTTACACTCAAACGACGGACAAATGTTGCACTAGTAAAGGATGTCGCATACATCTATCCTCCTAAATATAGTATTACCAGAATCTTAAAAATCGACAATCTAAATGTGTTTCTCACTTCGGCACTTGTAAATTGAAACTTTAGTCAAGTTTATAAACTTCTGTCAAGAATATTATACTAGTCTAGTCAATTTCACTGTGCATTATTCAATTATGTCTGAAATTCAGACTAAGCGTTATCCTACTTTTGCTAATTTATTTTGCTTTTGTTTTGTTTTGTTATCTACATTTTACATCACAATTACTACCACACATGTTTGTAACTATAAAACAAAGATTTATTGCATGAACACAGAACTTGCTCATTTTTTTCAAAAGTATTTAAGTATCACAAGATAAGTGATGATTGATATTGTTAACATCTATTATTTATCAATGTTTTCCTTTTGTATATATGTTATGGACATGTTTGTATTGTTTTGGTGCAGAAAATGTAACCGTTAAGATTCAAAACGTCCAAAAACTTAACGAAAGAAAAATAAACTGAATTAATGAAACATTCACCTTTGATTTATTTGGTTTTCTTTAAACGGGAGACAATTATGCAATATGTCAATACAGAAATGGAGAACCTCGGATTCCATGGTTAAGTTGAAAGACGAAAGTAATGGTTAGGCTGTGGCAGTACGTTACTCCATGGCATGTAACATGCAGGTTCAAACCTCACCGAGCAGAAAAATATTTTTGCATCTTCAATTTATGCTTACGTCTTCAATTTATGTAAATTAAGGTGAAATTAATATATTTAAAGCCATAAACTATTTCTTTTGAACATTTCATTGAGTCATGTTTGACTAAGCCCCATTCTATTTTAGTTTTAGGAAACATTTTTCTTTATTATTTCAATATGTCTAATGTATAAATATTACTTTGAACCCTCATCTGTGTATGAGTTGATGGTGTAATGGTTAGGCTGTTGCGCTTCGTTACTCCATGGAATATAACATACAGGTTCAAACCATCATTATTTTTGCATCTTCCATCAATGCTCAATACATGCTTACGTCTTCAATTTATGTAAAATAAGGTGAAATTAATCTATTTCAAGTCATATAAACTATTTCTTTTTAGCATTTCATTGTGTCATGTTTGTCTAAGCCCCATTCTATTTTAGTTTTAGGAAACATTTTTTTTTAATTTCAATATGTCTAATGTATAAATATTACTTTTAACTTGAAGGTGTGAATGAGTTAATGGTGTAATGGTTAGACTGTTGCGCTTCGTTCCTAGATGGCATATAACATGCAAGTTCAAACCTCACCGAGCAGAAAAATATTTTTGCATCTTCAATCTATGTTTGACTAAGCCCTATTTACATTCTATTTAGGTTTTAGGAAACATTTTTTTTTTTACTTCGATTAGCCTAATGTATAAATATTACTTTTAAACGAAATCGATGAGTGAGATGATGGTGTGATGATTGGGCTGTTGCGCTTCGGCTGAAGACTAACGTTCAAACCTCAATCTAGCGGTAGTTATTTTGCATCTTCATTCCAGGCTATTCGTCTTCAATTAATGTTAAATCATGTGAGAAGCCATAAACTTTTTAACATTTCGTTGTTTCATGTTTGACTAAGCTCAATATCGACATTCGCTCAAATTATCTAAATACTAAATTGGACTTTTTTTAATTGTTTTTCTTTATTTCAGAATATCAAAGCATATATACTAGAAGACCTTGTGTCATTTCCCATCAGAAGCAAAGTAGCAACTGACGGGAAATCCCTCAAATACACAGTATGGGCTATCATTAATGGCACGGTGTGTCAAATCTCTACATTCAAAGAAAAAAAGGCTGAACATTTTTACAAGGATGACCAAATCAAATTCATCAAACTATACTATGATTCCAATTAAAGATATCAAATAAAGCAGGACACAATTGTAAGTTGTATAAAAAAAATATTTAAAATTTAAATCGGGAATGGCATGACGAGGAAAGTAAAAATTGAAAAATTTCGAAAGAAACAAAACCTATTCATTGCATAAAGGGGAAATTAAATATTCTGTCTATAATTTTGCAAATTTCATTAACATTTTGCAATTTCAACATTTTAATACTTAGTTACTGAATTTCGTCTTTGATATTTTCTTTTGATATGTATTGTATATATATATTCATTTTATGGAAAGTTAGGTCTACCCTTGTATGCAATCAATGAAATAATTTTTAAAGTCGTACAGATTTTGAAGCAAAATAAGCAGATGCTACTAGTAATATATATTTTTATTACAAAGTCTATATATAAACTATAGGTATACATCTGAATTACATCAACATCAATAAACTAAAATAAATTAATACATGCATAAACACAAACTATGTGACAGCAGAAGGTGTTATTTGAGCATTTCGGTGTTAAGCTTAAAAGATCTAAATATAAATTAATCTTAATTACCCATCTCTTTGGCATTGTTTGTACTTATATCGCAATAGTCGTAATATAAACCAACCCATTATTTCAGAGTAATATCCACAGAAAATAACATATTTTAATCATATATGTATGTTAGCCAAATATGTTATAATACGAATAACATAGTACCCAGCATGCATGTACATATTGTTCAATCCATAGAAATGAGATTTTTTGGGTCTTTAACTTTATAATCTCTCACTTTTACAATAGTATTCTTATACACAACATATCTATTGTTTGAAACGCCTTCTGTGCAAAATAACAATAGAACCACAGCTTTAATATTTCGTATCAAAGTCACGATTTTTCTCTCTCGATAATTTCCCTTTGTTTTTAGTGGGTATATGACTATGTTAGCTAATGTTTACAAAATTCAATCTTTCAAATTTTCGCTGTGATTATAAAGTGATAACGACCCTTTTAGTTTCAATGTTATACATTTTTCAAAATTAAAAAAACTGTAAAAAGTATATACATTTTTTTCATCTGATACTATAATAACCTTTAACAATTGAATGGAGATGGATAGTTTATTCCAACTAAGTTAACTTTAATATTCCTAAATTGTAGATCGGGGAAATCCAGATAGTTAATGGCTCAAAGAGGAGAGAAATTCAGCTCAAATATGCTGGCCGAACAGCTAAGGTAACGGCGTGGAATGGGGTGGCAGAGAATATTAGTGACTGTCATATCCACGCTGGAAAGATGTATGCAATTAAGATTGTTGCGCCAGCAAATGATTTTGTGGGATGCAGGTGTTATAACGCCCGTCCCTCAACCACATTTGAGGTATTTCGTATACTTTTTCGTTTTCATCTATTTTTCATTAATTAAGTTTTATCCTTTGATCAAATGAATAATGACAATGGACGTTTTACTAAACTCTAAAACATATATAAATCTACTAAAATTAAAAAATAAATAAATAAAAAAACATTCAAGACTTAAAAAGGCCAGAGGTTCCTGGCTTAGGACAGGCGCAATAATAACATGTTTTATGATATGATAGACGATTTTAACGATCTTGCTTGGCTATACAGCCCTCGCACGATCTCCACCCTCCCCATATTCCTCTGGCCAATGTAGAATAACCAAAACAGAATACACGCAGTAAAACTCAGTTTAAAAGAAGTCGGGAGTCCGATACCAGAGACTACTTTCTTTTTCATCATTTCATATACCAGAGACTACTTTCTTTTTCATCATTTCATATACTTGTTATGTGTAAACATGTGCAAGACCGTACTTCGACCAATAATCATTATGGTTTACATTTACAATTAGTGAAATTGGACGGAGAGTTTCTGTGTCACTAATTAGACGAATCATATGTAAATATAAACAAGAAAAAAATCAAACCATATATATATATATATGATGTATTCAAAGCTTGATTGATTCAAGGAATTAGGAAATGATTTTTTTTTAATATGATTAAGTATTTAGTAAAGCAGAAATTAATTGGTATTATTACTGCAGTTATTGGACGACATAGAGGAGGAAACTGGATTGCTCGAGGGAGAAAGGTACTTTTTCACTGTCGGCACGTCATTTCATTTTAGGGCTATCGTGAAAAGAGATTTTGTTTTTGAACATTGAAAACACAAGTTTGAGGTTTCTAAAAAGCTATGGAGTGCTTCGCTCTACCCTAATTTAAGGTAATATGTGTGCATGTGGTTGTTAATTAGTATTGGAAATGTGGTATTTTTAGATATTGATTGATATAAAATGAATGTACTTTAAGAGTGTGCGTTATAAACCCATGCTTTTAAAAAAAAAAAAATTCTTGTTGAAAATTAAAACAATTATAAATAGACACGACTCTTGTGGGGTGCCTTGCTTATGGTGAGCCTAGATTGTCAGAAGTTATAAACTACAGATAATGCATTTTTGTAAACATTGTATAGGAACATTGTTTAGCAAAGCAAATCTTGCAAATTGCAGAGTAACAAAGCAAATAAACACGTATTAATAATTGATATTTCAATATTGAATTTATCTGTGAAATGTATGCATAAAAAAACGAACATGAATTAATGACAGTTGATCGGAAGTGAAATACACATAGTTAATTTTCCGGCATTTGATGTCTTATCCTGAACGAGAAAAGTCTGTAAATCTTTATCTCATTTAAGCCAATAGCTATTGCTCTATCTCAGCCGCATCCAATCAGAATCTATACGTGATAAGTAATTTATTCAAGATGGCGTGTATTTCGACCGAAACTAATAGCTCAGCACCGTGATGCGAAGCAAAAACATCTTAAGCTCGATTTAATATCTTAATTTAATATCTTAACGTATTGCACGACACTTGTGTTAACCCTTTACGAATTTTTGAATTGCTTGAACGTTCGATAGATTTTAATTAAAGTCATATGAAACGAGTGACTGGTGAAAAATAATGTTTATCCAATTCTTGAACAAATGCATGTATATAACATAAACTTAGTCTTCTGTACATGATTTTTTTTCAATTTTTATGCAAAAATATCGTATAATCGTCATATTTTTCTCTCTGTCTGTTATGAATTGAAAATATGGCCGCTCATTAATTGTCGTGTTTTGATGTCGTAGTTTACCGATTGACATCTTATAGGAAACATTCAACAAATAAGCATGGATATTGAGCACGTATATAACATGTACAATCAGATGATAATTTATTTAAATGACAGATCCATGCGTATTGCGATCACCGGATTTTTTACGAGGGGTCACGCTAAGGTCACTTTGAATACGGAAAATATGTCGGCGAATTTCTTCCTGGAAGCAAGCAATTAAAAAAAAGTTAAAAGTTAAACTTCTTCTAAATGTGGACAAATTAAAGAATTTTCTTCAGAAAAAAGTATATGTACATAACTTTAATAATGACTATCAATTTTTTTTATAAAAAAAACATAAAAATATTTATTTTTAATTTGCGGTTTCATATGACTTTAAATATGTAGCTAAATTTCTTTAATAGTTTGAGTTTTTAAAGCTTACACTTAATACGAAACGATTGTACTTACAATTTAATAAATTATCTATCAAAATTTTAATTTTCTTCACGGGAATATTTCAAGTGTCCACACTAAATTTCCCTTGGGACACTTCATTTAATCATATTCTTTTCAAAATATCTATGCAAAATAAGAATGGAGACGGCCATGTAAACCAATACTGCAGTATATCACGTCATAGAACGTTCACGCAATATTTTGAAGAGTTGTGAATATATCGCGAATTTTTCGAGTTTTAATATAAAATAGAATAAGATGTGGTATGATTTTAGTTTGTTACATGGAACGACGCAGAGTAAACGTTTTTTTTAGCTCACCTGGCATAAGAATTATAGTGTACACTTAGATAACCAGCTATGAGGGTTATTTGGTTTGCACCACATTTTTGATGCTATTTCTTTATAGATAGAAAAAATACTACAGTGATTCCTTAACAAAACCTTCAAATAATGATCTTAAAATCTCTAATTTTTTAATGCGAGACAATCACGAAAAACGACATATAAAGGTAATTCTAAAGTAAAATAATGATACATTCTTTAGACTTTTGCTAACAGGTGTATTCATGTTATTTATATTATTATATATTGCTTGAAATACTGTGTGCCAAACTGTTGCTTTACTTATAATTTATTTCGTTTCATTCTAATATTTCCAGTTTATTTCAAGAATCTTTTCTGAAGAGGATGGCAGGTTTATATTCCAAGAGGATATGTTTGTATGTTATTTTACAATAAGTAATATAAAATTATTTTCAAATAAAAATGTTTACTTGATCTTATTGAAATTATATGAAACTTCTTTAGATCATCATGATGTACGGTGACAACTATACATATATAATTAATAATATTTCAGAAAAGCTGCAAAATATAAATACTTTGGAACAGCTAGGTTATATTTGTTTGATTTGTACTTTAATAGCAACATTGAATGTATTGATATAGTTTGAAGAGTTGCGTCCCTTTGAAATATCAATTATAAAGAAAATAGAATCATAAGCCTTCTCTCTATGTACAAATCTTGACCAACATTAATCAAACAATTTTATATTAGCAATGTCACGGACAAATCAATGCCTAACTTACGTTGAAAAAACAATAACTTTTACAATTGAAATATGTGCAAAGTGGGGGACATTAAGAAGTTCTGTTTTTATGAACAATGGAATTATTATTATTTAAGCCTAAGAGTCAGGAAAAAGAAGCTACTAGAAATATTCACATAAATGTTCCAAGTACTGGCAGTGTGGAACTAAATGGAATATGTATGTATACTAATTTTAAGTAGTAATAGATATGCATTGGAGATGTACTTTGACAGATGGTTTAGTAAATATCAAAGTTGAACAGGAGATATAAAATATGAAATGTCAGATCATTAACCACTCGACCCTTCATAATATTTTTAATATCATTAAATGCTGAATTTGTCATTATGTGCACAAATTTATTTTATGAAAACCTTTTATTGCTGCCCGCCCAGCAGAGTATGATCCAGGGTTGGTCACCCGGCGGCGGTGGCAAAAATGATGCACCATGTACCAAACAATGATGCACCTTAAACATTTTGAAAACATAAATTCTTTGATTAAATCAATTTGTCTATCGTAATCACCGGTTATAAAGTTGTCATTACTTAACTTCAGGCGAAATACACGTACATTGGCATGTATGATAATACAATTAACATGTAATCAACGATCGCTGATTACTTGGTAGATTTCTTTGATGTTAAGGTGTAAAAATAAAGAGACAATCCCCAATATTAGATGTTTTAGCAGGTTATTCATACTTTTATTTACATTACGTTTATCTACATTTTTCAAGTTTGAATGATAACTTTTCTCGACCAATAATGTTTTTTTTTACTGTGATGGCAAAATTCAAATATAATTTTAAAGTTTTATAGTCCCATACACATTCATTATAATACCCTCGTTCTAACATCTATTTGTTTAAAAGTACCGATCCATCCAATTTTTTAGTAACTTGTACCCTCTTTCCGTCAGGAAAGGCCACAAATCAGCCCAATCTGAAGTACAAACGACAGTCATACTTCAGTTTTTCTTGACGACATTTAGCAAAGGACTACTGACATTCAAACATTTATTGATAAATCAATGAATGAACGTATAAAAGCAAACAGAACTGTTTGAAATCTATGTAAGTGTGTTTTGCTTTGTTGCAAGCAGAATCTTCCTATAAGAGCCATAGGGATTATGCAGTCTCAATATCGGGATTTCTCAAGCACCGATTGATTTCCGTGTAGTCTGGGAACTTTGAGATTATCTGGATAATGCCCCAAAGAACTGTACATAAACGTAAAAAAACAAAACAGCATGAAATTATAGCTGTTATTAAAGGTTTTATCGTCGAAATGCTTGTTAGTCAAGTGAAGAGTTCACAGTTTTACTCGATTTCTACAAATGAGAAGGCTGACCATACACACCAGGAACAACAGAGTCCGTGTTTAAGATTCGTTGTTATGTATCGTAACAATCATTTTGAAAACATTTTATGTCTAAATATTTCGAATATCTATCTTTTGACTTTCAACCCCTCTTTTTGTTATCAGTTCCAGTCAAGAGAACTATTTTATAACAGAGAAGTCTTTTAAAGAGAAGAATTCTATCACTTTTTTAGATGATTGTATCAAATGTTAACTTACATCGGTCACTTTCCTTAATGCTAATTCTACCATTTTTTACATGCATAGAATAAAAATAATTGTTTCCAAACTTCTGTCGGCACCTTAAAAATTAATTATCATTTACGTTTATGTCTTTCAATGTTTCAGGACCTTGATGTATTAAGAATACATGCCCTCTTAGATGAGAAGAATCGGGGCCATTACAAAGTTAAATATGTGATCACAGACGCAGGGAGAAATATCGAATTGCAGTTTGATAATACGTTTAACATCAATAGTTGGGATTTTAAACTCATTAAGATTGATTGATTGTTGGTTGCTTAACGTCCAGTGGCAAATATTTCATGCATGTTCAGGACGAGAACAAATTAACAATAAATACAATAGGTAGGTCCTGTAATAGAGGCCGTTCGGAATGAAGGTCGGGGTAAATTTGGACTGCCTATGTAAAATAAGGGTATAATTGATGGGGGCAGAAATTCAGCCTTGCAACAGGCCACCTACGGACCCCTCAAAGAGTTGTTGCAAGGGTTCTTAACGTGCAGAGAGCATGGCACTCTTTCTACACGAGGCATCGGATTTAACGTCCCCATTCTGACCGGACGTGGCTGCGTACTTGATACATCCCGCACAGCCAAACGGACGCCCCACTTTGGCAAGGGTTTTACTGCCGGTCGGAATAAGACATGTAGTGACCATATTTCTATTCCCCAGTCACCCTTGGGGAAAACTCATTAAGAAGTTCAGCCTTTATGATGAGAAACTGTCACGTCCGTTTCATTGTCTGGTTAGTATATGACTTACATATTAAGAGTGCCATTCATTTACCTTTATGGCGAAAAAAAAACATGAAATATGTCATTTAAATATTAAATAACAGACCTTCATAAAGACATAAAATAAAGCATAAAATGTTATTTAAACATTTAAAGAGGAAATCTTTTTATTTCATGTTAATACTTTTGTTGCATGAAATTAACTATTAGAATAGAAATAATTCATGAAAGCTGTTAATTTGTTATAAATTCACACATGGCTTGGCTTGAATTTTTTTTTTTAATTCTTCCCTAATGCTTATGACGTAATTCGAACATCATGCCAGGCAATGTTTAAACTATCAACAAACCTTAGTTTCCATGAGTTTTTTTCTAAAATGAACAATGGGATGGGTGCCAAAGAGCAACTATTTTTTTGTAGCTACACTTTAATTGGTTGCAATTGAATACTAACTTACACTCATCCTTTACATATTTTTTTTTTATATTTGAATTTTTTCCGATAAATTATTATATAAATCATACAAGATAAACATGCATATTAAACTTACATTGTTTGTTTATCATAAAATAGATTCCATAAGAGCTTGAGCCGTCCAACGAGGCAGAAAACACCTAAAAGGAACTGCGCCTCACAAATACACCCCCAGACAACGCTCTGTGAAAGTAAAACTTTGGCGTGGCCGACAAGGGGGTCATAAAAAATCTGAAATATGCTGAATATAGAGGTCTAATCTTTCTAAGCTCGGATGAGCTAGATTTTGTTTCAAGATCTTCATTCCTATGAAATGTGAAAAAAAGAAGAAAAAAAAAAAAAAACACAAACCATCTTTTTATTAATAACCGTAAATCTCACTACTCAATTATTTCTATTCTAAAAAAATTGATGTTTAAAATGATATATAAATATGTAAAAAAAGTACAGCTTTGAATTTTTAAACATGTCGTACAACCCGATCTTTTAATACACATACTGGTACTAAAACACATTTTAAGCTAAATTTTAGTAGCCTTTTGACCAATTATATACAATGTATATTGGATTACTGTTTGTAATTATAAAGTGAACTATTAAACTAAACCAAACACTGAAGATAAAGAAAGAAAAAAATGTTTTCGATTCAACTTGCATTTATATGAAAGTTTGTTTATCTGTTGACTTATATAAACCACATACCATTGTTATTGGTCAATCCAACTTAAATTCAATTATATTGCAGAATGACACAGAGTTTGAAGAGAATATCGAGAGGCTCATCATATGCGCTTCTTTCTTAGTGTAATTAATACATTTGGCATTAAGCCAAACCCTTTCATGTGTTTAAAGACTGAAACAGAAAATAGAGTTGGTAAAATGTATTTGAAAGCAAATATTTTAAAATGAACTGGACATCTAGGCAGTAAAGCTATGAAATCTATTTTACCTTAGAAGGTTTCCTTCTTTAACTTTTATATCAAATACAATGTAGATTAATGACGTATCCACCAACATACATCCATCTCCAAAAAAGTTTATAAATGCCTTACTGGATAGTGCTAAGGAAAAAGACTAACCAAACAAGTACAAAGTTGAAGAGCATTGAGGACCAAGAATTCCAAGAAGATGTGTCAAATACGGCTAAGGTAATATATGCCTGAAATAAAAAAAATAACGTAGTTTTTTTCCAAAAATTCAAAGTTATGTAAACTGGAGATTTACAAAAATGACCATAAAACTGATACTTTGTCAATATTGAAGTGCTGACTACTGAGCTGGTGATACCCTCAGGGACAAAACGTCCACCAGCAGTGGCATCTAAGTCTTTTCATGTAATTTAGTATTTTAAATTTCTTATCATGGAATTGAATTCAAAAATGGTTGACCATAATGTCTTTCATATTTAGATTGCACTATCCATTCCAACGTGCAGAGAGCGTTTACACGAGGCATTGGATTTAATGTCCTATTTCTGACAGACGTGGCTGCAAACTTGTACCTCCCGCGCAGCCAAACGGACGCCCTACTTTGGCAAGTGTTTAACTGCCAGTTGGAATAAGAATAAGTGACCATACTTCGATTCCCCAGTCACTCTTGTGTATTTAAGATTAAGGAAATCAACATGCCAGTTTATGTTCATCAGTCACATATCAATATAATAAACAGGCTAACCATGTGAAAAAACTAAATGAATATAAAGAGTGGTTACGCAACATGTATAGAAAGAATTTTCAGATGATTCAGCTTGCTCCTTTTTCAAGTTCATGTGAAAAATGGTAAAATTTCATCAACCACTCATTGACGTGGTCGATTTCATAGAACCGGTTTAAGGATTCGGAATCTTGAATGGCATATAATTAAAAGTGGACAGTCGGAGTTTCTGCTCCAGAATAATAAATAATGAAACGTTCTGTTCTACTGTTACTCATCAGTTTCTGAAAATTTACTAGTATATACTGTGAAATGTCAATGTAACACTCTTCTCATATCCAATTCCTGTAGTGGTTGACACACACTTTCAATTTATTCACTGAAATAAATTCTTACCACCTTAAATACGGAAAAATCAAGCCAGTGAGAAATATGATGTATTGTTTTCTGATTTCATTTATTTGATATATTATGATTAAGATATATTTTAATGAATTCCATTCCATTCTTTATATTACATCAACGTTCCGAACGTTTTTGTTGATTATCTTGAATATTATTAATGATAAAGATATAAAGATAAACAGTAAACAGCAAAATTGTTCAACAAATTAAGAATTACGAGTAAGTTTAATATGACCAAAATTGTCAATTGTCCCCATAAATAGTTATTGCCCGTTAAAAAAAATTCACAATTCGTTCATCTAGTTTCTTTACTGTAAAAAAATCTCTGCCTTTCAAACCGCTGTATCAATTTCAGCCAAACTAACTTGGGCTGCACGGGTTTCAGAGTATCTAGTATAAATTTTGTATTATATTTTCCATGTATAACCAATTAGGTATAATAAAGTTACATATAGTCAAGTGTCTGCAATTGTAGAGGTAGGGTTGGACATCAGCCTCCATCCTAGTCAGCAGAGTGTAGATAGACAGGAGATGTCTGCATGCAGGCACTGTGATGCAGAATATTTGTCGAGGGCAAAACTGATGAGGCATGTGAGAAACAGCACTCCAAAACAATCGTGGATGTCATTTTTGTTCATATAAAGTGTCCAGCAGTCTTGCTTTCAGAATGAAAGAACATGAGAAGGCAAGGCATTCTGAACAAATGAAATCAGCAGAAAAGAGAATTAAAGAGAACACAGAGAAGACCGAATCCAACTTTCGTCATCCCAGTATCACCGATGAAGAGGGTGCCATTGGTGCAAAAATTTGAGACAACGCCAGAGAAGTGTACGATGAACTTTTCAACAATGAAATCCCCCATACCAGTTACTTTGGGATTTTATGATGATAGTATTCCCCAGTTATTAGAGGAGATGCTGGCATTATTGAATCGCCTGTGAAAAAAAAAATACAAATTCAATGTATCTGTTGCATCTAGTCATGTGTTGATTGGGATATTTCAAATATTTGTTGCGATTATAAGATAATAGTCTATTTCACAATTCTGAAAAAAAAAACAATACTTTGATCAGGGAAAACATCTGATGTTTTTTTTTTTGTCATTTTATTTGATTTTTAGATATGAAAACAATATGCACTTTGCTTCACAAAAGCAGGGTTGGCAAAAATTTTTATGAGTATTGCCCAGCCGGTGGGAAACACTGGGAAAACCGGGTAATACTGGGCTATACCGGGTAACATAAAATACTGGCATGAATTTTAAAGCAGATCCAGTAATCAAACACAACTGCCATAAATTTAAGATATTTGTACACATATTTTGATTAATAAATAAGTTTACTTGTATTAGAATCTTTTAATACAAGTGTATATGAAAACACTTTAGACAAATATTAATTGAAAAAGCCTATCTCAATAATTCTCCTCAAAATCTATTAAATCACCCTCTTGGTCAAACTGTTAACATAAAAACAAAGAATTCATTTTTTTCCCAATTATATTATATAACTGATATTAAGAATTAACATGTAAGAAACATTACTTTTAGATAATTTGTATGTACAAAACAATGTACAGTACATCACTAATAATTAATAATTATTCAGATTAAAACAAATATGTGTGTATATAACATTATTCAGCCTTTTCATTTCTATAGTTTTAATTGCATGACCCTGAAGGGTGTTTTTTTTAACATTTATGATTGCATAGCATTTTAAATTAACAATCAACTTAACAATTGCAATAAAATTAACTTTTCAATTGATTGATTGATTGTTGGTTGCTTAACGTCCAGTGGCATATATTTCATGCATGTTCAGGACGAGAACAAGTTAACAATAAATACAATAGATAGGTCCTGTAATAGAGGCCGTCCGGGATGAAGGTCGGGGAAATTTGGACTGCCACGGGAAACTGAGGGTATATTGGATAAGGACAGAAATTTAGCCTTGCAACAGGCCACCTACGGACCCCTCAAAGAGTTGTTGCAAGGGTTCTTAACGTGCAAAGAACGTGGCACTCTCTTTACACGAGGCATCGGATTTAACGTCCCCATTCTGACCGGACGTGACTGCGAACTTGTACATCCCGCACAGCCAAACGGACGCCCCACTTTAGCGAGGGTTTTACCGCCGGTCGGAGGAAGACCAATGGTGACCATATTTTTATTCCCCAGTCACCCCTGGGGGGTTAACTTTTCAAAGTTTGGCTAATTGAAACAATGCTTGGAAATTTACTGTGCAAGTTTTTTATTCTGCCTGCATAAAACTAGTGGAGAAGAGAATAAAATTGAATTTTTCATCTTCCAGACATGACTCTCTATGGTTATCTGTACAAAATGTATAAATTTAGTTATAATACTATGAAACTATAACAAGTCTTTACAATTTTGTGTTGAAATAAGCTTTAAAAATCATATTGCCCAGTATAACCCATTTTAGCCCGGGAAAACCTGGGTCTGGGTCTGGGTTTTCCCGGGCGGGTAATAATTTGCAAAAAGAGTAACTTAATGCTTCTAACTTACAAAAAAATGGTAAAAGACATACAAATGTTTTTCCCAATATTGTTATTATTACAGGGGCAATTTATGATCTTTGATATTTAAGTTATAAATCAACAAAAACAGAATGCTGCTATTCTTAAATCGTTTTTCTTCTTTACTTCCTTTTACTTATAAGTTGCCTTTATATTTTTGGTCTGTTCACGAAACTGGCAGATTGATTAAACCGCTATTCAGTTGACTTAGATTGATTGATTGATTGTTGGTTGCTTAACGTCCAGTGGCAAATATTTCATGCATATTCAGGACGAGAACAAGTTCACAATAAATACAATAGGTAGGTTCTGTAATAGATTAAGGGTTTAAGGTCGGAGAAATTTAGACTGCCACGGGAAATGAGGGTATATTGGATAGGGACAGAAATTTAGCCTTGCAACAGGTCAACTACGGACCCCTCAAAGAGTTGTTGCCAGGGTTCTTAACGTGCAAAGAGCGTGGCACTCTATTTACACGAGGCATCGGATTTAACGTCCCCATTCTGACCGGACGTGGCTGCAAATTTGTACATCCCGCACAGCCAAACGGACGCCCCACTTTAGCACGGGTTTTACTGCCGGTCGGAGGAAGACCAATGGTGACCATACTTCTATTCCCCAGTCACCCTTGGGGGGTGTTGACTTAGATGTATGTTAACTACTACTTCGGATTTTACACTGACAAGATGTCGGAAAAGTCCTGGTTTGATGGTAGTTTCCTTCCTATTGGATTGGTTTAGTAAACCAGCATCATGGATATTGATTACCTGTAATCTGAAAATAGACAAACTTTGTTTGCGCAAATAATTTAGCGGAACGAAACCCTTAATAAAAACACATAACAATAAGTTCGTTTTCCTTTTTTTTGTCATAACTCCGTAAGATTTATCGATCACATTACTAATGAAATTGACCCGTCCAAACGTGATAGATGCCAAGTCTAGATGAAGATATATTTACAATTTTGAATTTCTAGTTTCATAGATTGAAAAAAGTACGTCCTTTTGGATATCATAATCAAAAATGGGTATGCATGACAAATGATGAAACCATAATCATCGTCTTTCCAGTGGACGAGTCTTTTACGTTTGTTGACACTCGACGGTCCACCGTGTTTGCAATTTTATTTCACATGTTTTCGAAATATTGAAAATCATTTTTCGCAATGTTTCCTGAAAACTGAAAAATATCAAAGCAACGCAGAGCTTTTTGTTCTTGATCGTATAATGACGATTTAATGTCATATTTGTCTGTGGTGACCCCCCTTTTCAGGATTGCATGATAATTATAGTTCTCTACTACCGCATGAGGATGACACATAACAACTGAGCAATAATGTTTGACTTAGTTTTAAGAAATGATGACAAAGTAACATTATGAAACCATTTTTAGTAAGCTGAAATATATATTTATTTTTTACATGTTTATGTCTTACAGATGTTTTATTTCTTTCCCGTTTTTCAACATTTGCGTCTGGAAAGTTGAAATGTTTTAACTGAATGGTTAAATTTAAATAAATTATGAAATTGTCTTAAAATCTTTTTCTTGTCGACATATTTAATGAATTCTTCTGCTTGGAAAGTTTTGTCAAACATAACTGCAAATGAAGTAAATGCACTTACTAAGATACACTTAGTGAAATAGTTACGACAAATTTAGAATTGTACATAACAGAAAAATATTCAAGTATGACTAATTTATGAGAAATTAATTATTTCTTAACTTTTACTTATTTTTTTATCATGATAATTTCCTACATTATTCATAATGCTTCAATTCTATTTATACTAGTTACAAGGACAGAGTAGTCATTAACCATAAAAACGAAACAAGAGACCTGGTGCAAAAATTCAGCAAGGGAGAGGGAATTAAAAACTTTGAATTTAGCGAAATGATTACTGGGCTGAAGAAAACATTTCCTCCTGCTTTACCTTTGTTTGAAATGCACAAAAGTCTATGATGCCTTTTTTGCAGATTGTCCATTAGAACATAGACTTTTTATGAATCTTATATCCAGCTCATCGCCTGCTTGCAATTGTGCTCTGATACAAGTATTTTGCGATGATTGATTGATTGTCGGTTGCTTAACGTCCAGTGGCAAATATTTCATGCATATTCAGGACGAGAACAAGTTCACAATAAATACAATAGGTAGGTTCTGTAATAGATTAAGGGATTAAGGTCGGCGAAATTTAGACTGCCACGGGAAATGAGGGTATATTGGATAGGGACAGAAATTTAGCCTTGCAACAGGTCACCTACGGACCCCTCAAAGAGTTGTTGCTAACGTGCTAAGAGCGTGGCATTCTCTTTACACGAGGCATCGGATTAAACGTCCCCATTCTGACTGGACGTGGCTGCAAATTTTTACATCCCGCACAGCCAAACGGACGCCCCACTTTAGCACGGGTTTTACTGCCGGTCGGAGGAAGACCAATGGTGACCATACTTCTATTCCCCAGTCATCCTTGGTGGGAGTTTGCGATGAAAAGCACCAATTAAATGATGTACTGGATATCTCAGACGACCCAGCAAGTTATCAAGAAATGATTTTTTTTATACAAAACAAATTACCATTATTGTTTGAGATTTTAAAAGACTCGGGACCTATACCATCTACCTATAAATCAATATTTAAAGGCAAATATGAAAAAAAATCAATTCATACCTTTTCCAAGTCCTTATTTACAGATGATAGCCAATTACAAAACTCTGTATATAATACGTGTTATTTTCCTGCTTTAAAGAAAATGAGGACAAGAGGAAATTTCAAGGCAGATAGATCAAAACTTTTAAAAGACAACTGCAAGAAAGAGGCATCTAACACTTTTGCCTGGGATATTTACTGCTTTTTGTAAACACGGTAATACATATTTTTCAAATATTTTCTTAAAGGTGGTCTGCATTTATTATCTGTAAAAAATCATTCATTATAAGTACTCCCTTTTGAGATAGACAATATGTAACGAAGCACAATAAAAAGAGATCTACAGACTGTTGCAGAAGTTATTTTTGATCCTACCAAGTTTTTCATTCATTGGAGTGATTTACATAAATTTCATTATTGGTTCAGGTTACATATTTGAATATATTGGATTTTTGGTTTCAATAATTTAGTATAATATACAAATGCACTGAAATCATTCTTTTTTTAGCACCAACTACTGTCAACTATGACAATGATTGAAATTTGCACTCATACTGCTTGAACAGAGCTCCTGATCTGTTTAAAGATACACTGTTTGTTGTGGATAATTTGCACTGGGGAAATCATACCAGTAAGTTTTATTTTTTACAAATTTATGATTTATAGTTACTTCAGAATAACTAAGACATATCTTGTGTGGCTTGAATTTGTACTGATTTTAACACGGCTGTTCATTATAATATGGATCTAATTTCCACTCTTCAAATATGGGACTTTTCAGCTGACTATATTTTACAATATGGTGGTCAACAAAATCGGGAATTTAGGAAAATCCACTTTGAAAATGACACGGATGCTAGAATAAAAAACTACTGCAGTGAAAGTCTTGTTAACTCGGAAAAAAAAGTTGCTCATTCGCAAGACTTTTCACACAATATGAAAACTAAGAAATGCTGTGCTAAGCAGTGGGATTAATAAGTTTCACACAAGAAATCTTACAAGAAATGGACAAACTATTGTGTGGGAGCAATAGATCAATGCAGCAAAATAGGATGAGGAGAAAAAACTCATGTTAAATAATGTTTCGTCAGAAATACATATTTGATGTTTCTTTTTTATTCGCAAACTTTTAAAGAATGGTGCTGATAATTTACATTACTCGGAAAAAGAGGCACGTATAATGGGTCAAAATGAACCAGGAAAGAAAAAGGTTTCTAAGATCAATTGATGAATTTATGAGATAAGATTAGCACTAATGCATGCACATCTTTATAGAGTTCAAAACAACTGAACACACTTATATGAGAATGTAGGACAGAAACACGAGAAAGTCACAATTCGGCATTGAGATTATTTTTCTTCGGACACGAAAACACTTATTTTGAAAATAAGTTTTTGTATTTTTCTTGAAGTTTGATATATGAAGCAACTTTGGAATTAAGATTTATTCAATAAATACCATCAATGATCAAATAATTGTTATGAAAAAAAAATGTCAAAGTGACTTGGTACTTTAGTGGCTTCATTTTGTTAATAATCCTTTGCATGATTAAAATTTTCATTAATCAAGGTTTATGAACAATTTCCTTAACTTAAAAAATAAATGTATGTTATAAACAGAAAATATTTCAAAATATATTTTAACAATTGTCAAAATATTATTTGCGGCTTTTCGTCCTATCAAATTTGTGACTCTATACCCAGTACTTTCTGTCCGTTTACCGTGAATGACATCAACATACTAGAATTACACAGAATTTTCCTTTGAAAATCCAACTTCAATACCCTAGGAACTGAGGAAAATTTATCGAGATACAAAAACAAGATAAAATTTTATTAAGGATTTATCATGCAAAGGATGTATTTCTTGGCACAATGAAGCCATTTAAGTACCAAGCCACTCTGAAATTTCGTTTTCATAACAAATGTTTGATCATTGTTGATAATGTTTTAATATGTAAATTTTTCCATTGTGTATATATTTGTATTGTATTGTATTGTTTGTATATGCCTTCAACCCCTAGGGGTATAAATGTGCATTTCATTAATAAATAAGATAATAAATTGAATAAATTTTAACTACAAAGTGGCTTCATTTAAAACAGTTCAAGAAAACAACAAACTTACTAATTTAAAAATTATTGATGTCTTCGTGGATAAATAATCTCAACACTGAATTGTGACTTTCTATCTTACATTTCCTTTATACTATTGACGACAAATATATTTTCAATTACCTGTGTGACGTACAAAAAATAATTGTGACTTAATTGTCTTGTGAGAAGTAAAATCACAAAATTCTACTTGCTGTCCCACATTCTTTCTTCAGGTATACTTCACACTGTACAAAACTGATAGAGTGTAAGTAAGACAATATTCCTCTTATCTGTTAAAGTCATTTATTTCATTCATTTAACATTATATTTTTGTATCATAGTTATCAGTAGTATGTGATGTATTCAATTTCATAGAGGTCATAGCCTTTTAGCATGTGTTAGTTAGAGTAGAATTTTATTATGTATTAATAGGTTGGTGCATATTTGGTGGCAAATTAGGTCAGATAAACAAGTAGAATTTAGGTCAAATTCTTGGTGCATAGTTGGTGCATTTTTGGTGGCAATGTGTATATAAGGTTCAGATTTTTGTTATTCTAGGTACATCTTGGCAGATCACTGATAGATTCGGAATTACTATTATTTCTTAATATTTTGTCCGCACAGTATTGGACACTGTTGCGTGGTTTTTGTCCGCTCAGTATTGGAAACTGTTGCGTGGTTGTTTATTTTTGTCCGCTCAGTATTGGACACTGATGCGTGGTTTTTGTCCGCACAGTATTGGACACTGTTGCGTGGTTTTGTCCGCATAGTATTGGACACTATGTCTAGGGAAGCTAGCTCAGTCGTGACAAGAACGAACATAACTTGACACTGTTGATGGCAAGTTTTGAAAATAAAATTGTTCTGAAATATTGTCCACTGTTTGTTGTATACCCATATGGCCCGCTAAAGGTGTTTGGTGGTAAGTTTCTAAATTTTTAGGTATCAATTGTTTAGGAATAACTAACTGAAATTCTCCCATTCTTTGGGTGCGTTTCGACTTTGCAACCCGCGAGTGAAATAACAAGTCATCGATCATGCTGTAATCAGGTCCTTTTAATAACAAACGACGAGCTTCCCTCTGAAGTTTCGGTAATGTTCCATTTTCTAAGTAAAGAATAACTGGAAGTAATGTTTCGTCTAGTCTTTGTAAATATTTAATATTTTCTCTTTTAAAATCAATTGGCTGATCACGTGACTTATCAGCTGTGCCAACAAATTTTATATCCTGTACTTTTGTGAATTCAGTATCTTATCCAGAGTTATGGACATGTAAATAGATAAACTTAGAGTCTGTTTGTGCAATCGAAAAATTTTCGTTGTCAGAGTAAAACTCGGATGTATCATTGTCACTATAACTACTATTCTCACTAAAGCTAGGTACATTATTAGTATTAGTCAAAGTATTTACAATCCCTGAATGACGAAAAGGAGCACCATTTACCTTCCTGAGGGGCCGTGCCTGGTGTCCCCCAGGAAATTCGGGTTTCCCTGTTGAGCGAATTGATTGTGATAGCATTCAGATGCTGTATGGTTTGGTTTAGAACATATCTGACAAACAACACGATTCCTATTATAGTTATCATTTTTTGCTTTGAATTTTAGGCATTGACCTGCACCATGTCCTGACTGATTACATAGCTGACAAGAAATGTCAGCCAATATCGTTCCACTTCCATTCCAATTGCAATACCTTTTAGCGTGTCCGGTACAACTACAATTAAAACAACCTGATGACTGTCGTTGGTCATTTTGTGGAAATGTCTTATCAGGGGTCAGTCTCTTCATCATGTTAGTTAACTCAGAAATTTGCGATTTCATCTCCGATATATCATCGGAATGTGGAGCATTTCGGAATGAGGGACCTTTTCCGACAGCGGCGCATTGTTCGTGAATTCGATATTTATATGCCTCGCCTGCTTTGGTAAATGATAACGCTTCTGATTGAGTTTTTGGATGACTAGTCCTAACATAAAACGCTAGTTTCTCAGGTAGACCATTGATGAAACGAAACATAATTTCATGTTCAGGTTTAGCTAATATTTGCCCCTTTTCTTGAACTTGACAAGAAAAATCTTCAATTTCCTGTGTTGGACCCAATTGCATATTGTGAAACGTTTCTCTTTCTATAACTACCGAAGGATGCTGCCAACCAATCTGAACATATTTGTCAGTACTTGGTCTCTTTACAGTGGTCCATGAAAGATCCGGGCTAAGACCGTTAAACCAAGTGAGGGCAGGTCCCTCTAAATGAAGATGAAAAGCAGCAACTGTCTTTTCATTTAAAATGTCTAGTTCGTGAAACTTACAGAATGACTCAAATTCTCGTAGAAATTTTGTTCCATTGTCTTTAGGATAACCCGCAAATTTTCGGCATGTACCCAATTTTTCCATTACTGCAATGCTCCTGTATTTTGAACTTGAATTTATAATTGAGGGGGTACTTGTGCTGAATGTTACTTTCTTCAAACTTTCGGAATTGAATTTAATATTTTGTCTAGCGGACACTAATTGTTCATCAATATCAGCATGTGTTAATACAGTTTTTGTGAAGTATGGCTGAATGGGGTCTATTTCAGGTGTTTCTGGAGTTTGTACCACTAAATATTTTTCTGCAAAACTAGAGTCAGAATCAGACCTTGTCATTGGTGTATATTTTTCGCCCAAACAATTTTTGCTGAGGAAAGTGTCACTTAAAACGGATTTGTCTGAAATGTTATCAAATGACAGAAATGTTGGGTTGAGGTAAAAATTTTCATCGTCACTGCCACTTTGATTCATGAGTGTTCGAGGGAAATGCAATCCAACATAGTAAGTTCAGAATAAAACGCTCGACAGTAAGTTCATAAAAAACGAAAAGACATAAACAAATTGTTTTTCTTGTTTATCGTCGCCAAGCCCGAAAACGAGGTGCCATGTGGCGATGATGTGCTGATGCTGAGTGTCAAATTTTCAATGTTTATGTAGGAAACTCTTACTTTGTGTTCATACACTATTACAACGATGATGTATTAAAGTGATTACTAAATTCGGGTACCTCCACCATCTAGGGAAGCTAGCTCACATTTTCTGGGTAGGCTGAGGCACATATAAAAACAAACGTTTCTCATCAACATTCTATTCTAATCTCTAAATTCTAATTACAAAACAATATCCGGAACATAATATTGAAGAAACTATACAAAGAACGATAACTCTATGAAAACTCACTGACCATGGCAATCTACATTCTAACATATGCGTGGTTTTTTATATGTGCACAGTATTGGACACTGGTGCTTATTTTTATACGGAATGTAATGAAATCCGTTTGTGAAACCGTGTGAAAGTGATGTACCAATGAATCTTTGAACTATGCATTTTTGTAAACTGTATATAATGTAAATAATTTCCTGGAATGGAATTTTAATAAATCATAGATTAGTGAATTTACTTGTATATTTCTTTAACAACAAGACTACACATTATTGGATTATTTTGTTTTTAATTATCCGTTATTTCAATGTACCCGGCCTGACCTGAAAGTTTTATGTTACTCGACAGCCATGGCATTTTTGGTGTCAGAAGTGGGATCCAACAAGGACAACTAGTGGATTTAATTAATAATTCAACATATGGAATACCAGATATAACTGTTGGATGTACGCAAATATATTTCTGAACTGTAAGTGTTTCATCAAATTATTTTGATTTTGATTATTTAAATACGTAATTATGGGCCGTACAAGAAAAACCAGAAATAGAAGTCTTTCACCTGCTCCATCTGTGTCCGTAGTCCGAACACCAATTTCATCTACACCGCATGAACGCAGAGATCTGCCTGAAGTAAAATCCCAAGAAACACCATCTAAATTTTTTGGAGAAGTCGGGGAAGACTTTGAAAGCTGGATAAAAATATTTGATAGGATAAGCCGAGCCAATTGTTGGAGTGATGGCAGGAAGGGAGAAATGTTGCCTGCGTACCTGAGGGGGAGAGCTGCTGACTATTTCGAGGATTTAGACAGTGAAATTCAAAATGATTTTGATACAGCTGTGCGAAAGTTAAAGCAAAGATTTTGCCCAAAAGAACTTGAGCGTATGTACTATAGTGAGTTATTTCAGAAGAAGCAGATTTCTGGTGAAAGTGTTGAGGACTATGGAAATGCAATCTTAAAACTGGCAAGACGGGCACATGGAGGCGTGTCACTTGACGAGCATGACAGGTTAGCTATGGAACACTTTTTGCAAGGACTTCATCCTAGTTTAAGACAATTTGTTATGATGAGCGACCCACAGAGCTTTGAGCAAGCATTCCGAATTGCCAAACGTGAAGAGTGCAATGAACGGCTTACACGCATAGAAGAGGTGAGCACTGCTGTGAATGCAGTGTCCGCTGATGCAAGTGATCTTCAAAAACTTGAAGATAAAACACGAAAATTAGATATGCTGGAGAGAAAAATGAATAGTGTAAGTGGTCAATCAGTTTGGACAAGGAAATCCTAGAGGAAGTGGTTTGAACATGGGGTCAAAAGATGGAAAGCCGATCTGCCATTACTGTCATAGGATAGGCCATATTGAGCGGTACTGCTATTCTAAACCAGGTGTACCACAACAGCAGAGCGGAGGTGGACAGACTGGTTTAAACTAAGACCGGCCTCTTTCATAGAGGGGAAGGCGGCCACGTGTGTAAATAAAAATCCCTCGTTTTCGAATAAGACTGACATTGTAAATAATATAGATTTTAATGATACGATTAAAATCAATTCTATTATTCCTGATAATGTGCAAGGAACTAAGATGAGAGGAAAAGTTTTAGTGCGAGACGCAAGATTATTAATTGACATAGGAGCAGTTTTTTCTTTAGTTAACAAAAACATGGTGCCAGATAGTGAACTTTTAAATATTAAACCAAATTAAAAACACATTGTTTCGGCAACCGGCCAGCCTCTTGATATTACTGGAATTATTGAATGTGAAATTAATGTTAATTCTGAAGTGTCTGTGCACAATATGAATGTAGTCGAGGATTTGCTTTATGATGCTATCATTGGAACTGATATTATGAAACGAATTGGAATAGTGATTGATATGAAAGATGAAGCTGCTTACTGGAATAATATGTATGTAAAATTCATAGGAAGTGATGATCAAAATAGTGTCAAATCAAGTGCTTTGTTCGGGGTGAATTTAATTCATACAGTTGATATTCCAGCTAGATCAGAAATGATTTGTTTTGGAAGAATAAACGGAGATGTAAATGGGATGATTGGAATCGTTGAACCAAAGTGTCAATTAACTTCAAAATACAGTGTTATACCGGCAAGAGTTTTAATTTAAGTATGTGACAAAGATGTTGTGTTTAAAGTGTTGAATCCAACTTCAAAACCAGTTAAACTATTCAAGGATACAAACATTGGTACATTTGAGGAAATTGATAAAGTTTTAGATGAGGAATATAATTCTGACGTTGTACCTACTTCTCACGTTGTGAATTCTTTGTGTGAAGGTATTTCTAAGGAAAGGATGCAGGATGTGCAAGTGGATTGGGAACAGTTATCTAACTCAGGGCAGGAACAATTAAGTGAACTATTAAACGAATTCAGTGATATTTTTGCCAAAAGTGACATTGATTTGGGCAAAACAAATTTAGTTTCACATAGTATTGACACCAAGGGGCATGGTGCTGTCAAGCAGCGCCCATACAGAGTTCCATTTTCACAAAGAGAAGAAATGAGGACACAAATTCAAGATATGTTGGATCGAGATATTATCAGACCCTCACATAGTTGTTGGGCCTCACCAGTGATTTTAGTTCGTAAAAAGGACAACACCCAACGTTTTTGTGTTGATTTTCGTAAATTGAACACCTTTACTAAAAAGGATGTTTATCCGCTACCGAGAATTGATGATATGGTGGAAGCTTTTAGAAATTCAAAGTACTTTTCCGTAATGGATGTTGCCCAGGGATATTTTCAGGTCCCTGTTGATGAAAAGGATAAAGAAAAGACTGCCTTTATAACAGCAGAAGGTCTATACGAGTTTAATTGTATGCCTTATGGAGTGTGTAATGGACCAAGTACATTTCAAAGATTGATGGACCTCTTGTTAGCTGGAATTCAGTGGAAAAGTGCGCTGGTATACATTGATGATTTAATTGTATTTTCTTCAAGTTTTGATGAACATTTGTGTAGGCTACGTGAAGTGTTCAGTAGATTAAGAAATGCAAATCTTAAGCTGAAAAAGAAAAAGTGTGCTTTTATGAAACCGGAAGTGTCATTCTAAGGTCATATTGTTTCCGCAGATGGTATTAAAGCTGACCCTGGTAAGGTGGAGGCAGTAGACAAATTTCCTACACCTCGAAATGTGAGAATGGTACGTGCATTTCTTGGTATCGCTTCGTATTATAGAAAATTTGTCAACAACTTCGCCAAGATTTCTACACCAATAACAAAATTATTGAAAAAGGAGTTAACATTTGTGTGGAGTGAGGATTGTGAAATAGCATTTAATTCTTTGAAAAGGGCATTAGTTACATCACCTGTGTTGCAGTATCCTGATTTTGAAAAGCCTTTCATCTTATATTGTGATGCTTGTGACTTTGGAGTAGGCGCAGTCTTGGCACAGAAAACAGATCCAAATGAAAAACTTGACAATCCTATAGGGTATGCAAGCAGACAGTTGAGAAAACACGAGTTACATTATGCCGTTATTGAAAAAGAAGCATTAGCAATTGTGTGGGCAGTTGATCATTTTCGTCAGTATCTTTATGGTCATAAGTTTACAGTTATCACGGATCATAATCCATTGCGATGGTTAATGACCATTAAAAATCCAAGTGGTAGACTTGCTCGTTGGTCTTTAGCACTACAGGAGTATGATCTTACTATAGAATATCGCTCTGGAAAATTGCATGGAAATGCTGATGGCCTTTCAAGAAGATGAGAAACGCAAAATGTGGTAGCAGGTTTAACTGAAATTTCACCTGCAGGCTTACAACTGGATGTGATTAAAGATCTGCAAATTAAGGATCCCAATTTGAGACCAATTATAGACTATTTAAAAGATGGCAATCTACCTGAACAGATTACCAATGCAAGGAAAGTTATGGCATGTAGCTCGGATTACGAATTGTTTGATGGAATATTACATCATTTTTGGACAGCTGGTCCAAGAAAACGAAAGCATGTAAGGAAACAACTGGTTGTCCCTCGTTCACTTACAAATGAAGTTATGCATTGGTGCCATGATGATCCTACTGCTGGGCATTTAGCTTTTCATAAAACATATCATAAGAGACAGGAAAGATTTTATTGGGTTAGGATGTATAAAGATGTTGACTATTGGTGCAAGTCATGTGTAAAGTGCGCAACGAGAAAAACTCCAAAAGGCCGGAAACCTGCTCCTATGTTGCCAATTCCAGTGGATGGACCTTTTGACGTTCTTGGACCATTTCCTCCAAGTTTACAAAGTAATCGATACATTGTGGTGTTCACAGATTATCTGACTAAATGGACAGAGGCCTTTGCAGTTAGAAATGCAGATGCTGTTACTACATCAAAGCTTTTTGTAGAGGAGATTGTGTGTAGGCACTCAGCGCCAAGGACCTTACTGTCTGACCGTGGTCAAAACTTTATGTCTAACCTGTTAAAGGAAATTTGCAAGCTAGTGAATACAAAGAAAATTTTCACAACAGCATACCATCCACAGTGTGATGGTCTGGTGGAAAAATTTAATGGTGTACAGACGCATATGCTATCAATGTTTGTAGATGATCACCATAAAAAATGGGATGTGTATATTCCATATGTGTTGTTTGCCTATCGAAGCAGTATACAAGAAAGCACACAAGAGACTCCATTTTATCTTGTGTATGGTCGAGATGCACGTTTACCAATTGATGTTGCTCTATCGGAACCTACAGTCACCTATGCTGATGCCGACGATTACAAAGCTAATGTTTTAACCAGATTACAAGAAGCTTTTACTTTAGCTAAAGACAACATTCAACTCGCACAACAGAAACAGAAGGCATATTCTGACAAGAAATCTGTGGAACCTGACTATGAAATAGGTCAGATAGTTTGGGTTTACTCACCTGCGTCAAAGGTAGGCCTATCTCATAAACTTCTTCACCCTTGGAGTGGTCCTCATAGAATTATATCAAAGACTTCATCGGTGTAAACTTTAAGATAGAGAGTTGTGACAATAAGAAACATCAGCAAATTCTTCATGCTAATCGTATTAAGCCTTTCCTGGACCCTGATGACCCTCCTGATGCACCAAATGTATTTCACGGTGAGACAGATATTCAAGAAATTGAAAATCCTGACCAAGAGGATGAAACTATTGAAGACAATGATATTGAAACAAATATTGTTGTTGAAGTTCTGGACAAGTTATGGACTCGTAATGATGAAGGACGTTTAGAACCGAAATATTTTGTGAAGTTCGAAAACAACACTTAAGGAAAATTCTTGGGTTAAACCAGATGTTATTCCAGGGCAATTAATTGAAGATTTTGAAGAAAATTACAAGGGACGTGGTGCTTCATACAGAAAGAGAAAGGTGTAGACACTTGTCAAGTGATAAGAAATGTTTTATTATATAATGAAAACAGTGTGTTTTTTTTTGTCTTCAATAGCAGTGGTCATTGACTCCAACTCTTTATTATTTCATTCACAAAAGTCATAAACAGTACATAATACTTCTTATCTTGTGAAATTATGGTCAAAGTGAAAGAAATTTATGGTTGATGTGAAATTCTGGCATCAAAATATATATATTTTCCTGCAAGTTAAGTCTCAACTTTTGACATGTACAAAATTTTTGTGGAAAAGAAACCTTGGTTTGAACTCCATGGTGACATTTTTATGAGTTCTGGATAGTTTTGAAAACAAATGGTAATTTAAGAGTTGGAGTCTGAAACTCCTCTTGATACAAACTGTATTGTTGTTAGTGACAGTGAAGAAGATGACATTTCTCCGGAAGCAACATTGGTTGACACAACCACAACTACAGTGATTTTAACTCTGATAAGGAAGGATATTACATACAGTGATGGGAGTATGGAGACAACCAGAAACAGCACTGTCTCCTATTCAACAGGAGTAGATCCACAAACAATAGACTTTGAACATTTGGCAATGACTGTAATAGAGGAAATTCCGAACCATTTTAAGAAACAGAACTCTCGTTATACCAGTTCTAACACCTTATAAACATTACCGTGATTTAGCAGAGAAAATAACATTTGTTGCTGACAATTCATTTAATGATTTACTTGATAATTTTCTCATCGGAATTATTTTTCATATAACTTGTTTTGATATTAAGTAAGTACATTCAATGCTTGTTTTTATTGTTAAATTGTCAGTATGCTGACCTTAAGGAACTTTATATTTGTTTTATTACCCTATTGAAATGTGTTGTGATAATTTCATGTGGTCAATTAAATCCCCATGCTTATAGAAATTTATGTGTTTCACATCTGCTTTGTTTATAAATAAACTTATGACTGAGGACAGTCATCATTAAGAGTGGAAGGAATGATAGAGTGTAAATAAGACAATATTCCTCTTATCTGTTAAAGTCATTTATTTCATTCTTTTAACATTTTATTTTTGTTTCATAGTTATCAGTAGTGTGTAATGTATTCAATTTCATAGAGGTCATAGCCTTTTAGCATGTGTTAGTTAGAGTAGAATTTTATTATGTATTAATAGGTTGGTGAATTTTTGGTGCATATTTGGTGGCAAATTAGGTCAGATAAACAAGTAGAATTTAGGTCAAATTCTTGGTGCATAGTTGGTGCATTTTTGGTGGCAATGTGTATATAAGGTTCAGATTTTTGTTATTCTAGGTACATCTTGGCAGATCACTGATAGATTCGGAATTACTTGCGTGGTTTGTTATATGTGCACAGTATTGGACACTGTTGCTTATTTTTATACGGAATGTAATGAAATCCGTTTGTTAAACCGTGTGAAAGTGATGTACCAATGAATCTTTGAACTATGCATTTTTGTAAACTGTATATAATGTAAATAATTTCCTGGAATGGAATTTTAATAAATCATAGATTAGTGAATTTACTTGTATATTTCTTTAACAACAAGACTACACATTATTGGATTATTTTGTTTTTAATTATCCGTTATTTCAATGTACCCGGCCTGACCTGAAAGTTTTATGTTACTCGACCGCCATGGCAAAACTAACACGATGAACAAATAACGAATGTGTAAGATATAGATTCCCTGGTCAAACATGAACTGTAATTTGTCGCTAGCTTAGAATGCTGTAGATGAAATTGGAATTGTATATGGCGTTGCGGGAGGGCTGCAATAAACTTTATTTGTTATTTTCATTCATCGATTGATAAAGTAATAAAATTTCAATTCAACTCATTTGAAAACATTTTTAATACTAAATTTACAGTGATAAAACATGCATTTTTATATATAATGGCGTGTTTAACTGCCCTGTAATAACCATTGCTGCAGGAGGGGTACACGACAAATCTAATATGACGACTTATTAACCTCAACCAGTATATTCACAGTATATCTACCTTGAGCGCAAACGCATTAATACACACAATTGGTGGTTCTGCTTTGCTGTGGACGATTGCAGATTAATATCATATACTCAGATGTATGTAATCCATTAACAGGTTACAATTACACCTTTCCAACTTCATTTCCCTTTGATTATTTCCTTCATTTTCATCAAAACTTTGCCCCCCGGTGGATCGCTATCCTTGCCGTGGTCGGGGGGTTTGCGGGTCTCAGTGACCCCAAGAGCTATGCCAGTTGGAGCTTCGTCTCCTGGTAGGGTTACCCATGCTGGACAGGTCGAAGGGTAGAGACCAGACTAAAGTGATCCGAACATCGTACGAGTTGCCCGATGTTTTGAATAAAATAGGCTCTCCAACCCGTTGGCCGTGGGTTGCTACCCGTGTCGGTGGTTGACGAGATCCTTGCGGATGAGGGCTGTAGCCAGACTCCTTACGGTCAGAAAAACCCGGACGGACGAGACTATAGTTCAATAAGCTGCTTTGGCTCCAATATCATCTAAACGGGAGGTCGGATGGACCCGGTTCGATCAATCGGCTGGTCATGTCGAGCCCTTCAGTTAATCCTCAACAATAAGCTTTCTTGTAACAATTTTCATTATATACACATGTGTTTTAAATTAAGCTATTTATATTTCGGAAAACTGAAGAAGGCGATGGCTCATGGGTCAATCAAGTGGTACGCTTTCTATTTCGCTTGATGGATACGCTCTGCTTGAGTATACTATTCTTGGAACATCTGGTGCTTTCCGCAGTGGATCTTGGGTGCTAATTTTGGGGACCAGCTACGTTATACATGTTATACTTGGAGCTCGTTTTCAGCATTAGCACTTGACCCCGGCTCGCCACGGAAACACAGCATCGCCCTTGTAGGCACTCCGAGGTGGGTGGATGACAAGAATGGTGAATCTTTCTCATTTCCTATGGCACAACAAAACCAACCCTCTAAATCAGCTTTAATACATAAAAAAAGAAAATGTGATGATTCAGTGCCGTCAGGAAGATGACAGTTGGCCCAGATTTATTGTAATAAAAGGAACAGATGAAAAACCAATTTCCAAAATATCTCCCTTTGTGATTCACACACAAATTCAAAGCGTTGCTGGTACTGTAAAAAAAGTTTCAAAAATGAGATCAGGCAATTTGTTGGTTGAATGTTCCAACAAAAGTCAATCAACAAATTTGCTTACACTGACAACAATTACAAACTTTCCTGTTTCTGCCTCTCCTCACAACAGTTTGAACAGCTGTAAGGGGATCATTCGAGACAGAAGTCAATACCTTGGTGACCTTACCGTGGAAGAAATCTGTGAGGAACTTTCAAGCCAAGGTGTAACTGATGTTGTTAGATTTCAAATAAAAAAGAATGGAAATATAATCAAATTAAATACATATCTTTTGACATTTATAACTCCAACTCCTCCTCCATCTATTACTTTAGGTTGCTTCGGAATCAGAGTTGACAGGTTTATCCCTAACCCAATTCGATGCTTCACTTGTCAAAAGTTTGGTCATGGAAGCAAAAAATGTCGTGGTACGCAGAGATGCTTCAAGTGTTCTGACGAAGGACACGAGGGAACAACCTGTAGCTCTGAATCTTCTAAACGCGTAAACTGTGGTGAATCCTATTTTTCATCATCTAGGGACTGCCCTGTTTACCTTAAAGAAAAAAATATAATCAAAATTAAAACAGAAAGAAACATCAGTTACCCAGAAGCTAAACAGATAGCTTCTGTTTCGAATGATCTCCTTGTTTCGAACAGACCATCGTACGCCAGCAAAGTTGTCCGCTCATTCAGTCACGAGCATACACAAACTCGCATGACCTGGCCAATTGATGCTGAGACATTTACAATGCTGCCTGTTGAAACAGAACCTAACGATAAAATATTAATTCCAAGAAAACCAACACCTTCTAAAACCAGTACTCAGTCAACTCAATCTTCCTTACAGAGCTCAATGTCATCTTCTAAAAAAATGAAAAAAAAAATCAAATAAAAAAGATACAGTTAAATCAGACAGTTGGGGCGGTGAATCTGTCTGGGATCTTCCCAGTGACATAGATGATTCTTCCATCTCCAATAGTCCTCCTTCATCTGCATCTAATAAAACTAGTTTATCTTCTGCATCCAGTACAAAGTCTTTTAAAGCCCCGTCTCCTATTCGTTCTCCAGAACAGAAGGATGTCCCAAAGAAGCCAGCAAATACATCCTCTCAGAAGTCTTCTGATTCGAGGTCGCGGGGTAGGGGTCGAGGCGGAGTAAAACAAGCTGCGCATGGTCCTGGAGATCGACGACTCTCCTAACAAAACAGATTTTCAACACTTAACGACGAATCAGAAATGGAAATCGAAAGTGTTCCGCCACCCGAAAGATTACAATCTCAGGGTGAGCGAAATAAGAATGCTGGCAAACTCGATAGCATTCGCCCGTCTATTATCAAATCATGACTAATATCATCCAATGGAATTGCCGAGGTCTTAAAATAAATCTTCTCGAGTTAACGCTTCTAGTTCAGTCATTTTTACCTACTGCATTTTGTCTTCAAGAAACTCATTTAAAAGAAAGTGACAATGTATCTTTAAAAGGATACAACATGTATAGCACATTTTCTAAGGTAGATGAACGTGCTGCAGGCGGATCATCCATTTTTGTGAAGGACAACGTCATTCATAGCACAGTCCAACTCACCACGGATCTGCAGGCAGTTGCAATTCGTTTATCATTAGATAAAACATTTACATTATGTTCTATATATATTCCACCCAATTCAATTATAGATAAAGCTAAACTCAAAAACCTCACTGATCAATTACCCTCACCATTTATACTTATGGGCGACTTCAATGCACACAACCCCTTGTGGGGAAGCAAGTCTCATAATATCAAAGGTAAGATCATTGAGGACTTTGTCTCTCAAGAAGGATTATGCATTTTTAATAATGGATCTAATACTTATCTTCATCCTGGAAACGGGTCTTATTCTGCTATTGATATCACTGTTTACGATCCCTCTCTTCTTCTGGATTATTCATGGCGTGTTCATGATGATCTATGTGGAAGTGATCACTTTCCAATAGTATTTGAACATCTTTTTACTTCTGCCCAACAGAGAGTACCACGTTGGAAACTTGACAAGGCGGACTGGTCCTTGTTTGAGAATCTCTGTCAAGCGGAACTTCAGTCAAAGATGTTTGAGAATGTACAAGATCCAATTTTAACTTTTAATACAGTTTTAACGTCAATTGCTGACAGAACTATTCCTAAGACCTCGGCAAATCCGAAACATCCCAGCAAACCATGGTTTGATGATGTTTGTGATCAAGCAATAGGTGATGGTAAAAAATCTGAAAGACGGTTCAATCAACAACCAACGACAGAAAACTTGAGTAATTTCCGTGTTTTTCGCGCTAAGGCACGGCGGACTTGCAGGCAAGCACGACGGACGTCTTGGAAGAAATTTGTCGCGGAGATAACATCTCGCACTCCGATGACAAAAGTATGGAACATGATACAAAAGATAAAAGGTAAAAATTCTAAAGCCACAGTTAAACATTTAAAAAATGGCAATGATTTATTAACATCTGAAAAGGATATTGCCAACAAGCTTGGTGAAACTTTTGCGAAATCTTCTTCTTCTAACAACTACAGGGAAGATTTTAAAAAAGTTAAAAAACAAAAAGAAAAAATTAAATTAAACTTTAAATCAAAAAATGGTGAAAATTATAATAAACTCTTTTCCCTTGAAGAACTTAAAACATCTCTGTCAAAAGCCCATGATACAGCTTGTGGGCCTGATAATATTCACTACCAACTGTTAAAACACTTGCCAGATTCCTCGCTGGAAGCTCTTTTGCAGCTTATGAATAACATCTGGGAATCTGGTGATTTACCATCAATCTGGAAGCTTGCAACCGTCGTGCCTATTCCAAAACCAAGTAAAGATCACACGGATCCTATTAATTATCGGCCAATTGCTCTTACCAGTTGTTTCTGTAAAACACTAGAACGGATGGTCAATGATCGCCTTGTTTGGTTCCTGGAATCCAATGGGCTTTTAGCCAATATCCAGTGTGGATTCCGCAAAGGTCGCAGTACTCTTGACCATCTTGTTCGATTCGAATCATTTGTCCGTAATGGTTTTGCGAAAAATGAACATGTAGTGTCGGTCTTTTTCGATCTAGAAAAAGCCTATGATACTACATGGAAGTATGGTATTTTAAAAGATCTGTTTGATATGGGGTTGAAAGGCAATATGCCAAATTTTATTTCGAATTTTCTATCTAACAGACAATTTAATGTTAGAGTAAATTCAACCATGTCTGATCTGTATGATCAAGAGATGGGTGTCCCTCAGGGCAGTATTTTATCTGTTACATTATTTAGTCTTAAAATCAACAGCCTTGTTGAAGTTTTAAAAAGTAATATTGAAGGTTCATTGTATGTTGATGACTTTTTAATATGTTATAGAGGCAAAAATATGAATAACATAGAAAGACAATTACAGTTATGTCTTGGAAGAATTGAAAAATGGGCCTCGGAAAATGGGTTTAAATTTTCCACCTCAAAAACGGTCGGGATGCATTTTGTAACAAAAGGAAATTGCATCTTGATCCAGAACTCACTTTGTACGGCAACCCAATTAAAATGGTTGATGAAACCAAATTTCTTGGGTTAATTTTCGATAAAAAGTTAACCTTTCTACCCCATATCAAAATGTTAAAATCGAAATGTTTAAAAGCACTAGATATTTTAAAAGTTGTCGGCAGCACCGACTGGGGTGCTGATCGCAACATTTTACTTAATTTATATAGATCTCTAGTTAGATCTAAACTAGATTATGGCTCTATAGTGTATGGCTCTGCAAGGAAGTCCTACATACAGATTCTCGATGCTGTGCATCATCAGGGTTTGCGTCTCTGTCTTGGCGCATTTAAAACCTCACCAGTTGAGAGTCTGTATGTAGAGGCTGATGAGCACTCACTCTCTAACAGACGTTTGAAGCTTGGACTTCAATATGCTGTCAAACTAAAAGCCTACTCAGATAATCCTGCCTACAGCTGTGTTTTTAATCCAATTTATGAAGATATTTTTGCAAAACATGAAAATAAAATTCCTCCGTTAGGTATACGTTTAAAACCACATTTAGCTTCTTTTGATTTAAAATCTGTTGCTCAAGTTGAAACTTGCAAATGTCCTCCATGGGAACTTCCCAAACCAAAAATGATATTTGATCTCCGTGAACACAATAAAAATAAAACAAATCCTCTTTTAATTCAGCAACACTATGCTGAAATCAAAGCCAATTATTCAGATTTTTCAACTGTCTATACTGATGGATCAAAAGATGGTGACAGAGTTGCATCTGCTGCTGTCTTCAGGGACAGAGCTGCAACTCTCCGTTTGCCATCTGATGCATCGATCTTTACTGCTGAAGCAGAAGCAATAATTTTGGCTTTGAAATTTATTGCTTCTTCAGATAAATCCAAATTTATTATATGTTCTGATTCACTTTCATGCTTACAAGCTATACAAAATACTAAAATTAAAAACCCAACAATTCTCAAAATTTTATATGTAATGAGGAATTTAAAAATTCTTCTTAAAGAAATATTATTTCTATGGGTGCCGAGTCATGTTGGAATCCTTGGAAACACAGCTGTAGACCTTGAGGCAAAGAATGCCCTGGGTGACCCTTTATCTAACTGTAATATATACCGATTTTAAATCTAATATTAGAGAATATGTTTTTAATATATTGAAAAATGATTGATTGATTGATTGTTGGTTGCTTAACGTCCAGTGGCAAATGTTTTATGCATATTCAGGACGAGAACAAATGAACAATAAATACAATAGGTAGGTTCTGTAATAGGGGCTTCCGGGAATAAGGTCGGATAAATTTAGACTGCCGCAGGAAATGAGGGTATATTGGATAGGGACAGAAATTTAGCCTTGCAACAGGTCACCTACGGACCCCTCAAAGAGTTGTTGCAAGGGTTCTTAACGTGCAAAGAGCGTGGCAATCTCATTACACGAGGCATCGGATTTAACGTCCCCATTCTGACCGGACGTGACTGCGAATTTGAACATCCCGCACAAAAAACGGACGCCCCACTTTAGCGAGGGTTTTACCGCCGGTCGGAGGAAGACCAATGGTGACCATATTTCTATTCCCAGTCACCCTTGGGGGCTAAAATTATATGTAAAAATATAAAAAATGAAGTAGAACCACAATGTATACCTTGTAACTGCAAGTATACTATTAAACATGTTTTAATCAATTGTATTGACTTTGCTGATATTCGTAAGAAGCATTTCAATGTCAATAATATGTATGATTTATTTAATAATGTTTCATTTACAAATATTGTTTCATTTTTAAAAGAAGATGGAATATATTCTAAAATATAAAAATGTTATTATATTTAAAACGATTTTAAATTTTATCACGTTATCTTAATGTTCATTTTTATTTGTAAATAATCAATTTGCTTTAATCTAGAATTTTAGTTTATTGAAGGACCTTTTGTCTGATTTTAAGAATATGCTTTAAATTGTAAAAAATATTCAAATTAGCTCTCGCCGCGATATAGCCTTGTTGTGCTAATGCGGCGTAAAGCAACCAACAATCAATCAATCAAAACTTTGAATATCACGGTCAATGTCAAAGGTCAAGTCATTTTTATCATCACCGAAAGAATTTCTTGCAATTGAGTTATCGAAAAATATCATTTTCTTGTTTTATTGGAGTTGTGATTGGCGGAGGTATTGTAGGTTTTTGGGTTTATGGCCAAATAGCTAAAGTATTGTCTGTTGTTTCCATGGGATGACTAGAAAAGTTTCATGAATACGTGACAGATAAATAGCTAGAACTTGGTGGTTCCTGAGTTTGCAATTCCACTGTTTCCAGAACTTCAAAGTGTCAACTACATTCTCTTTGGTTCTCAGAAAAAATGCGCTACAACAAAAAAATGTTTGAAAAGTATTTATAATACACAATAGACTAATAATATTAAATTAGAATTGTTTCAGAACCGAAATATATTTATAAAAGTTGTACCCCAAACTTTAAAAAAAAAAGGATTTACAGATTTAGATATTCAAATTAATTAGAATTGCCAAAAATATTTTGAAAATTGATTGGTTGATTGTTGTCTGCTTAACATCCAGTGGCAAATATTTTCTGCATGTTCAATACAAGAATAAATTAACACAATAAATGCGATAGAGGCCGCCCGGGATGATGGTCGGGGAAATTTAGATTGCCACGAAAAAAAGAGAAGGGTATATTGGATAGGGAAAGAAATTTAGTCGTACAACAGGCCACCTATGGAGTCATCAAAGAGTTATTGCAAGGGTTTTTTAACGTGTACAAAGCGTTGTTCTTTTTTTACACAAGGCTTCGGATTTAACGTCCCATTCTGACCAGATAGGACTGCATATTTGAACATCCCGCTAGCAAAACGGACACTTTGGCGATGACTTTACTTCTAATCGGAGGAAGACCAGTGGTGACCATATTTCTATTCCACAGTCACCCTCGGGGCCTTTAAAATTGAATGAAATCATTGTACTATAAATGTACTTTTGCATACCTGATCCTGTAATGGTAAAGTCTCTGCAGATGTTTATTGAGAGCTAATCAGTAATTAAAATATCCTTTATTATTCACATATGAATTTATCAATATCGATTACGGCCCTACTTAATACGTGCGCACTGTGGGTGTTAATTAATACTTGCTGCATTTAGTCACTTATTGTTCGTGAAATTTTATTTCCGTGACGTCGTATTTAGTATTTACACCACAGATGTACGACATTACAGACGCAGATATCAGGTAGAATCTTTCCTGTTCACACGTGAACTTTCCCGTAGTCTTGTATGCTGACAGGTTATCGATACCTACACTGTACTTTACATCATCGAATTTCATTATGAAATTCTTTATTTTCACCCTTGGCAATATATGCAAATTCTCATAGCCACAACAATAATGGAGTAATTGGAGGACATGCATGTCAGCAACTGCTAGTAGTCCTTTGTAAATGCATGTATTATTGTCATTATGTTAAGTTTCTGGTGTTACCTATTCTGTCATCGGACTTTTGCAGTGAGGTTTACTGTGCTTATTGTTGTGTGTGTTTTTCTACATTAGCCAGAGGTAAAGGGGAGGGTTGAGATAAAAAACAAACAAAAAAACATGTTTTAACCCCGCCGCATGTTTACGCTTGTCCCAAGTGAGGAGCCTCGGGTATGAAAGTAGTTTAAAAATACAACAAATATAAAAACTTATACATACACTCTCCTACACTTTCATATAACAACATAAAAATATACTTAACATCCTTATCAGTTAGCACTAAATACCTTCCATTTCACAACAAACACACATGCTTTATAACTAATACATACAAACTACTACACACTCAAATGGCACAAAAAGTAGACATAAAACCCTTTTTACTTAGCGAGCACTAAAAATTATTATCCTTTCATTTTTACATCAAACATGAACAACTTAAAATAACAAAAAGCACTGCAAAACAATCCTACCTAATATCTGCTCAATATCCAAACACACATCTACCTCTACATTTTTCTTTTGTTTTTTTTTTTATGAAACCTGTAAAATAAAGAGCCGGAATTACGTATAATAACACCGTCTCTCCTATTACTAGTAGTATGTCCGTATATTTGGTTTTCTTTCTTTTTTTAGAGGGGTTCATTGAAAAAAATTAAAAGAATGCATATAGTGATCTTGTTTTACATTTTGATCATTACGGATTCCTTAAAGAAGGAAAATAAAGAAAGTAACTTTTTATCAGTGTGCACTAAGTTCTGTGCAAGTAATATGTGTTTAATGAATAATTTTATTCATGAAAACGAACTTTGTAAATATAAAACCAAAAGTTATACAACGGATTGGCTCCATTTCTAGAAAGTCTAAATCGTTGTCAATTACCATTATATCTACAAACTCAAAAACATATACTTGAACTGCTATTGGCGTTGGTGACAGTACTGGAGCTGTTGTATCAACTGGTATTGGTGACAGTGCTGGAGCTGGTGTATCAACTGGTGTTGGTGACAGTGCTTGAGCTGGTGTTGGTGACAGTGCTGGAGCTGGTGTATCAACTGGCGTTGGTGACAGTACTGGAGCTGTTGTATCAACTGGTATTGGTGACAGTGCTGGAGCTGGCGTATCAACTGGTGTTGGTGACAGTGCTGGAGCTGGTGTATCAACTGGTGTTGGTGACAGTGCTGGAGCTGGTGACCGTGCTGGAGCTGGTGTATCAACTGGTGTTGGTGAAGGCACGTTGATAGGTGGTTATCTGTTTTTTAGCTGTTATCTTAAAATTTCTTGTATTGGTAATCAATTAAAGTAATCAACCTAAAGTAACGGGTTTTTTGTTGGCTACTACTAGTATATTGATCTGTATGTCATCGAGTGGTGTTAGGCATATAATATTACCTGATGGTTTACGGAGAGATGGATTTTCAAGTCCTCTTTCCTTCTTTAGACTTTCTGGCAGGTATCACAGGAAACCGTAACGGTTCGCTGATGTGTGTGCTGCCTGACTAACTATCACAAAAACAATGGAATTATCTACAGATCCGTCCTTTTAAAAAATTTATGACATAGTATGTGTTGCGTATTTCCGTTTCTGTTTGATATGATAAAATCCATAGTCGAAGAACTTAAAACAGATTAACTCATAATTTCTGATATTACATTAAACTTTATGCTCAACAGATGCGATGGGCGCAGCTGTTTATTTTCATTGTTTTATGTTTATCATGTATAATGTATGTAAGCTATAGGTCTATATATGTGCGGAAAGTGCTTTTTCAATTAAATAAAACTATTAAATCTTTTAGTATTTGTGCACAATACTGGTCCTCAGTTTTCGTGGGGATCTCCCTGAAAATGTGTACATTAGTTCCCACAGCCACAACTACAATAGTAGGCCCAATCTCATTATTGCAGGTTGGCACAGAGGGCAAATTTTCAATATGACGCTCAGATTTAAATAGTTTGAAAGATAACAGTTATCAAAGGTACCAGATTTATAAGTTTATACGCCAAACGCGCGTTATGTCTACATAAGACTCATTTGTGACGCTCAGATCAAAGAGCATTGATCACCCCACATTCCAAAAAATTGTGCCAAATACGGCCAAGGTAATGTATGCTTGGGATAATAAAATCTCTTGTATTTACAAGTTCAACATTAACTCTATATTTTCCTGTTAATTTTTATCTGGACATTTCCCCATTTTGTAGTTTGCGCAATCGAGCTGAGGTGAATGGCGTCACAACTGGGTGTCGTGATGAGAATATACCATTCAGTAATAAAATATGCAGTCTCGTGGAAAGTCTTATGTCTGTCCGTCTCCGATGGGGTCATCATTTTAAAAGTATTGGCATCATTATTATGACCCTACAAACCTTATTTAACATGAACGATTTTCATTTTGTTGTCAATTATAATTTGTGTTGTAAAGACAATGGTGGTTATAGTTTTGACGTTGAATTTCGACTGATATATTTAATTTCTTGGAAGTTGACGTCTATTCAACCAACGGCTTCTAGTATTTTTTTTCAGATTACTTTGTTAAGAAATCAATTGTCTTTCGGTCCATTATCACACAACATTTCATACAAGACTTGCCATACGTGGGTAATCATTTTAGACACTAGTCTACTGTGAGAATCGAAGTTATAAAAGAATGTAATATTAAGGATAATATTTAAGGCAAGTTACTGGCAACTGCAGCATTTTGAATTGGTTCATCCGTCGCGGATATCACAACACCCTTGAAAGTAGTATATGTGAACTGAATTTTCCGAAACAAAAAGACGGTTTCTTGGGTTTCACCATTTGCACATATTGCATCTTACGTCGGTCCGATATTTCAGCAAAAAGATCAAGGCCGAGGTAATTAAAGCGCATATATTCTTATAAGCGGTGCATAATAGTGAAATAAAATGTTCATAAAAATATTTCAAGGCTGGATTACAGCTTTATAACTTGTTTCAGTTTTTAGTTGAAAGACTTAATTCTATTGTTTGTAGTGTTCATCAGAGATCCTTCGAACTAATTAAGCCCAAAACTAATGCATTGCGTATTTCACGCTACTTTGTTTCATTATAGTTGAATACCTGTCTCTGACATATTGTATCAATCAGTTTCAGGTTGGTTTTGCAATCTTCTTTTGAAGTGCTCTATACTTATTTCTGAATTAGTTTGAAAAAAATATTACAATGCCAGACAAAAATCCATCATTGCATTCTTCCATAACACCAAAGTACAATCTAAATCTAAATCATGTGTATCTTGATTGCTATCTGAAATTGGAAAAAAAAGAATTACTCGAGTGTTTGATTAAAACATTTCTTAGCGCAAAAAAAAGGTATGTTTAGAAAAGTCATTAAATATTAAGTGCAATTATATTTTACAGTTGTGATTTTGGAGAACCAGTATCCATATTCCAGGCATCTTATGTATATGGTAGCTTAAAAGCTATAATGATATAGGTTTCTTATTTCCCCTAGCAAATGTTGGCTCGAGCTCCCTTTTGTTTTTTCTGGCAATGCATAGTTTGTGTATCGACTGCTAATGATTTAGTGGGTAGATGTTTCTTTGTTGTTTGTTTCCCCTGTCTTTTTCTCTTTTAACTCTTCCTATTTGTGAAATCTATATGACCAGCTTACTCTTGTAGTTTTTACTGTAAATCTATATAAAGAAATTAGACTATCAAGCTTTGACTGAAAAAGTATAGTTTAATGACATTAATATAGCTGATCAAAAGCTTTCCTCAAGTTCTTTGACAAATCTTCAGGACTGTTCGTAATTTTTTTCATACATAATGAAATGGGCTACACTATGATAAAATACTGGAAGTCATTGACCACCTTGAAGGAGAAGAACATCAGTGAGTTGACCGATATGCAAATACTTCTTGGAATCATACATGTTAAAATCATTACGAAATGTTATGTTATTCTCTGAACCTGAAATTAATTTAATCCATTAATATAAAATAAGAGTACGACAAACTAGGTTAGATGCCCAATGCGTTATCGATATTTTTTAATTTTATTTTTAATCTTTTTTTAAATATGAAAGCACTTATTTTGGGGAAGCATTTCCACTTAAAATGAACAGCGTCAAAATATCATGTGGATGATGTCTTTACAAGTATGTGAACAATGTCAATTAATCAATCAATTAATTTGTACACGAACTTTATTCTTGACAACTTTATCAAGACCTTTATCTGTTGATATATCAACTGGCCGCTGAAAAAAAGAGCAACTTTTACAGAATTGAGTACTTTTTCATTAACATCAGCAAATTGGTTGGACAAGCATTCATCAAGGTTTTCACAAATTTAAACTCTGGCACTACAGAATTTTTTTCTGTCAGTAATCTCTGATTTTTATTGATTGGAAGCTATCACCATTTATTTCTCTTAGAATTTCCCTAAAGTATTGGGTTTATAATTTTCAAATTCTCCAGATGTAATGTCTTTTTTATGGTATCAAAGGTACCAGGATTATAATTCAATACGACAGACGCGCGTTTTGTCTACATAAGACTCATCAGTGACGCTCAGATCAAAATAGTTGCAAAAGACAAACAAGTACAAAGCTGAAGATGGTTTTTGTAGCATAATATCCCAGTTAAGAACTTGGCATATATCTTTTACTACTGGTTTTCTTTCATTTTTTTTCAAAAGAATTAAATGAAAATTTGACTTTGTCTATACTACTAAATATAAAGACCGTTTTTATGTTCACCTAATAAACGTATAACTGAAGAAAGCTACAAGTCAATCTTATATAAGGGTATATATACTTGATAGGGTATACTGAAAATTTCACTTTACATCGATTACTGTTTCAACCAATAAGCAAACAGACAAATAAATAAGTTCCGGAACTATCCGATGCGATTTCCTTTTAGTCATGTCACATGTTACCTTACCTTATTTGTACGTTCCGCATTCGTCAGGCGCACCACCAAACGGTGTATTTGGGATTTTCTATATACACTGGTCATAATCACAGGGTTGACACAACTTAATTCAATCATGTCACAATGTTTCCTATCATAGTATTTTAATCAGCATGACTTCATATAAAGACAATACGAATACTTAAAACCTAGACTTAAAATAAGGCGTAGGTACAGTTTCCGATTTTTTAGCCGACATGACGTAAAAACGCCGAATAGAAGAAATCAACTTTATTGATAATTATAATAGGACAATGCTGTTAATTAAAAATTACACCATTCCAGGCCCTTTTTTTCTAAATATTTATATATTACTTATAATTGAGAAGTTCCAGGTCTACGGGTTCAAAAAGAAGGATTTTGAAAGCAGAAAAAACTGACCATTTTATAATCAGCTTGGCTTAAATTATCAGATGAGAATACCAATTCTAAAAAAACCTAGCTAAAATAAGACTTGCACATAATTAAGATTCTCGTAATTCAGTCACGGACCCGCAAGTGTGTTTTAGTATAATCTATATATATTTAATTCAATCAATATGTGCAAGTTTATGTTTTTAATTTGCATGTGTTCTCGCTGGATTGTTTGTCCAGGTTTTTTCTCCTCCACTTCATTCGTTACTTCTTTCGTTTTTTTCTTTGCTTCCACTTACAACAGTGAGTCTGTGTCATTACCCGCTCTTCTGTATATTTAGGTTTTCCACTTTTCCTGGAAAGACCTATTGTATTTGTTCTGATTGTTCAAAAATTTCTTCTGTTCAGAAAATGTAAAAAAAAACAAAAATTTCATATATAAAATTTGACAAATGTTAAATTCTAAAAACATCTTTGGAAATATTTTCAAAACATTTTTCGAAACATGTCCATATCTTTAAAACATCATTAAAATGTCCCTGCCGTTGTAGCCAATGTTTCGAAAACGTTTGTATAAGTTTTGTTTATAATTCTTTTATATATATATATATATATATATATATAAATTAACTCATAATAACATTGCATGCACCGGTTTCCAAAAAGCACATTTTCCCTTTTTGTCCAGTTAAACATTAGTTCATTGGTAAAATAAACCTCATGTGGCCTCTGATCACTGATGCTAAATCTGCCCCTCCTCTTGTTTTGGATAGTAAAGTCATCTGAAATAAATTAGACATTATGCTGTTGTCTGTTCTATGGTCGGGTTGTTGTCTCTTTGACCCATTCCCCATTTCCATTCTCAATTTTATTTGATAAAAGAGAGACTTTAATTTATATTTCTAATTTTTTTACCAAATTTTTCATTAGCAGTCCAATGGGATTTAAGTTCTGACATCAGAAATCAAATCAATCATTTCCTGAATCTGTGCTATATATTGAAACAATAGGATTCATTTTCTACATTTTTTTCTCTTTAATTAATACACTCAACCAAACCCATGATTAAAAGCATACATTTGTAACACCAGTGAACCCATTTTTACGCTGTATTTATTGTTCACCATACGAACCATCACGGCGAACGAACGAACCTGCTTCCGGCACAAAATGGACCTTCTTTCGTCGAGCAACACTATTTGTGAGGCATTTTAAGCAGTTAGTTGACATGGCACATCATCTTGTTCAACTTTTGATAATTCGGCTTTTACCTTACTGACAATTTCACCAGGATCACAGACATTCCGGAAAGTCAACCTCATATGGATCAACTGATGCAGACATATGTCTCTGTTTAGGCAGTTGTCGGTCCCGAATAATCCTCGCAGTAATTCATGAGAAAAATAAACTTGGAAATATTGAATGCTCAATACGGCACGATATATTGTCTCTTCTTTCCATATTAATTCTCTTGATGACTGTATTCATTTCCTCAGCAACGTTGTTTGTCACTTCGGAGTATGGATCGTACACATTCACGGACTCACTGAGGTCAGCATTTAAGTTTTTCTCCATTTTTGTGAAAGTGTTTCGTACGAACTTTTAAACTTAACTAGATCTTCTGTTTGTTTTAAAGACTTCACATCAGCAAAATTGTTGACGAATGTGGTTCTAGCTATGCAAACGTTTCGCTTGAGGCAAGTGTGTCTTAATTGCAGTGTTCAATGATTGTTCCTTATCAGTAACAATTACTACCGTGTCTCTCTTTTATTTTAGTTAGCAGTCTCTTCCAAAACCGACCATGTCCATCAATGCATTTCCGATCTTGTATAAAGAATGTTGCTGGCGCGGTTTCTCCACCTTGAAAGGGAAAATGTTTAAAAACCAAAACAGACAGTCGAAAATCTCAACTTTTTTAATTTTAAAGATGTATCACAAGTTCCCAATGCAGATTGTCTTACTTCGCCAATAACACCTTCTTGAATTCGGTTACTATGCTAGGATGTGCTAGCCTGGAAATATAGTGATGTCGTGGACAACATCGTCTAAATGATAACCAAGTTACAACGTACTATAAGAATGACCATGTGTCAGACGCTTCTATTGTGCAAATAAAAAATTAAAGGGAATTGCCTTTTTTGGTACATCTGTTCTACAGCAGTTTTATCTTATGTTCATGGCGTTGTCAGTTTATTTTCGATTTATGAGTTTGACTGTCCCTCTGGTATGTTTCGTCCCTCTTTTACCTTCTTGATCTTTTATAAATGTTTTAATAGCATGTTCACGAACAGAGACAGTGATACTTGGTTCTTGGAGATTTCAAGATTTTATGACTGTTTCCATGCTACTTAATCCATTGTCGTTTTAATTTGTTGTGCCTTCAGTTTTATTTTCAGTGAACATACCTTTATTATTGTTGATATAGCAAACAAACACTTTACTATCCAGTAATGTAGTTTCTTCCGATATTGAGAACAAATTCCCTTGTCAAGTTTCTATCAAATCAGAGTCAAAGAGAATATATCCAGCCACTGAATTTTACGCCTTGCAAGGGTTCAGGTGTTCCTTCTGAATTATCCTCATCTTTGAGTTGTGTTGTCTTTTTTTTTGCTTATTTCTGTCAATACCTATACAGAAAATTGTCTGATAAACAAGAGTTTGGTGGATTTTGTGAAACCGTCAAACAATACATTCAGCAGTACCCAACACTGACTGAAATGACAATAGAAACAACAAGTCAATTCTGATCTCATCAAAACTTCTAAATAGTGTCCCTCTCACATTCAAAAGTGTTTTTACTAAAGTAGCCTTGATGAACTCGGCAAAATACTTGTCATTTAGAATTGGAGATAACACTGTTCTAACATTAATGATTCATGCAATACATTTAGCTACTGTCATAACTTGGTTTCCATATGCTGAACCTTGTATAGAAAAATATTTATTATTTTGCATTTCCTTGAGAGTATACTGATTGATAGTTGACATATTCCCCTGTCGATCTATCTGCATGTGCATGTATAACCCCTGTAAAGTAATAATAAAGTTTATTGAATAAATGCACATTTTCACCCCAATTAGGTTGAAGGCATACATAAATCAACATAATAATTTTACAATACATCATAAAAAACAATAAAAGAACAAAACATTATATACATATATGTATCTATCATGCAGTTGTTGAGTCCACCCTCCTCAGTGACCACCCCCCGGTGGATCGCTATCCTTGCCGTGGTCGGGGGACTTGCGTGTCTCAGTGACCCCAAGAGCTATGCCAGTTGGAGCTTCGTCTAACCCAATTCGATGCTTCACTTGTCAAAAGTTTGGTCATGGAAGCAAACAATGTCGTGGTACGCAGAGATGCTTCAAGTGTTCTGACGAAGGACACGAGGGAACAACCTGTAGCTCTGAATCTTCTAAATGCGTAAACTGTGGTGAATCCCATTTTTCATCATCTAGGGACTGCCCTGTTTACCTTAAAGAAAAACATATTATCAAAATTAAAACAGAAAGAAACATCAGTTACCCAGAAGCTAAACAGATAGCTTCTGTTTCGAATGATCTCCTTGTTTCGAACAGACCATCGTACGCCAGCAAAGTTGTCCGCTCATTCAGTCACGAGCATACACAAACTCGCATGACCTGGCCAATTGATGCTGAGACATTTACAATGCTGCCTGTTGAAACAGAACCTAACGATAAAATATTAGTTCCAAGAAAACCAACACCTTCTAAAACCAGTACTCAGTCAACTCAATCTTCCTTACAGAGCTCAATGTCATCATCTAAAAATAATGAAAAAAAGAAATCAAATAAAAAAGATACAGTTAAATCAGACAGTTGGGGCGGTGAATCTGTCTGGGATCCTCCCAGTGACATAGATGATTCTTCCATCTCCAATAGTCCTCCTTCATCTGCATCTAATAAAACTAGTTTATCTTCTGCATCTAGTACAAAGTCTTCTAAAGCCCCGTCTCCTCTTCGTTCTCCAGAACAGAAGGATGTCCAAAAGAAGCCAGCAAATACATCCTCTCAGAAGTCTTCTGATTCGAGGTCGCGGGGTAGGGGTCGAGGCGGAGTAAAACTAGCTGCGCATGGTCCTGGAGATCGACGACTCTCCTCACACAACAGATTTTCAACACTTAACGACGAATCAGAAATGGAAATCGAAAGTGTTCCGCCACCCGAAAGATTACAATCTCAGGGTGAGCGAAATAAGAATGCTGGCAAACTCGATAGCATTCGCCCGTCTATTAACAAATCATGACTAATATCATCCAATGGAATTGCCGAGGTCTTAAAATAAATCTTCTCGAGTTAACGCTTCTAGTTCAGTCATTTTTACCTACTGCATTTTGTCTTCAAGAAACTCATTTAAAAGAAAGTGACAATGTATCTTTAAAAGGATACAACATGTATAGCACATTTTCTAAGGTAGATGAACGTGCTGCAGGCGGATCATCCATTTTTGTGAAGGACAACGTCATTCATAGCACAGTCCAACTCACCACGGATCTGCAGGCAGTTGCAATTCGTTTATCATTAGATAAAACATTTACATTATGTTCTATATATATTCCACCCAATTCAATTATAGATAAAGCTAAACTCAAAAACCTCACTGATCAATTACCCTCACCATTTATACTTATGGGCGACTTCAATGCACACAACCCCTTGTGGGGAAGCAAGTCTCATAATATCAAAGGTAAGATCATTGAGGACTTTGTCTCTCAAGAAGGATTATGCATTTTTAATAATGGATCTAATACTTATCTTCATCCTGGGAACGGGTCTTATTCTGCTATTGATATCACTATTTGCGATCCCTCTCTTCTTCTGGATTATTCATGGCGTGTTCATGATGATCTATGTGGAAGTGATCACTTTCCAATAGTACTTGAGCATCTTTTTACTTCTGCCCAACAGAGAGTACCACGTTGGAAACTTGACAAGGCGGATTGGTCCTTGTTTGAGAATCTCTGTCAAGCGGAACTTCAGTCAAAGATGTTTGAGACTGTACAAGATCCAATTTTAACTTTTAATACAGTTTTAACGTCAATTGCTGACAGAACTATTCCTAAGACCTCGGCAAATCCGAAACATCCCAGCAAACCATGGTTTGATGATGCTTGTGATCAAGCAATAAGTGACCGTAAAAAATCTGAAAGACGGTTCAACCAACAACCAACGACAGAAAACTTGAGTAATTTCCGTGTTTTTCGCGCTAAGGCACGGCGGACTTGCAGGCAAGCACGACGAACGTCTTGGAAGAAATTTGTCTCGGAGATAACATCTCGCACTCCGATGACAAAAGTATGGAACATGATACAAAAGATAAAAGGTAAAAATTCTAAAGCCACAGTTAAACATTTAAAAAATGGCAATGATTTATTAACATCTGAAAAGGATATTGCCAACAAGCTTGGTGAAACTTTTGCTAAATCTTCTTCTTCTAACAACTACAGGGAAGATTTTAAAAAAGTTAAAAAACAAAAAGAAAAAATTAAATTAAACTTTAAATCAAAAAATGGTGAAAATTATAATAAACTCTTTTCCCTTGAAGAACTTAAAACATCTCTATCAAAAGCCCATGATACAGCTTGTGGGCCTGATAATATTCACTACCAACTGTTAAAACTATTGCCAGATTCCTCGCTGGAAGCTCTTTTGCAGCTTATGAATAACATCTGGGAATCTGGTGATTTACCATCAATCTGGAAGCTTGCAACCGTCGTGCCTATTCCAAAACCAAGTAAAGATCACACGGATCCTATTAATTATCGGCCAATTGCTCTTACCAGTTGTGTCTGTAAAACACTAGAACGGATGGTTAATGATCGCCTTGTTTGGTTCCTGGAATCCAATGGGCTTTTAGCCAATATCCAGTGTGGATTCCGCCAAGGCCGCAGTACTCTTGACCATCTTGTTCGATTCGAATCATTTGTCCGTAATGGTTTTGCGAAAAATGAACATGTAGTGTCGGTCTTTTTCGATCTAGAAAAAGCCTATGATACTACATGGAAGTATGGTATTTTAAAAGATCTGTTTGATATGGGGTTGAAAGGCAATATGCCAAATTTTATTTCGAATTTTTTATCTAACAGACAATTTAATGTTAGAGTAAATTCAACCATGTCTGATCTGTATGATCAAGAGATGGGTGTCCCTCAGGGCAGTATTTTATCTGTTACATTATTTAGTCTTAAAATCAACAGCCTTGTTGAAGTTTTAAAAAGTAATATTGAAGGTTCATTGTATGTTGATGACTTTTTAATATGTTATAGAGGCAAAAATATGAATAACATAGAAAGACAATTACAGTTATGTCTTGGAAGAATTGAAAAATGGGCCTCGGAAAATGGGTTTAAATTTTCCATTTCAAAAACGGTCGGGATGCATTTTTGTAACAAAAGGAAATTGCATCTTGATCCAGAACTCACTTTGTACGGCAACCCAATTAAAATGGTTGATGAAACCAAATTTCTTGGGTTAATTTTCGATAAAAAGTTAACCTTTCTACCCCATATCAAAATGTTAAAATCGAAATGTTTAAAAGCATTAGATATTTTAAAAGTTGTCGGCAGCACCGACTGGGGTGCTGATCGCAACATTTTACTTAATTTATATAGATCTCTAGTTAGATCTAAACTAGATTATGGCTCTATAGTGTATGGCTCTGCAAGGAAGTCCTACATACAGATTCTCGATGCTGTGCATCATCAGGGTTTGCGTCTCTGTCTTGGCGCATTTAAAACCTCACCAGTTGAGAGTCTGTATGTAGAGGCTGATGAGCACTCACTCTCTAACAGACGTTTGAAGCTTGGACTTCAATATGCTGTCAAACTAAAAGCCTACTCAGATAATCCTGCCTACAGCTGTGTTTTTAATCCAATTTATGAAGATATTTTTGCAAAACATGAAAAGAAAATTCCTCCGTTAGGTATACGTTTAAAACCACATTTAGCTTCTTTTGATTTAAAATCTGTTGCTCAAGTTGAAACTTGCAAATGTCCTCCATGGGAACTTCCCCAAACAAAAATGATATTTGATCTCCGTGAACACAATAAATATAAAACAAATCCTCTTTTAATTCAGCAACACTATGCTGAAATCAAAGCCAATTATTCAGATTTTTCAACTGTCTATACTGATGGATCAAAAGATGGTGACAGAGTTGCATCTGCTGCTGTCTTCAGGGACAGAGCTGCAACTCTCCGTTTGCCATCTGATGCATCGATCTTTACTGCTGAAGCAGAAGCAATAATTTTGGCTTTGAAATTTATTGCTTCTTCAGATAAATCCAAATTTATTATATGTTCTGATTCACTTTCATGCTTACAAGCTATACAAAATACTAAAATTAAAAACCCAACAATTCTCAAAATTTTATATGTAATGAGGAATTTAAAAATTCTTCTTAAAGAAATATTATTTCTATGGGTGCCGAGTCATGTTGGAATCCTTGGAAACACAGCTGTAGACCTTGAGGCAAAGAATGCCCTGGGTGACCCTTTATCTAACTGTGATATACCATATACCGATTTTAAATCTAATATTAGAGAATATGTTTTTAATATATTGAAAAATGAATGGAGTAAAAAAGATGGTAATAAATTACATGAAATTAAACCTAATTTATGTAAACCTTTCAATAATTTTATGTGCAGAAAAGATCAGTGTGTTATTTCTAGATGTCGTATTGGTCATACTAGAATAACTCACGAATATCTTTTAAAAAATGAAGTAGAACCACAATGTATACCTTGCAACTGCAAGTATACTATTAAACATGTTTTAATCAATTGTATTGACTTTGCTGATATTCGTAAGAAGCATTTCAATGTCAATAATATGTATGATTTATTTAATAATGTTTCATTTACAAATATTGTTTCATTTTTAAAAGAAGTTGGAATATATTCTAAAATATAAAAATGTTATTATATTTAAAACGATTTAAAATTTTTATCACGTTATCTTAATGTTCATTTTTATTTGTAAATAATCAATTTGCTTTAATCTAGAATTTTAGTTTATTGAAGGACCTTTTGTCTGATTTTAAGAATATGCTTTAAATTGTAAAAAATATTCGAATTAGCTCTCGCCGCGATATAGCCTTGTTGTGCTAATGCGGCGTAAAGCAACCAACAATCAATCAATCAATCAACTTTTGATAATTCAGCTTTTACCTTACTGACAATTTCACCAGGATCACAGACATTCCGGAAAGTCAACCTCATATGGATCAACTGATGCAGACATATGTCTCTGTTTAGGCAGTTGTCGGTCCCGAATAATCCTCGCAGTAATTCATGAGAAAAATAAACTTGGAAATATTGAATGCTCAATACGGCACGATATATTGTCTCTTCTTTCCATATTAATTCTCTTGATGACTGTATTCATTTCCTCAGCAACGTTGTTTGTCACTTCGGAGTATGGATCGTACACATTCACGGACTCACTGAGGTCAGCATTTAAGTACTTTTCAAAAGCTTTTCTCCATTTTTGTGAAAGTGTTTCGTACGAACTTTTAAACTTAACTAGATCTTCTGTTTGTTTTAAAGACTTCACATCAGCAAAATTGTTGACGAATGTGGTTCTAGCTATGCAAACGTTTCGCTTGAGGCAAGTGTGTCTTAATTGCAGTGTTCAATGATTGTTCCTTATCAGTAACAATTACTACCGTGTCTCTCTTTTATTTTAGTTAGCAGTCTCTTCCAAAACCGACCATGTCCATCAATGCATTTCCGATCTTGTATAAAGAATGTTGCTGGCGCGGTTTCTCCACCTTGAAAGGGAACATGTTTAAAAACCAAAACAGACAGTCGAAAATCTCAACTTTTTTAATTTTAAAGATGTATCACAAGTTCCCAATGCAGATTGTCTTACTTCGCCAATAACACCTTCTTGAATTCGGTTACTATGCTAGGATGTGCTAGCCTGGAAATATAGTGATGTCGTGGACAACATCGTCTAAATGATAACTAAGTTACAACGTACTATAAGAATGACCATGTGTCAGACGCTTCTATTGTGCAAATAAAAAATTAAAGGGAATTGCCTTTTTTGGTACATCTGTTCTACAGCAGTTTTATCTTATGTTCATGGCGTTGTCAGTTTATTTTCGATTTATGAGTTTGACTGTCCCTCTGGTATGTTTCGTCCCTCTTTTACCTTCTTGATCTTTTATAAATGTTTTAATAGCATGTTCACGAACAGAGACAGTGATACTTGGTTCTTGGAGATTTCAAGATTTTATGACTGTTTCCATGCTACTTAATCCATTGTCGTTTTAATTTGTTGTGCCTTCAGTTTTATTTTCAGTGAACATACCTTTATTATTGTTGATATAGCAAACAAACACTTTACTATCCAGTAATGTAGTTTCTTCCGATATTGAGAACAAATTCCCTTGTCAAATTTCTATCAAATCAGAGTCAAAGAGAATATATCCAGCCACTGAATTTTACGCCTTGCAAGGGTTCAGGTGTTCCTTCTGAATTATCCTCATCTTTGAGTTGTGTTGTCTTTTTTTTTTTATTATTTCTGTCAATACCTATACAGAAAATTGTCTGATAAACAAGAGTTTGGTGGATTTTGTGAAACCGTCAAACAATACATTCAGCAGTACCGAACACTGACTGAAATGACAATAGAAACAACAAGTCAATTCTGATCTCATCAAAACTTCTAAATAGTGTCCCTCTCACATTCAAAAGTGTTTTTACTAAAGTAGCCTTGATGAACTCGGCAAAATACTTGTCATTTAGAATTGGAGATAACACTGTTCTAACATTAATGATTCATGCAATACATTTAGCTACTGTCATAACTTGGTTTCCATATGCTGAACCTTGTATAGAAAAATATTTATTATTTTGCATTTCCTTGAGAGTATACTGATTGATAGTTGACATATTCCCCTGTCGATCTATCTGCATGTGCATGTATAACCCCTGTAAAGTAATAATAAAGTTTATTGAATAAATGCACATTTTCACCCCAATTAGGTTGAAGGCATACATAAATCAACATAATAATTTTACAATACATCATAAAAAACAATAAAAGAACAAAACATTATATACATATATGTATCTATCATGCAGTTGTTGAGTCCACCCTCCTCAGTGACCACCCCCCGGTGGATCGCTATCCTTGCCGTGGTCGGGGGACTTGCGTGTCTCAGTGACCCCAAGAGCTATGCCAGTTGGAGCTTCGTCTAACCCAATTCGATGCTTCACTTGTCAAAAGTTTGGTCATGGAAGCAAACAATGTCGTGGTACGCAGAGATGCTTCAAGTGTTCTGACGAAGGACACGAGGGAACAACCTGTAGCTCTGAATCTTCTAAATGCGTAAACTGTGGTGAATCCCATTTTTCATCATCTAGGGACTGCCCTGTTTACCTTAAAGAAAAACATATTATCAAAATTAAAACAGAAAGAAACATCAGTTACCCAGAAGCTAAACAGATAGCTTCTGTTTCGAATGATCTCCTTGTTTCGAACAGACCATCGTACGCCAGCAAAGTTGTCCGCTCATTCAGTCACAAGCATACACAAACTCGCATGACCTGGCCAATTGATGCTGAGACATTTACAATGCTGCCTGTTGAAACAGAACCTAACGATAAAATATTAGTTCCAAGAAAACCAACACCTTCTAAAACCAGTACTCAGTCAACTCAATCTTCCTTACAGAGCTCAATGTCATCATCTAAAAAAAATGAAAAAAAGAAATCAAATAAAAAAGATACAGTTAAATCAGACAGTTGGGGCGGTGAATCTGTCTGGGATCTTCCCAGTGACATAGATGATTCTTCCATCTCCAATAGTCCTCCTTCATCTGCATCTAATAAAACTAGTTTATCTTCTGCATCCAGTACAAAGTCTTCTAAAGCCCCGTCTCCTCTTCGTTCTCCAGAAAAGAAGGATGTCCCAAAGAAGCCAGCAAATACATCCTCTCAGAAGTCTTCTGATTCGAGGTCGCGGGGTAGGGGTCGAGGCGGAGTAAAACAAGCTGCGCATGGTCCTGGAGATCGACGACTCTCCTCACACAACAGATTTTCAACACTTAACGACGAATCAGAAATGGAAATCGAAAGTGTTCCGCCACCCGAAAGATTACAATCTCAGGGTGAGCGAAATAAGAATGCTGGCAAACTCGATAGCATTCGCCCGTCTATTAACAAATCATGACTAATATCATCCAATGGAATTGCCGAGGTCTTAAAATAAATCTTCTCGAGTTAACGCTTCTAGTTCAGTCATTTTTACCTACTGCATTTTGTTTTCAAGAAACTCATTTAAAAGAAAATGACAATGTATCTTTAAAAGGATACAACATGTATAGCACATTTTCTAAGGTAGATGAACGTGCTGCAGGCGGATCATCCATTTTAGTGAAGGACAACGTCATTCATAGCACAGTCCAACTCACCACGGATCTGCAGGCAGTTGCAATTCGTTTATCATTAGATAAAACAATTACATTATGTTCTATATATATTCCACCCAATTCAATTATAGATAAAGCTAAACTCAAAAACCTCACTGATCAATTACCCTCACCATTTATACTTATGGGCGACTTCAATGCACACAACCCCTTGTGGGGAAGCAAGTCTCATAATATCAAAGGTAAGATCATTGAGGACTTTGTCTCTCAAGAAGGATTATGCATTTTTAATAATGGATCTAATACTTATCTTCATCCTGGAAACGGGTCTTATTCTGCTATTGATATCACTATTTGCGATCCCTCTCTTCTTCTGGATTATTCATAGCGTGTTCATGATGATCTATGTGGAAGTGATCACTTTCCAATAGTACTTGAACATCTTTTTACTTCTGCCCAACAGAGCGTACCACGTTGGAAACTTGACATGGCGGACTGGTCCTTGCTTGAGAATCTCTGTCAAGCGGAACTTCAGTCAAAGATGTTTGAGACTGTACAAGATCCAATTTTAACTTTTAATACAGTTTTAACGTCAATTGCTGACAGAACTATTCCTAAGACCTCGGCAAATCCTAAACATCCCAGTAAACCATGGTTTGATGATGCTTGTGATCAAGCAATAGGTGACCGTAAAAAATCTGAAAGACGGTTCAATCAACAACCAACGACAGAAAACTTGAGTAATTTCCGTGTTTTTCGCGCTAAGGCACGGCGGACTTGCAGGCAAGCACGACGAACGTCTTGGAAGAAATTTGTCTCGGAGATAACATCTCGCACTCCGATGACAAAAGTATGGAACATGATACAAAAGATAAAAGGTAAAAATTCTAAAGCCACAGTTAAACATTTAAAAAATGGCAATGATTTATTAACATCTGAAAAGGATATTGCCAACAAGCTTGGTGAAACTTTTGCGAAATCTTCTTCTTCTAACAACTACAGGGAAGATTTTAAAAAAGTTAAAAAACAAAAAGAAAAAATTAAATTAAACTTTAAATAAAAAAATGGTGAAAATTATAATAAACTCTTTTCCCTTGAAGAACTTAAAACATCTCTGTCAAAAGCCCATGATACAGCTTGTGGGCCTGATAATATTCACTACCAACTGTTAAAACACTTGCAAGATTCCTCGCTGGAAGCTCTTTTGCAGCTTATGAATAACATCTGGGAATCTGGTGATTTACCATCAATCTGGAAGCTTGCAACCGTCGTGCCTATTCCAAAACCAAGTAAAGATCACACGGATCCTATTAATTATCGGCCAATTGCTCTTACCAGTTGTGTCTGTAAAACACTAGAACGGATGGTCAATGATCGCCTTGTTTGGTTCCTGGAATCCAATGGGCTTTTAGCCAATATCCAGTGTGGATTCCGACAAGGTCGCAGTACTCTTGACCATCTTGTTCGATTCGAATCATTTGTCCGTAATGGTTTTGCGAAAAATGAACATGTAGTGTCGGTCTTTTTCGATCTAGAAAAAGCCTATGATACTACATGGAAGTATGGTATTTTAAAAGATCTGTTTGATATGGGGTTGAAAGGCAATATGCCAAATTTTATTTCGAATTTTCTATCTAACAGACAATTTAATGTTAGAGTAAATTCAACCATGTCTGATCTGTATGATCAAGAGATGGGTGTCCCTCAGGGCAGTATTTTATCTGTTACATTATTTAGTCTTAAAATCAACAGCCTTGTTGAAGTTTTAAAAAGTAATATTGAAGGTTCATTGTATGTTGATGACTTTTTAATATGTTATAGAGGCAAAAATATGAATAACATAGAAAGACAATTACAGTTATGTCTTGGAAGAATTGAAAAATGGGCCTCGGAAAATGGGTTTAAATTTTCCACTTCAAAAACGGTCGGGATGCATTTTTGTAACAAAAGGAAATTGCATCTTGATCCAGAACTGACTTTGTACGGCAACCCAATTAAAATGGTTGATGAAACTAAATTTCTTGGGTTAATTTTCGATAAAAAGTTAACCTTTCTACCCCATATCAAAATGTTAAAATCGAAATGTTTAAAAGCACTAGATATTTTAAAAGTTGTCGGCAGCACCGACTGGGGTGCTGATCGCAACATTTTACTTAATTTATATAGATCTCTAGTTAGATCTAAACTAGATTATGGCTCTATAGTGTATGGCTCTGCAAGGAAGTCCTACATACAGATTCTCGATGCTGTGCATCATCAGGGTTTGCGTCTCTGTCTTGGCGCATTTAAAACCTCACCAGTTGAGAGTCTGTATGTACAGGCTGATGAGCACTCACTCTCTAACAGACGTTTGAAGCTTGGACTTCAATATGCTGTCAAACTAAAAGCCTACTCAGATAATCCTGCCTACAGCTGTGTTTTTAATCCAATTTATGAAGATATTTTTGCAAAACATGAAAATAAAATTCCTCCATTAGGTATACGTTTAATACCACATTTAGCTTCTTTTGATTTAAAATCTGTTGCTTAAGTTGAAACTTGCAAATGTCCTCCATGGGAACTTCCCAAACCAAAAATGATATTTGATCTCCGTGAACACAATAAAAATAAAACAAATCCTCTTTTAATTCAGCAACACTATGCTGAAATCAAAGCCAATTATTCAGATTTTTCAACTGTCTATACTGATGGATCAAAAGATAGTGACAGAGTTGCTTCTGCTGCTGTCTTCAGGGACAGAGCTGCAACTCTCCGTTTGCCATCTGATGCATCGATCTTTACTGCTGAAGCAGAAGCAATAATTTTGGCTTTGAAATTTATTGCTTCTTCAGATAAATCCAAATTTATTATATGTTCTGATTCACTTTCATGCTTACAAGCTATACAAAATACTAAAATTAAAAACCCAACGATTCTCAAAATTTTATATGTAATGAGGAATTTAAAAATTCTTCTTAAAGAAATATTATTTCTATGGGTGCCGAGTCATGTTGGAATCCTTGGAAACACAGCTGTAGACCTTGAGGCAAAGAATGCCCTGGGTGACCCTTTATCTAACTGTGATATACCATATACCGATTTTAAATCTAATATTAGAGAATAAGTTTTTAATATATTGAAAAATGAATGGAGTAAAAAAGATGGTGATAAATTACATGAAATTAAACCTAATTTATGTAAACCTTTCAATAATTTTATGTGCAGAAAAGATCAGTGTGTTATTTCTAGATGTCGTATTGGTCATACTAGAATAACACACGAATATCTTTTAAAAAATGAAGTAGAACCACAATGTATACCTTGTAACTGCAAGTATACTATTAAACATGTTTTAATCAATTGTATTGACTTTGCTGATATTCGTAAGAAGCATTTCAATGTCAATAATATGTATGATTTATTTAATAATGTTTCATTTACAAATATTGTTTCATTTTTAAAAGAAGTTGGAATATATTCTAAAATATAAAAATGTTATTATATTTAAAACGATTTTAAATTTTATCACGTTATCTTAATGTTCATTTTTATTTGTAAATAATCAATTTGCTTTAATCTAGAATTTTAGTTTATTGAAGGGCCTTTTGTCTGATTTTAAGAATATGCTTTAAATTGTAAAAAATATTCGAATTAGCTCTCGCCGCGATATAGCCTTGTTGTGCTAATGCGGCGCAAAGCAACCAACAATCAATCAATCTAAAACCAGTACTCAGTCAACTCAATCTTCCTTACAGAGCTCAATGTCATCATCTAAAAAAAATGAAAAAAAGAAATCAATTAAAAAAGATACAGTTAAATCAGACAGTTGGGGCGGTGAATCTGTCCGGGATCTTCCCAGTGACATAGATGATTCTTCCATCTCCAATAGTCCTCCTTCATCTGCATCTAATAAAACTAGTTTATCTTCTGCATCCAGTACAAAGTCTTCTAAAGCCCCGTCTCCTCTTCGTTCTCCAGAACAGAAGGATGTCCCAAAGAAGCCAGCAAATACATCCTCTCAGAAGTCTTCTGATTTGAAGTCGCTTGGTAGGGGTCGATGCGGAGTAAAACCAGCTGCGCATGGTCCTGGAGATCGACGACTCTCCTCACACAACAGATTTTCAACACTTAACGACGAATCAGAAATGGAAATCGAAAGTGTTCCGCCACCCGAAAGATTACAATCTCAGGGTGAGCGAAATAAGAATGCTGGCAAACTCGATAGCATTCGCTCGTCTATTAACAAATCATGACTAATATCATCCAATGGAATTGCCGAGGTCTCAACATAAATCTTCTCGAGTTAACGCTTCTAGTTCAGTCTTTTTTACCTATTGCATTTTGTCTTCAAGAAACTCATCTAAAAGAAAGTGACAATATATCTGTAAAAGGATACAACATGTATAGCACATTTTCTAAGGTAGATGAACGTGCTGCAGGCGGATCATCCATTTTAGTGAAGGACAACGTCATTCATAGCACAGTCCAACTCACCACGGATCTGCAAGCAGTTGCAATTCGTTTATCATTAGATAAAACAATTACATTATGTTCTATATATATTCCACCCAATTCAATTATAGATAAAGCAAAACTCAAAAACCTCACTGATCAATTACCCTCACCATTTATACTTATGGGCGACTTCAATTCCCACAATCCCTTGTGGGGAAGCAAGTCTCATAATGCCAAAGGTAAGATGATTGAGGACTTTGTCTCTCAAGAAGGATTATGCATTTTTAATAATGGATCTAATACTTATCTTCATCCTGGAAACGGGTCTTATTCTGCTATTGATATCACTATTTGCGATCCCTCTCTTCTTCTGGATTATTCATGGCGTGTTCATGATGATCTATGTGGAAGTGATCACTTTCCAATAGTACTTGAACATCTTTTTACTTCTGCTCAACAGAGAGTACCACGTTGGAAACTTGACAAGGCGGATTGGCCCTTGTTTGAGAATCTCTGTAAAGCGGAACTTCAGTCAAAGATGTTTGAGACTGTACAAGATCCAATTTTAACTTTTAACACAGTTTTAACGTCAATTGCTGACAGAACTATTCCCAAGACCTCGGCAAATCCAAAACATCCCAGCAAACCATGGTTTGATGACGCTTGTGATCAAGCAATAGATGACCGTAAATAATGTGAAAGACGGTTTAATCAACAACCAACGACGGAAAACTTGAGTAATTTCCGTATTTTTCGCGCTAAGGCACGTCGGACTTGTAGGCAAGCACGACGAACGTCTTGGAAGAAATTTGTCTCGGGGATAACATCTCGCACTCCGATGACAAAAGTATGGAACATGATACAAAAGATCAAAGGTAAAAATTCTAAAGCCACAGTAAAACATTTAAAAAATGGCAATGATTTATTAACATCTGAAAAGGATATTGCCAACAAGCTTGGTGAAACTTTTGCGAAATCTTTTTCTTCTAACAACTACAGGGAAGATTTTAAAAAAGTTAAAAAACAAAAAGAAAAAATAAAGTTGAACTTTAAATCAAAATATGGTGAAAATTATAATAAACTTTTTTCTCTTGAAGAACTTAAAACATCTCTGTCAAAAGCCCATGATACAGCTTGTGGACCTGATAATATTCACTACCAACTCTTAAAACACTTGACAGATTCCTCGCTGGAAGCTCTTTTGCAGCTCATGAATAACATCTGGGAATCTGGTGATTTACCATCAATCTGGAAGCTTGCAACCGTCGTGCCTATTCCAAAACCAAGTAAAGATCACACGGATCCTATTAATTATCGGCCAATTGCTCTTACCAGTTGTGTCTGTAAAACACTAGAACGGATGGTCAACGATCGCCTTGTTTGGTTCCTGGAATCAAATGGGCTTTTAGCCAATATCCAGTGTGGATTCCGACAAGGTCGCAGTACTCTTGATCATCTTGTTCGATTCGAATCATTTGTCCGTAATGGTTTTGCGAAAAATGAACATGTGGTGTCGGTCTTTTTCGATCTTGAAAAGGCCTATGATACTGCATGGAAGTTTGGTATTTTAAAAGATCTGTTTGATATGGGGTTGAAAGGCAATATGCCAAATTTTATTTCGAATTTTCTGTCTAACAGACAATTTAATGTTAGAGTAAATTCAACCATGTCTGATCTGTATGATCAAGAGATGGGTGTCCCTCAGGGGAGTATTTTATCAGTTACATTATTTAGTCTTAAAATCAACAGCCTTGTTGAAGTTTTAAAAAGTAATATTGAAGGTTCATTGTACGTTGATGATCTTCTAATATGTTACAGAGGCAAAAATATGAATAACATAGAAAGACAATTACAATTATGTCTTGGAAGAATTGAAAAATGGGCCTCGGAAAATGGTTTTAAATTTTCTACTTCAAAAACGGTCGGGATGCATTTTTGTAACAAAAGGAAATTGCATCTTGATCCAGAACTCACTTTATATGGAAACCCAATTAAAATGGTTGATGAAAATAAATTTCTAGGGTTAGTTTTTGATAAAAAATTAACCTTTCTCCCCCATATCAAAATGTTAAAATCAAGATGTTTAAAAGCATTAGATATTTTAAAAGTTGTCGGCAGCACCGACTGGGGTGCTGATCGCAACATTTTACTTAATCTATATAGATCTCTAGTTAGATCCAAACTAGATTATGGCTCTATAGTGTATGGCTCTGCACGGAAGTCCTACATACAGATTCTCGATGCTATGCATCACCAGGGTTTGCGTCTCTGTCTTGGCGCCTTTAAAACCTCACCAGTTGAGAGTCTGTATGTAGAGGCTGATGAGCACTCACTCTCTAACAGACGTTTGAAGCTTGGACTTCAATATGCTGTCAAACTAAAAGCCTACTCAGATAATCCTGCCTACAGCTGTGTTTTTAATCCAATTTATGAAGAAATTTTTGCAAAACATGAAAATAAAATTCCTCCGTTAGGTATACGTTTAAAACCACATTTAGCTTCTTTTGATTTAAAATCTGTTGCTCAAGTTGAAACTTGCAAATGTCCTCCATGGGAACTTCCCAAAACAAAAATGATATTTGATCTCCGTAAACACAAAAAAAATGAAACAAATCCTCTTTTAATTCAGCAACACTATGTTGAAATTAAAGCCAATTATTCAGATTTTTCAACTGTCTATACTGATGGATCAAAAGGTGGTGACAAAGTTGCATCTGCTGCTGTCTTCAGGGACAAAGCTGCAACTCTCCGTTTGCCATCTGCTGCATCCATCTTTACTGCTGAAGCAGAAGCAATAATTTTGGCTTTGAAATTTATTGCTTCTTCAGATAAATCCAAATTTATTATATGTTCTGATTCACTTTCATGCTTACAAGCTATACAAAATACTAAAATTAAAAACCCAACAATTCTCAAAATTTTATATGTAATGAGGAATTTAAAAATTCTTCTTAAAGAAATAATATTTCTATGGGTGCCGAGTCATGTTTGAATCCATGGAAACACAGCTGTAGACCTTGAGGCAAAGAATGCACTGGGTGACACTTTATCTAACTGTGATATACCATATACCGATTTTAAATCTAATATTAGAGAATATATTTTTAATATTTTGAAAAATGAATGGAGTAAGAGAGATGGTAACAAATTACATGAAATTAAACCTAATTTAGGTAAAGCTTTTAATAATTTAATGGGCAGAAAAGATCAGTGTGTTATTTCTAGATGTCGAATTGGTCATACTAAAGTGACACACGAGTATCTTTTAAAAAATGAAGATGAACCACAATGTGTACCTTGCAACTGCAAGTATACTATTAAACATGTTTTAATTGATTGTATTGACTTTGCTGATATTCGGAAGAAGCATTTCAATGTCAATAATATGTATGATTTATTTAATAATGTTCCATTTACAAATATTGTTTCATTCTTAAAAGAAATTGGAATATATTATAAAATATAAAAAATGTTGTTATATTTAAAACGATTTTAATTTTTATCACGTTATCTTAGTGTTGATTTTTATTTGTAAATAATCAATTTGCTTTAGTCTAGAATTTTAGTTTATTGAAAGACCTTTTGTCTGATTTTAAAAATATACCTTAAATTGTTATAATATTCGAATTAGCTCTCGCCGCGATATAGCCTTTCTGAGCTAATGCGGCGTAAAGCAAACAACAACCAATCAATCAATCTCAGTGACCATGACTTTTTAACAAATGCAGCAGCATACTGCATAATTGACGGACACGAAAGACATAAAACCAATTTATCAAAATCATCCATATTATCTATTTCGGAATAGATATGTCTAACTTTCTACAAAATTCAAATCTCAGATCTTCATTTTTTGTGCATGTAAATAAAAAATGTTTTTCTTCATCTATTTTATTTAGACAACAATGTTGACATAGACGTTCTTCTCTTTTGATATTATTGTGTCTGCCCCTTTCAATTTCCAAAATATGTTCAAAAATGAAAAGCATTCGTCAGTTACAACTTTATATACAAATACATAAATCAACTAAAGTATCTATCTAGTTATCTGAACTTTGAATTGACATGGATCAAAAACACACAAACACAAGTTCATCTGTAACTTAGTTTAAATACAGCTAAGAAATGTTTAAACGGCATATGATTTCTGCAGAATGCCTTACATTGACAAGATGGTAGTTTGTCATCATCACCAACACAAACAGTGTATGTGTTTGGACAAGACACAACCTTAAATTCACCAGTGGTAATTTCCTCCACATTTCTTGCCTGAATACTTAACACCAATTCTCTGTAAGGGCCAAAAAATCAAAACACTGGCCCGGCACACATGTTTGTAGATTTTCTAGATATTTTGTCTACACATCATATTTGACCTCAAGTGCTCATAAAAAAAATTAAAAAGTATTAAAAATTCTTATGTTGCCATGGTAACCAGCTTACAAATTTTGAGCGGATTTCTGCAAATTTTCAATTCTGAAAATCCTAAATTTTCAGTATTTTCATCCTGACAGTGACAAATAACGATTTCCTCTTGAATGTTCTTGGGTAGTAGTTATGTTAGTCATGATGTTAAGTGTTTAATTACTATAAATGAAAAAGGTTTAAAACCAAACCCTTTTTTTTAATTCTATGCTCCAAAATGGCATAATTTGCAAAAAATCAAATAGACATTAAGGCAATGATTTTAATAGACTTTGGAAAGATACAGAAACCAAAATCCACCTGTTGAACAGAAACTGTATATTGAATGTGGTAAAGCAAGGTATATGTGAAATTTAGAGCAAAAAAAAAATCAGTGGGGTAAGGCCTTGGTGTATTACCGTTTTTGTCAAAAATGCATTTTTATCAGCTTATACTTGTCTTGACCATATCTTTTTTGTATGTATATATAGGTTTATATTATTTTATATGTAAGTGCATGAGAGTATGTTTCATACCACAATGACCATCATGATACCTTGACCTTTCACCTTGAGGTCAAATAATTGTCTTTTTAGACCCTTTTCGTGGCTTCATCATGACATTTTCTGACTTTAAGTCGGATATATTTATATATAAACATGATATATATGATCCCTGATTTTAAAAGCAGTGATTTTAAGACCGTGTATAATTATGTACTATCATGACCTTCGTGTTACCTTGACATTTGACCTGAAGGTCAAATAATTCCATTTTTAATAACTTATCTTGATAATAATTTTGACGCTCTTGTACATGTAAATAGGTCAATGATATTACGTAAGTATGTATGCATGACCTTAAGTTGGTGTTGTGTATCATCATAGGCTTCCTACCAACACTATTGGCTTTTACGTGGCGGTTAGTTTTTAATGGTGGAGGTAGTCAGTGCTTGCAGAAAAACTGACAATCCTATTCAATTAAGATTAAAGTCTAGTGCATCTGCTATGTGTGGGATTCTAACACATCTGAGTACTAACAGGCTTGCTATATATATATATAGTGATACAATTTGGACTTCTTAGACCACTTGGCCACTAAGGCCCTATAACACTTTGTGTGGTCCATAAGTTGCACTATAACCACTGGTTGAAGGTAAACAGTATTAAAAATACTATTTCCATTCAGATTTCATGATGAGTATATTTACGGAATAAGGATCTAGGAATCTTTGACTCAAGATTCTGTGGAAATAGCACAAGCCACGTCATATTCAAATATGTAATTTGCTGTGATGAAATCAATTTAAAAAAACAAACTAAAAGGTTAATATTTTAATACTATGATACATAATATATATATGTATGGCTAGTGGTTTTTGAGTATATGTATTAAATGCAAATCGAAATACTTGTTCCAAAAACAATTGATTAATGCTGTAGTGATTGAATTAGCTCAATAGATTTCTGGATAAGCAGTCTTTTTAATCAACAAATATATAACCCTAATGGAAACAAACTAAGAACCGACAGAAATTTAAAAATGATTACTATTATTTTTTTTATATTATTGATCTATGAAGACCAACATTTGACAAATACTTGATATTTTTTTTCAATTTTAATATTGAACAGGTTAGACACTGTAAATCAAAAAAGATTATTCACCTCTGTTTGAAGGAAGAAATGAAGATGAATTTCACTTTGCTTTAAAGTGTCAAATTTAAAGCAACATTTTTTTCGGGAGATAGAAATAAAGTCCAATCTTTTAACAAAATATCTGATGAGGAAAAATTTACATTTTTGTGTACATTTAACCAGTATCACATAACTAAAGTTTTTGTTAAGGGGGCTAATGATTTATATACTGAGAAATAACCTAGCTGACAAGATAAATTAGAATAATGTTATACTTATTTTTGATTACTTTAATTTTATCATAGGTTTATTAGATAAATATTTGTTTTGTTATATTTAATAACAATCTCATTAAGAATGTTGTACTTTAATTTAAAATTTGTAAAAAGTATCACCTCCAAAATATCTAAATATAATGATATACTTATAATAGTTGAATGTTTGTTTTTGAAAATAATGTGATTTTGTATGTCATAAATGTCTTGGTATCAAGTCATTTTTATTTAATTTTACACCAATAAATAATTTGAATTGATTTGATTTTACACTTGAGTATAAAGTGTCAACCCTGTTTTCAAAATTCTTTGACACATCAAACAATATTGACTTTAAGATATTTTTTGCAAAATGACTTTTTTAGATTGGATTTGTTATCCTCCTCTACAGCTGCTCTCAAGTCATTACTGTCCATTCTTTTTCTCTTCTGCACTTTCCTTGAAAAGAAGCTGGTGATCTGTTGTGCAGTCAAGTATTTATTTCTGCTGAATCTGTATTTTCCAGTGACTGTTTTTTCATAACGCATTTTATCAGCAACTACAACTGGGTTCTCCTTTCTTCCAGTTTGGTTTCCTTTGTCAAATTTTTGAATAAGATATTCTTTCTGATGAACACTAAATTGCACTTGTGATTTACGAAGTTTCAAAGCCCATCCTTGATTCAACTTTGATGAAGAAGTTTCATTTTGAATGTTGTCAGAAGCAAGTGTGATAGAATCAGCAAACCTTGCACTTTCTTTAACCTTTTCAGCATACATTGACTTTGCTCTGTCTGACAGAGGTTGCTTTTCCTGTCTGAAATCACAGAATCCTAGCATAACATGCTGATCTAAGTTAGCATTCCTGCTGAATGTTCGTACACAACCTTCATTTGGACCATAAAATAAATCTTTTATAGCATTTGTCTTTGGTATGTTGATAGAAGGAAGAACAGCAATGGAATTTGCCCAGTTAGCAACCGTATTCATTTCTCAAATTTTAATATTTTCTTTGGAGATTTTAGTCCATAGGAAAACGTTTCCTAAAAAATGAAATTAACTAAGTGATGCTATCAATCAGGGGTATTATTTTTTTTTTATTTACTGGTATAGGTAAATTATTTCATGATGTAGAGTTATATCCCTTTCAACATTCATGTATATTTTATTTATGTAAGTGAAACAAGTCTTATTTTGTTCCACTTGTGAATTTCTTTTTGACTACATTGCTCTAATTGAGTGTTTGATTGTGTTTCATTAAAAGATGTCTGTATTATATACTTTTTGAGGGGCTTACTGGTTGCTGGTTGTCTGGTTTTGTTACTAGTTCCCTACGGACTCGTAGAAGACGGACTTGGTAGAAGGGGACTTTAGGTTTGTACTCCATCCGTCAGTCAGTCAATTCAATTTTCCACATTTTTTTGTTCATGCTTGAAGATATTGATTTGATATTTGGTGTACTGTTTTATCTTGCCTACCTTTTCCAAGACCATAGGCTTTCCATACAGTTACACCTTCTTTGCTGAATTGAAAGTTGTGATATGATGATATTGCAGGTATTGGTTTGACAGCTGCATCACTTTTTTCAACATCAATAACGACATAAACCACTTTAACTTTGTATGTACTTCCAGCAAATTGTTTGAAGTCAATCGCCTAAAAATTAGAAATGATAAAACTATAATTTACCTTTAAAATTGTTAGACTTTGATTTTTACATTTAATTTGACAAGCATTGCAGACCTAAAATTGCAAATAAACAGTTTGTTAGTTTTCTTGTTTTACATCTGTCATTTCATATACTTTTAAAGCTAACTACAATGTAAGCATGCTAAGGGGTATTGGTTTTATTGAAGGCTGTACAGAGACCTATAAGTGTTAACTTTTACGTTTTCTAGTTTATGGTCTCTATATAGAGTTGTCTCATTGGCAATCAAACCACATTTTCCCTATTTATAAAAAGTCAATTTGATGATCTATTTGGAGAGAATTTTGTCTCAGATATTAACATCCATCATTCTTTCTAATTAGTCCAATTGTAACCTTGACCTTTCAATATTACATAATATATAACTGCAAACTTAGTTTGGTACACATTTCTCAAGGTAAGTCTCTTGTGTTTCCAAGATTGATAAACAAGCAGAGGTCTTCATTTGCAACTACTGTGGATTCATTATTATTCTTTGGGTATCAATTATCGTGGTTTTTGTGGGTACAGGAGAATCACGAATTTAAATGCTCAACGAATTACAAATTTTTGTAAGGAATGAGTACACACTCTGCCAAAGATACGAAATGAAATATCCACGATTATGTAAAGTTTCCTCAAACCATGAAAAAGTATTGGCACTTATGAAATTTTAGTTGTACTATGTGAGATTTGAAATTGAAGCTTCATTTACTTATTACAAATATATTTTTTTTTATTTACAGATTAAGCTGACATTCCTCATGGTGGGTCACACCCATGAGGATGTTGATCAGTTATTCAGCTGGATTTTTGTTAAAGCTTCGAAAGAAAAAAAAAACAACAACCATCCCAAGCTTTTTGGATCTGATCAAAATGTCTTACACACCGGAACTTATTGCTAAACATGTAGAATCCCTGTACGATTTCCGAGATCAGATGGCACATCCATCCAGTCTAGCTGGGATCAAAAGTCAGCATGTATTCAAATTGACGAAGGATGGAGACAAAGTTTTCCCGGCAATGAAAGAGTGGCCATTGGAGTCAGCACCATCCAAAACCTTCGAGCTGACTGACATATTACAGACTTTGATATTCCGAGGAAGGTAGAACCAAACCTGGAAAAGATTGGTGGGATGATGATAAAAGAAAAGCTCGTTTGAAGTTATATCTGATAAATTATCTGAAAAAATGACCGATTTAAGGTAACATCGAATACATAATAAAAAATTAGGTTAATTTAATATATGTAAAAAAATTAACAATAAAGCACCGGCAAGTTTGGCTGTTACAACTTATACAATTATTTATAAATATGGTCGGTTTAAAGTTACATCTATTAAAATTATCAAAAAGTGCTAAAATTTACTGAACATTTTTCAAAAATTCTCAATAACGTTGTTGTTGGTTCAAATTTACATCTTATACAACTATCACTGCAAATTTGTTGAATACATTTCAAAATTTAGTAAAATAATCAATAAAGAAAGTGACCGATTAAAGTTTAAAACTAATACAGTTATCAATAATCTTGTACAGTGTAATATCTGTAAAAAATGGTTGTTTCTTGTAAAATGTTTTACAATTATCGATAAAGAAAGTGACCGATTTAAGGTTACATCTTATAAAAGTAAAGTATCTAATGCATTATCTAAAGAAGTTGTTGAAATTTGTAAAATGTAATACAATTATCAATAAAGAAAATAGCTCCATTGAGGTTATATCTGAAAAAAATGACCGATTTAAGGTAACATCGGATACAATAATCTAAACAGTAGTAAAATTTAAGTCAAATGTAGAAGAATTAACAATAAAGCACCGGCAGGTTTTGCTGTTGTTGATTCTTGTAAAATGTAATACAATAATCAATAAAGAAAAAGGCTCATTTAAGGTTATATCTGATAAATTATCTGGGATAATGACCGATTTCAGGTAACATCGAATACAATTATCAAAAAAGAAGTAAAAAATAAGTTAAATGTGAAAAAACTAACAATAAAGAACAGGCAGGTGTTGCTGTTACAACTTATACAATTATTTATAAATATGGTCGATTTAAAGATACAACTAATAAAAATACCAGAAAGAGGTAATATTTACTGAATTTTTTTTAAGACTACCAATAATACTGTTGCTGGTTCAAATTTACATCTAGTACAACTATCAATACAAATTTGTTGAATTCATTTTAAAATTTAGTTAAATAATCAATAAAAAAGTGACCGATTCAAGTTTAAAACTTATACATTTATCAATAAACTTGTAAAGTGTAATATCTATAAAAAAAAATGGTTGATTCTTAAAAAATGTTAAACAATTATCGATAAAGAATGTGACTGACTTAAGGTTACATCTAATAAAAGTAAAATATCTAATGCATTATATCAATAAGTTGTTGATCCTTGTAAAATGTAATACAATAATCAATAAAGAAAAAGGCTCATTTAAGGTTATATCTGATAAATTATCTGGGATAATGACCGATTTCAGGTAACATCGAATACAATTATCAAAAAAGAAGTAAAAATTAAGTTAAATGTGAAAAAACTTACAATAAAGAACAGGCAGGTGTTGCTGTTACAACTTATACAATTATTTATAAATATGGTCGATTTAAAGTTACATCTAATAAAGTTATAAAAAAAAGTGGTTAAATTTACTGAAATTTTTCAAAAATTACCAATAATGCTGCTGTTGGTTCAAATTCACATCTACTACAACTAACAATACAAATTAGTTGAATTCAATAAATTTAGTAAAATAATCAATAAAGACAGTGACCGATTAAAGTTTCCAACTTATACAGTTATCAATAATCTTATAAAGTGTAATATCTGTTGATTGTTGTAAAATGTTATACAATTATCGATAAAGAAAGTGACCGATTTAAGGTTACGTCTTATAAAAGTAAAGAATCTAATGCATTATCTCAAGAAGTTGTTGAAATGTGTAAAATGTAATGCAATTATCGATTAAAAAAAATCTCGTTTGAAGTTATCTGATAAATTATCTGGAATGAATGACCGATTTTAGGTAACATCGAATACAATTATCAAAAATTAGGTAAATTTAAGATAAATGTAGAAAAATTAACAATAAAGCACTGGCAATTTTGGCTGTTACAACTTATACAATTATTTATAAATATGGTCGGTTTAAAGTTACATCTAATAAAATCATCAAAAAAAGTGCTAAAATTTACTGAACATTTTTCAAAAATTCTCAATAATGCTGTTATTGGTTCAAATTTACATCTAATTCGACACCCGTCGTGTTGCTTATGTGTTAACAAATCCGGTAAATAGTATAATTCGGTAAGACAATCAGTGACGCTCGGATCAAAAACATTGTAAAGCCATAATAGTACAAAGTGAAAAATTGAGGACCAAAAATTCCTAAAATTTATGCCAAATACGGCTTAGTTTTGTAAACGGGAAAATAAAATATTCGGACGATATTTAAACACGATATGTTAAATAGTAAACTATAAAGAAAGGTCAATGTTCAATATAAAAAAAATGTCCATCATGTAAAGGACAGTATTCAATCGAAAAAAAAGTTTAGATCTTGATCGAATTTTCTTCTTTCGAACGAACATCATTTTTTTATATACTAGTCTATAAAATTTCTGTCTTCTGTCTGCCCATTCTGCTTCTTATCGCATTCATGTATGGAATGAATTCTTAGCCATTTAGAAACATAATTGTTATGTTTGTTCTTTGCCATGGTAACCATACACTTCATTTTCAGTAGAACCCTTTAAAATTAACAGAGGACACAGTTCCCACCTAATAGCTTGTATATGTCATAAAACAATATGTGTTACTTGTGGTTAAAATACGGAAAATAATTACCTTTGATTATATAGATTGATTGATTGATTGTTGGTTGCTTAACGTCCAGTGGCAAATATTTCATGCATATTCAGGACGAGAACAAGTTCACAATAAATACAATAGGTAGGTTCTGTAATAGATTTAGGGATTAAGGTCGGAGAAATTTAGACTGCCACGGGAAATGAGGGTATATTGGATAGGGACAGAAATTTAGCCTTGCAACAGGTCACCTACGGACCCCTCAAAGAGTTGTTGCAAGGGTTCTTAACGTGCAAAGAGCGTGGCACTCTCTTAACACGAGGCATCGGATTTAACGTCCCCATTCTGACCGGACGTGGCTGCAAATTTGTACATCCCGCACAGCCAAACGGACGCCCCACTTTAGCACGGGTTTTACTGCCGGTCGGAGGAAGACCAATGGTGACCATACTTCTATTCCCCAGTCACCCTTGGGGGGATTATATAGAAATCTTCTATCAGGCGTGTACAATTTAGCTAGAACAAGAACAAGTCTTGTAATAAACTTGAAACTGAAAGTAGCTTTTAGCAGCAGGCACATGAAATGTTTTGCAATTTTAGCACAAACTGCACTACAGACGAGTGTACTGACGATGTAATTGACACGTGGGATTCAAATAACAATATTATAATCATATCGAATCCGGCCTATTGCCAAAGACATTTACTGATTTTTATATGTATTCAATCAATTTAAACAAACTATTTACATTTCTGTTCTTCTGTTCCTGTTGTTGCCTCGTCCTTTAAACAGTACATTTTTGAGTTCATTGACCGACAGTGTTCCTATAATGGTATTTTTATATTGTTCTTTAATTTTAGATCTGCTCTCTTTCACAAGTATTTTTCTTTTTTTTATTCAGTGTAAGCTTTAATCCGGTATGTAACTGAACAATGAAAAAACTCCCAATTCAAAATGGTAAGAAAATAATGGTCTCAGCATCAGAACTACGTTTTAAATCGACACCTAAAAGAGAGCCAGTGATATCATCTTAATACTTTAAGTTTGATTGATTGGTGTTTGCTTTACGCAGCATACATATTTGTCAATTAATTTATGTACCTCTTAGTTCTATCTGGGGAATTAACACACCTAAGGTATGACCGTGTGTGCACTACTTACTGGCATATTTTTGATAATATTGTCTATATCTGGCCATTTATAACTTAAATGTGTTTACAACTATTAGAAACATAGTTAAGTTATAGATTTTACTGTTAAAAAGACAGATGCATAATTTAGATGTATTCAAATCTAAATACTAACTAAGCCACATTTTTAATTACATGGTAGTATATATGTATTAATTTCTGTTGTAGGATGAACATATATAAGAAATTCAATTTTTTGGACAATTATTTTCGGTAGTGAACATTATTTTTGGAAAATTGATTAAATTAAACTTTAAATAAAAAAATGGTGAAAAATAAATATTTTAGGTGTATCAACATTGATCGGTAAAAATACAGGAGGAGTTGTCCATCATGCAATAAGATGTCAGCAATGCAGAATCTGTGACAGTGCAACAAAAAGGGGGATTCAGCTCAAAGAGCACAAATGTAAGAAAAATTGGACAGGCTGAGCAAAGGCTATGGAGCCAGATATGCTAGTTCAGATGGTAATGGATGTGAAGAACAAAGGGATCAACATAGATGAAATTGCAGGTGATGATGATACGACCGGATTCGACAGGCTGTTTTGTCCTGTTCTGTTTTGATGGACTCCTGTAATAAGATGCATGGGTCCAACTTAGGACTTGGAACCAGAATAAGGACGTAAAGGCCCTTCATTTGTTAGATGTTGATGGGGATGTGTGTCATCATGTGCACAATGCAGCAAAAGGCATTCTGTAAACCTTTAAGTCATTCATTGAACTGTTTTACTAAAATTTATTTAGCGACTTTAAATGGTCACCAGATCATAGAGAGATGTTCCAAGAGATATGCATAATGCTGAACGTTAAGTATACAATGCCACAGAGATATGTTAAAAAAGTAAAAAAAGTCTTTCTCAGTAAGGTCATTAGTTGCTCCTCACCAATTTTCCTACTAAGTACTTCTGGATGGGGCCCTACTTTCTGTTGCTTTTTGGTGTTCTTCACCATAACATATTTTGCATTATATACGTGGTGACATTTTGACTGACAGTTTCTGACAACCTGACAACATTCAACCACTTGTTATAGATAATTGTATAAGAGGCAACCTTTAATCGGTCACTTTCTCTATTGATTTTTTTACCATGTTTTAAAGTGAATTCAAATAATTTTTATAGATAATTGTAGTAGATGTAACCTTGAACCAACCACAGCCTCATTGAGAATTTTACAATATTTTCAGTAAATTATACCACTTTTTTAATAATTGTATTAGATGTAACCTTAAATCGACCATATTTCATAGATAGTTGTATGAAATGTAACATCAAACCTACCACTGCTTTATTTACAATTATACTACATTTTACAGTTAATTTGACCACTTTTTTGATGATTGTATCAGATGTAACCTTAAATCAATCACTTCCTTTATTGATAATTTTACCATAATTAACAATAAATTCAATATTTGTTTACAAATTTTGTTTAAATGGAATATTCAATCGGCCATTTTTTTATTGATAATTATAGTTCATTTGACAACATTCAACCACTTTTTATTTAGATAATTGTATAAGAGGCAACCTTGAATCGGTCACTTTCTCTATTGATAATTTTACCATATTTTAAAGTGAATTCAAATAATTTCTTTTTTGTGTATTGACTGCACTAAAGATATGCAGCTAGTTGGTCTAGCAATACAATTATTTAAAAGTAAATTTGTTAAAATTCTAATAGAATTGTATTCAGTATTTATTAGCATGTTAGATCAAGTCAAATAATTACACTATATATATATGTGTGCACAAATGAGAAAGTGTATGGAACCATCAATTCTGTTTTAATATTTATAATGAATTAAGACATCTATATCTTATGATGTTCTATGATATTATATCAAATACTTTAAAAGAAGATGTGGTATGATTGCCAACTCTCCACAAGCATAACAAGAGACCAAATGACACAGAAATTAAACTAGTTCTTTGTCAGTGCTACGTATTTTATATATGCATTATATTTTATTTAATCTGGATAAATAAACAAAGTGATAAAGATATGAAACATCCAATATCTTTATAAGATAGAATAATGAAACTTCATTTATGCTTTTAAAATGTTTAGAATTACAACTCATTGTCCCTCACAGTCTTAACAAACTAGGGTGTCACTGAAACATGAAGTCATGCGTTGATAAGGTTACAACTTTTAAATGTATAAAATATGCTTTAGGTATTTACTACTGATGATGACACTTTTAATGTCTGATGATGAGGAGGAAGATCAAACAGATGTTGGCATTGCATCAATAATGCCAAGTGGAGTTTAATGGGCTGTTTTTGATTGTGATCTATATCTTTCAATCCCTGTTGCATCTTGCAACAACACAAAACTGACAACAATTACAGATGATGTTGGTATCTACAAGATGATGACTTACAAGGCCTGTAATGGTTTATAGCCAGCAAAAGCACTAGATCTTTACAGGTTATAGTACTAAATTAACGATGACACTAATAAATTTGAAATGTTACTTTTTGAGAGCAGGGGATCAGATTCTATTCGACAGAATGGAGATGATGAAAAAGTTCATGACAATCATGACGATGGTGCCGCCGTTTAGGATCCTCTTAGAGAGTGATGCACCTTACTTCCCCCCGCATTATGCACGGCATAGCCACCCTCATCACCTGTATGAGGTGGCTAATGCTGGGGGATGTGAGGACAGACTTTCCGTCTGTACGGAGTTAACACGTAGGCAGGCCTCTCTCACTTGTATATAATACAGACTTTAGAGCCCGTTGGCTATCCGTTAATAAATTTAGAGCCCGTTGGCTATCAGTTAATAAATAAAGAGCCCGTTGGCTAACTGAATGAATTTCAAATTTAATTTGAGTTCGTATATATACAGTCCGCCAAAAGTTAAGCACCACCTATTTTTATTGCATCGAATTTTTTTCATTTCAAAAAATCAGTTAATCCTCGAAAAGGAGAAAATATTCATGTAGCAGTTTTTCTAACATATACCATAAACAAACCATAAACCTAAGTTTGGTCACTTGTGCAGGTTCTATGCATTTGAAGTTCGCGTTCATAGAAATAGTGAAAATTACACAAATCAGAAACGGAATTTAAGTTTCACTGTGATATAATTTTTTTACAACAATTAATCACCCAATATCATTAAAAAGTGTCTACAAATAATCTTTTGTGTGTTCGGCAAATTTGATGTCAATATTTGAGTCAATAGCATGTGTTACCACCTCTCTTCCGGTACAGTTCCATAACACGGCGTCTCACACACTGTACAAATCTTATGAACTTTAGTTAAGCAAATTTATTCCATTCATCAACAATTGCCCTCTTAAATCGCCAAGATTTTGCACAGGTGGATCCCGCGATTGAGATTTCTGCCAATGGCATCCCATACATGTTCGATAGGGTTCATGTCTGGAGACATGGAAGGCTAAGAGATAGTGTCAATGGCTTCTTGCTTTTTGTACTCGGTAATAATCCTTACCCTGTGTGGTCTAGCGATGTCGTCCATGTACAAGGGTCTTGACGAAAGTGGGGGATTATCAAAATGAGGGACTTCAATGTTTCTATGCACCAAATCCCTGTATGTCTGTCTGTTCATGTTACTCTGCAAAATGTGCATACCCAGCTTACAACAGTATGAGAAGCAACCCAATACTGTAACACCACCAGCATCGAATGCAGTCGTTGGGCAAATGTTATTTTGGTCATAGGCTGTTTTATTTCCCCTGGAACTCGTATTCTACCGTCTATTGGTCGTTATAGAAACCGAATCTCATCTGAACATTGAACATTTTTCCAGCTTCTCCTGTTCCAGCGTCGATGGTCATTAGTCTTTTGAAACCTGATTATATGGTGCCTGGCTGTTAGAGAAGGTCTCTTGACAACACGACGTGCTCTTAGGTACCCTCTATGAAGTCGACGGACCAATGTTCGAACACTAGCACGACCACCTAGAGGCCAGTGGTGTCTAAGCTGTGGGACAGGAGTATATTGGTTGGCTTTAGCACGACCAATAAGCAGTCTGTCATCACAATAGGTAGTTAAACGGGGTCTTCCGGACCTTGGTCTATCATTTACAGTTCCTGTGTCAACATGACGTTGTAAAAATCTGACAATGACGGTGTGATTAACATTGAAATGGTCACCTATGCTCCTAGTGCTCCAAACGCCATTTGGCATGTCAATTGCTTGTCAACGTTCAGTCACAGATAACTTACGCCTTGCCATATTTTACAGTGACTTGGTAAAGGTCAAATTTCACCTGTACGCGTGAAAGTAGGAAGATGATTTAAAGGCATCGAAACAGTGTATTTGTAAAAGTGCAGATGACCGTTAATAAAAGTTGCTTGACGGGTTTATCGGAATTTTATTTTTTTTGTCGCAATGAATTTTCTTAGTGTATGTTATAGGCAATTCATAATACCACACATAAATATTTTTTTCGCAATATTTAAAAAAGTATTGTCAGTTATATTTAGGTGGTGCTTAACTTTTGGCGGACTGTATAAAATGCTCCAGGGGAAAATGTCTAGGGGGTTCTATGGTCGTTGTGATACCGGAGGGTTCGCTTGTTTGTTAATTTAAGGGTCCCCATTTTATAGTACCCCACACCCTATGATCCACCCCAGTGTAATCACCACCGGGATAGACCCCCCCCCCCTAATACACTCTTTTATAAAATGGGGAGTGTAGTACCTTTGTCGGTGGTGCTCCACTGGCGGAGGAGACAGATCCGGACGACAGACTGCCTCGTTCCGGATTTGTCATCGAAAAGATAAATTAAAAAAGATAACACGTCTTCGTCGCAGTGATCAGACGAAGTTACTGCCAGGATAAGTTTGATAAAAGCTTACAGGAATATAGAATTTTGTCAAAATTCAGGTTTATTGCCTTTAACTGTGAAATGCAATTAATGTGGAGATATTCTTAGTAAACATATACAAAATTAATCGTAGTGGAAGGAAAAGACAACAGTTGCCTTAAATTAATTATTTTACAATAAAAATGAAATATTAACGGTAATAAAATATAAATCTTATTTTGTTTCACTTTCTTTTAAATCAAGTTTTAAGGCACATATACCTATTCCAAAAAAGAGACCGCCTAATTGTGTTGGACACCCCCATTTTCTACCAGCTCCAACTTTTTCCGTGGTGTAGAAATCTATGTTATTCATATTTTTGCCTCTGTAACATATTAAAAAATCATCAACGTACAATGAACTTTCAATATTTCTTTTTAAAACTTCAACAAGGCTATTGATTTTAAGACTAAATAATGTAACAGATAAAATACTGCCCTGAGGGACACCCATCTCTTGATCATACAGATCAGACATGGTCGAATTTACTCTAACATTAAATTGTCTGTTAGACAGAAAATTCGAAATAAAATTTGGCATATTGCCTTTCAACCCCATATCAAATAGATCTTTTAAAATACCATACTTCCATGCAGTATCATAGGCCTTTTCGAGGTCGAAAAAGACCGACACCACATGTTCATTTTTCGCAAAACCATTACGGACAAATGATTCGAATCGAACAAGTTGGAATATATTATAAAATATAAAAATGTTATTATATTTAAAACGATTTTAATTTTTATCACGTTATCTTACTGTTGATTTTTATTTGTAAATAATCAATTTGCTTTAGTCTAGAATTTTAATTTATTGAAGGACCTTTTGTCTGATTTTAAAATATGCTTTAAAATGTAAAAATATTCGAATTGGATCTCGCCGCGATATAGCCTTTTTGTGCTAATGCGGCGTAAATCAAACAACAACCAATCAATCAATCCAAGAACCAAAACAAGGCGAACATTGGCCATTCGTTTGAGTGTTTTACATACACAACTAGTAAGAGCAATTGGTCGATAATTAATAGGATCCGTGTGATCTTTACTCGGTTTTGGAATAGGCACGACGGTTGCAAGCTTCCAGATGTTATTCATGAGCTGCAAGAGAGCTTCCAGCGAGGAATCTAGCAAGTGTTTTAAGAGTTGGTAGTGAATATAATCAGGCCCACAAGCTGTATCATGGGCTTTTGACAGAGATGTTTTAAGTTCTTCAAGAGAAAAGAGTTTATTATAATTTTCCCCAGTTTTTGATTTAAAGTTTAATTTAATTTTTTTTTTTTTTTTTTTTAACTTTTTTAAAATCTTCCTTGTAGTTGTTAGGAGAAGATTTCGCAAAAGTTTCGCCAAGTTTGCTGGCAATATCCTTTTCAGATGTTGATAAATCATTGCCGTCTTTCAAATGTTTTACAGTGGCTTTAGAATTTTTACCTTTTATTTTTTGTACCATATTCCAAACTTTTGTCATCGGAGTGCGAGATGTTATCCCCGAGACAAATTTTTTCCACCTAATTCTGTTGGACACCCTCATTTTCCATCAGCTCCAACTTTTTCCGTGGTGTAGAAATCTTAAAAGTATCCGTCAAATTCAATGCTGGCAGTCCATATTCATTTAACGACTTATAAATAATGCCTTTACGGTATTACCAAGTCAGGAAAATGGTCATTGCAATATTATAGTTCGTTTCTGTGTGTGTTATATTTAAGTCTCCCAAACGAAGTTTTGGAAGACTTATTGTTTTTGCTCAGTTCTTATTATTATTATTATTATTCTTCTTCTTCTTCCTTTTCCGCCGCTTTTAAATTTGAACTTGTCCGCACCCGTTCTCCGAAACCGCTTGTCAGATTAACTTAGGGTTTCACAATATGTTAGGCTAACATGTCTAGTGGTGCAATCAGGGTTTTGTTTGTGCAATGGGGTTTATAAAGGGGTACTTTGAGGGGCAAAAAGAAAAGAGGGTTTTACTATAGAACCCTATGGGATATCATTTTTTTTAAATTTTCAAATGATTATAAATTGAAAACCGTTTGTGATAGACACAATCTTTTTTATTTGAAAATGTTCTAAATGATAAAGCCCATTAAATGAAATACAGGGGTCACCCACAGCCCCTGCCATTTAAAAAAGTTCTAATACCTTGTAAGTGGTCAAGATCCCCACCCCTAAACCATATATATTTTGGTTTGTCATGCTAAGATGGTTTGAATGATATACAGGGTTAGTCCCCAGGGGTCATCAAGACCCCCTGCCATTTGAGAAAGTTCTAATATCTTATAAATGGTCGGGATCCCCACCCCTAAACCATATATATTCTGGTTTGTCATGATAAAGCACATCAAATGTAATACAGGGTTAGTCCCCAGGGGTCACCCCCAACCCCATGCCATTTAAGAAAGTTCTAATATCTTCTAAGTGGTCAAGATCCCCACCCCTAAATCATATATATTCTGATTGATTGATTGTTGTTTGCTTTACGCCGCATTAGCACAAAAAGGCTATATCGCGGCGAGAGCTAATTCGAATATTATAACAATTTAAGGTATATTTTTAAAATCAGACAAAAGGTCTTTCAATAAACTAAAATTCTAGACTAAAGCAAATTGATTATTTACAAATAAAAATCAACACTAAGATAACGTGATAAAAATTAAAATCGTTTTAAATATAACAACATTTTTATATTTTATAATATATTCCAATTTCTTTTAAGAATGAAACAATATTTGTAAATGGAATATTATTAAATAAATCATACATATTATTGACATTGAAATGCTTCTTCCGAATATCAGCAAAGTCAATACAATTGATTAAAACATGTTTAATAGTATACTTGCAGTTACAAGGTATACATTGTGGTTCTACTTCATTTTTTAAAAGATATTCGTGTTATTCTAGTTTGACCAATACGACATCTAGAAATAACACACTGATCTTTTCTGCACATAAAATTATTGAAAGGTTTACATAAATTAGGTTTAATTTCATGTAATTTATTACCATCTTTTTTACTCCATTCATTTTTCAATATATTAAAAACATATTCTCTAATATTAGATTTAAAATCGGTATATGGTATATCACAGTTAGATAAAGGGTCACCCAGGGCATTCTTTGCCTCAAGGTCTACAGCTGTGTTTCCAAGGATTCCAACATGACTCGGCACCCATAGAAATAATATTTCTTTTAATTTTTAAATTCCTCATTACATATAAAATTTTGAGAATTACTGGGTTTTTAATTTTAGTATTTTGTATAGCTTCTAATATCTTCTAAGTGGTCAAGATCCCCACCCCTAAATCATATATATTCTGGTTTGTCATGCTAAGATGGTTTGAATGATATACAGGGTTAGTCCTCAGGGGTCATCCCGACCCCCTGCCATTTGAGAAAGTTCTAATATCTTGTAAATGGTCGAGATCCCCACCCTTAAACCATATATATTCTGGTTTGTCATGATAAAGCACATCAAATGAAATACAGGGTTAGTCCCCAGGGGTCACCCCCACTCCCTGCCATTTAATTGATTGATTGTTGGTTGCTTTACGCCGCATTAGCACAACAAGGCTATATCGCGGTGAGAGCTAATTCGAATATTTTTTACAATTTAAAACATATTCTTAAAATCAGACAAAAGCATGTATTAAATTTTGACTCAAAAAGATTGCATGCATGATCCCCTAAGGTATTTTTTTTCAGACATCTTGCACACATGAATGGGAAGAGTGTGAAGAAATGTCCGTCGGCAACTGTTGTGCGCGATCTACCCTTTACACACGAGCCTGCAGCAAAACTAAAAACACAAATAACTCACCTGTGTCAACTGGACTTGAAACTGTTTCACCTACCAACACACCTGTTTCACCTGCCGCCACAACTGTTGTTTCTCCATCTTCATCAAGCACCATGTCTTTAGTGTCATCAAATAAAACCGAGAAGGAATTCAAAACAGCAATTGGTGTCACTTTCGGGAACAAAGATGTGGTGTGTATTACAATTTACAAAACACACTGTGACTATGCTGAAGTCACACGAGTCTGGAAGACCTAAGTGGACATAAAATATTGAAAAAGACTTCAAAGGGACTAACCAGTTAGATGCCTTCAGGAAATGCAAAATTAGGTCGCACATCAAATGTACTCAACACAATGGAGCAAAAAAGTTGGTATGCAAATATATATTGTTTATCTTTTGCAGTTGTATTTCAGATCTGTGTTTTCTTTCATATTATTTTCATGTCCAGATCTGCTATTACACATGATACAGGACAGTGATGACGATGAAGATGACGGAAGTTCACTTGCTTTAACAAAAGAAGCAATCAAAACAAGGGTTGATTCACTTCTGAAAAGACGGAATACAAATGCTATCAGTACAACACCTCTTTTTCCTACCAAACCTCAACACGAGATAATTTTCAGAAAGTTCAGCAACTACGTAAAGAAAATGAGTCGCACCATTCCCGTTCAACAAATTAACTAAACGTACGGTTAATCCGAAGCTACCACAACACAATCAGCAACATGTACCAGTCGCTCAACTTTCTCACCAACATAAATGACACGGCATACCAGTTCCTCAACAACAGTCTCATCAAAATCCATTGCACATTCAAATCTTTCAACAACTATCTCCTAGTTAGAATATAAACCCACATTTGACAGTTATTTTCCTACACTATACATTGCCGCGTTTCGTCGTCTTGTCATATACCAAAACAGTTGATGTAAACAAGGCGTCTGTTCTGGTTTAGCTTTCAGCACTGAATAGCTTCGACTTTTTCTCTTTTGGGCAAGGGTGTAGTTATTTTTGTGATTTCACTTTCTTCTAAAAGGTAGGTAGGTGAATAAACTAGAACATCCTCAGCACGAGTTTTGATCATATATTATACATTGCTGCTGTTGTTTCATGATGGAATGAAGAGCTAATACTAGTATGACTTGCCTGTTCAATACTGTAATAAGCCAGGGTCAGTGCTAAGTTGACACAGTTTCTCTGAGTGATTGCAGTGAGAATGATATTGTTATAACTCTGACTGAATGCGGTATTTTCCCTAAAGATATCAGCTACAACGTATATGAGATATGTTCCCGGCACTTTTGCCATCTCCTTTAGAGAACGGATAACAAAAGAAAGCGGGTTTACTGTGAGATTCAACCAATAGCAAGTACTCGGCCAGACATGAGAACTTCAGGTTCAGGTCCAATAATACAAGAAGAAGGAAAGGCAACTGACTTTGGCAAATGTGATCACTATCAGGAATAAAATTGGCATTGTTATTCCTATTGGGGCTTGTGAAAGTGTTATTAATTTTTTGACAAAGCATGCTTTTAATTCAAATTATCAAAATATCAAACAAACATGTATAGCTCATATTTGATTCACTAAATATAGTATGAGCATGATAAGTATACCCTATAAAATAAAAAGCCTGTACTCAACCATTGCTTTTGTCATTTTACAATAGGCACTGTTGATGTCCGAATGTCTTTACTTGTCTTAGTGAATCCTTATCTTATATCAAGAACTTATAGTAGCCACGCATACATGTATTATTTAATTTGGTCTTTTTCTGTTTTAAATTTAAATTTCATGAATGTGACCCCGAAACAGCTTTTCTTAACTTTTAACATTTGTTTCAAACAAACAAGTCTACTTAAATATTAACTTGATTTTTTTCTACTGAAATCGAAAGTTTTAATCGATAACATCAAATGTTCAATTTTAAGAGTAAAGATTTTTCAACTGTCATTAAAATAATATGGTCATATATTAACCAAGGCCCTATTTGCATGAGTCAAAGCAGAAAAAGAGTAAACGAGATCATTTTTGAAGATCGAAGGTCAATATATTTTGAGGTATCAAGCTATGAAAGCCTCTGAATCAAATTTTTTTAGACATGACGGCATGCACCTTAGGCACCTGTCACAAGTTGGTATTGGTATCTCCTTAAATAACATTCAGGCTGCTATTGAAACATTCGTACTCGGTGCAGCTACAGTATATGATTTCTGTGGTCTATGGAAAAAGTAACGAGGTTTTTACCTTTGTTTTTGGTTTCACCAGGATACCATAGGTGTTTTTATCTGCCTGGTATATTTTATATACATGATCGGGTTTTATATCAAATTCCTTGTAAGAGGAAATTTGAACAATGCTGCTGTCATTAACATGTAGGCCATTACAGTATAAAGAGACAAGAAACAAGAACCTCTAAACTCGTAGACGTGGTAGATGATGAGAATTTAGAAGCTGTTTAGCTGAAATTGAAAACCAGGAGTCGCGGAAATTTGGACTGCCACTGGAAAATGAAGGTATATTGGAGAGGGACAGAAATTTTGCCTCGCAACAGGTCACCTACGGACCCCTCACAGAGTTGTTACAAGGGTTTATAACGTGCAAAGAGCATAGTACTGTCTATACACGAAACATCGGATTTTACGTCCCCATTCTGACCGGACGTGTCTGCAATATTGATACATCCCGCACAGCCAAACGGACGCCCCTCTTTGGCAAGCGTTTTACTGCCGGTCGGGAGAAGACCCAAGTGACCATATTTCGTTTTCCCAGCCACCATTGGGGCCAAAATTGATGTTACTTGAAAGGAATCAAGGTATTCATTCACCTGAGATCTATTTAAACCATCTGGCAAACTAGCCTGTCGTATTTTCACAGCAGCATCACTTGATGTTACTTTCCCCATGTTCTGAGAGGAAACTAAGTCAGAGGAAAATCTAACTGCTTTCTTATCCTTCTTTGAAGCCAATCCTTTTGACAAAATAGTGAGAAGTATGGACTGAATTCCAAAAGATATTTCCTCATGTTGTTCTGACATCTGTAGATACTTCATTACATAATTGAATATTACGGATCTTAATCTCATCATTAGACAATTTTCTAACTTAAATTCATGCCTTCCTAGTAACAAATGAATTTCTAGTGTATGGTGCTTCATATACATTTAAGTGCATCCCGTTATTGGGCACTTAAACTTGTAAAACAGTCATTTGGTACCAATGGATTCCCTTCACATACAGAATTACTTGAACACAGATCTGCTGGTTGATTGTCATCTCTGTTAGTTCTGGTGGTGGACGTTTCGTCCCCGAGGGTATCACCAGCCCAGTAGTCAACACTTCGGTGTTGACATGAATATCAATAATGTGGTCATTTTTATAAATTTCCTGTTTACAATACATTGAATTTTTCGAAAAACTAAGGATTTTCTTATCCCAGGCATAGATTACCTTAGCCGTATTTGGCACAACTTTTTGGAATTTCGGATCCTTAATGCTCTTCAACTTCGTACTTGTTTGGCTTTATAAATATTTTAATATGAGCGTCACTGATGAGTCTTAGGCCACTTTTTTTTGTTGGTTTACGGATCCGCCGACCCTGTTTTTCCCGATTTTGAAATAAAAATAAAAACGATTTTGAAGATTTTTTCAATACAGCCGACCCTTTTCTGTTTGAAGAAGTACAAATAAAAATAAAAACATAATAAAAAAGATCGGCCTTTCTTCCTCCAGTCGGAATACCCTCGGAGTGGATTCGAAAATCCCGTGCGGTTCCCTGTTCAGTCAACGTTTCATCATGATATAATGCGGTGAAAGGAACCAGTTGAAAATGGAGGTTGACGGCGGGTCAATTTTTTTTCAAGTGTTGATCAGAAACCCGTCGAAAGGGGATGTTTTAGGGCAGTTTGTCCGCACAAAACCATTACAGACATTATTCTTGAATGTCTTAGTGAAAGCGTTTTTGTTATTGACACCGTGAAAGCTTCCAAGAAAGACAAATTGACTCACAGGTGTTTATTACAATTAGCCGGGTTTACTATGCATACGAACCCCGAATTTTTTCGGGGTTCGTATGGAAAGTAAACCCGGCAAATTGTAACAAACCCCTGTGAGTGGTGCGGATGCATTCAGTTTATTAATGAATATGAGGAAATCCTACAGCAACCTACCAAAGGAAAGGTACACAAATTTAACTTGCACTCGTTGAATAAAATAGTATTCAGTGTGGGATTTTATTTGCCAAATGTTTAGGACCCGAGACAAAAATGTAAATTTCACCTCAATATATATTATAGTTTATAACTTTTTACACTATCTTTTGGTGCTAAGATATTGTTCTTTTAGGATAAGGAGAACTGTCCTCCTTCTTAGTACATACTCTCTCTCTTTTGCCCAATCTTTATTGGTCTCATATAACATTTATAAACATATAAAATGTTAATTTCTAGGGGCCATGCTGCCCAAATTTTTTTTAGATCTAGACTTTGAAAATTTTTCACATTTCTTTGGAGGGGGGGGGGGGGGGGGGTTCAATAACTTAGGAAGTCTCATTCACAATTTTGAATAGAAGAACTGCTTCTTGAATGCTGAATTCAACGGCATTGTAGTCATGTTAAAAACTGCAAGCTGTCAAATGGTTACCCACACTGATTAAATACATATAAAAGGTTTTTTCACCTATTGAAGGTATAGATAAATCTCGCTACTTCCTGTATTTGAGATTCTTCAGTCTCATTTATATGAGAAATACTTTTAACACCACTGACATGTCATGCTCATTATGTCGTTATTTGAAATCTCCATTTAATTTATTTGCGTTTCTTCCAAAAGCTTGTATTCACCCTGGTTTTGCTCGGGTGAGAAAAAGTATCAATCCCCAGTAGCAAAACGTGATATGGAATCTCAAACCCTCTGCAAAGTAAATGTCATTGTTTGTTTCTCGATTTTTGGTAAAAAAAAACGGTATTAATTCCAATTTTTATTTTTATTTTTTTCGACCTCCTACTCTATCCTTTTTCATTATTTTTTTAAAAATTTTTCTTCGACCTCCTACCCTTCCTTTTTTAAGAAGAATCCCGTTAACCAACTAATAAAAAAAAGTGGCCTAGATGTCACTTTACAAGTTCACTCTAGAGGATTCATCAAACATAATGGAGGTATAAATTCAATCTTGTTAAAAACAATGTTAAAATAAAAGCGCCCGTATATTAGTTTTCAAATCTGCAGAAAAGAAACATTAATAAATACTACGAAAATATAGTATAGAATAGATTTCTAAAATAATTGCGATATGATCTTAACGATAAAAGCTTATTTTGTAAGAATTTTTTTTTTTGAATGCAAGACCAGTTTTATGAAAAAAAATATATTTAAAAAATGGTATTTAAAATATTAATATCTTCTTTCATGTTTATATTTATGTTGTTATACGGAACATACCTGCTTTACATTTTCAAATATTTTCTCTTGCAGTTAATGTATGAAATCATTTATTTAACAACGATATTTTTTCAATATTGATAGCCTTGAAAAGGGCTGTTCAAAGTGACTGGTCAATCACATACTCATCGGTCACCCATCATTACTGTGAGCTTGTGGTGTAGTTGTGGTGCACATAACTTGTCATGAAAGTACTGCATGCTCATTCATGCCTGATGAACTTTCTTTGAACAATCTCCCGGGTATGTCAGCTGTTGCTTTTCCTCCAACCGAAACAACCACTGGTGCAACTTTATATATGTGGTCAATGTACTTTGCTGGCGTCATCTCTGTCAACCAAAATTCTTCTATATACTGGCACAACTCCTCTTTAGTCGTTGGGTTTCTTTTTGAAACGTTTCTTTTTAACTGGTTCCAAACCATTTCAATTGGATTAATATCCGGCGACTCCGACGGCCATTTCCACCAATTGATATTGTTTTTGGCTAGCTTCGATGTGTGTTTCGGGTCATTGTCTTGCTGAAAACGGTGACCATTCGGATACACAGAGTAAATAAATGGTTTCAAAGTAGCTTCTAAAATTTCAGGTACAACAAATGCTGCATCCATTATACCATCAAAAATAAAAACTTGTGTTGCACCTCTCTTACTTATACCACCCCAAACATGAACTTTCAATGGGTCGGCAGTTAGTTGGTGCAGCTGACTGTTTGCGTCGGTATGCCCCCGTTTTGTTGTCGTGAAGTTGTAGCGTTGTCTCGTCGCTGAATATCACATCTTCAAAACGCTCATCACTTGCAATCATGTCTTGGCAAAATTTTACCGTTTTCTTTGTTGACATCTCTGATGAGCTTGCAATATCTTGGTGATGTTGAAACCCAACCTGCTGCATCTATAGCCCTTCTTACTGTTGATAATGATACGTTGGTATTATTTTTCTCGGACAATATTCGCTGAATGTCTCGGTTCAATAAGTTGCAGTCGTTGGTAAAAGCATTGTCAATAGTGGCTAGGTCTAGATCATTGATTTAGCTGCTATTAGCCGGAAATTATAGGTTTCTACGACCTTCAACAATGAATTAGCACATGCTAAACAACTAGCTATTTACATTTTACATTTCGCAAATACAAATTAGACAATGTGGTATGTAATGATGATTGCAAATGAGACCAATTTCCATCATACATGTACAGACATTATAGTTGCTATATGACCTTCAACAATGAACTAACCCATACAAATCAGCTGGCTATTTACATTTAACGTTTCACAAATATAAAAATGTAATCGAAATAAGAAGATGTGTTATGATTGCAAATGAGACAACTATCCACCATGCAAATGTAAGGAATTATATGTTTCTTTATGACCTTCAACAATGAATTCGAAACAGAAGACGTGATATGATGATGATTGCAAATGAGACAACTATCAACCATGCAAATGTTAGAAATTATAGGGTTCTTTACGATCGTCAACAATGACTTAATCCATACTAAACAGCTAGTTATTTCACAAATTTTAAAATGTAATTGAAATTTTAAAATATTGATTCATGTCCAATATGAATAGACATGTATATTGGTTCGGTCTATACACATCATTGAGAAAAACTGTTGTTTTCACATGTGTATAAACACATACAAAACAAAAAAACTAAAAAAAAAAAAAAAACAGTTGTCACATTACAATTAGAAAAAATAATATATATACATTTAATACCTCATCGTAACAGTGTGAGCTTCATTACGATATAAAATGCACACATCCTTTAACATATCAAATACAATTTATACAAATTATTTCAAACGTATATGCACTTCGGTCGTGGAAGGCAGAAAAAAACATTCAGATTTCCGATTTTTTTATTTCAACACATACGTGAATAACAAATTATATTTCAAAAACTACCCATATATGTCATCTCCGATGTTATTTACCTTTCATCAGCGAATTTTATTTCAGAAACAAATTATACTGTATTACGATATTCATAATTATCGTCACTCTTTCATACCAAAAATTGTAAAATTTAGGAATCTTCAATGTAAATGTGACCAATATCCACTTCAGTCCTCAAAAGGATAAATAAGTTCGTCCACGCCAATACACATCTCTAATATAATTGCACAATCAATAGACTGACATATCATGAGTGTGCCACGTTTTGTTCACATGTACACATGCTTGATGTAGCTTTCGGAGTACTCCAGTTTTCGCCGATCTGTAGTTGTGAATGCATAACTTGACCAATTTTAAAAATTTAAGGCCGGAAACACAATCAAAATGCATGTTAAGACTTTAACTTTGAAGTAGAATTCGCGTATTTTTCCACATTTTCCACAAAATTATATAAACCTTTTTCGGTAATGTCCGGTTTTTTTTAAAACAAGCAAGTCCATTTAGGTAAATATATATTAGGTATAGATTAAAGTAGGATTAGGGCAATTAATTCCTCGGTGTAATGAATGAGCTCGCTATCACAATTAACATTAACGCGATTTTGGGAGGAATATCGGAGTTTCTCGGAATGACTCCGAAATTTCCCTCGGTATAGGGTGTGGAAAAGCTGGTCCGTTTGAATGGTATTGTATGGACACCTTATGTATTTGGGCTACAGTGTACCAGGTATTACCAGGGCTTACAGGCTCAGTTATTTATCAGGGTCACAAAGCACCATGTAATATTGAGTCTGGGATGACTTTCTTTGTTAAACAACACTCTGTATTGTAGTAGAGTTAAAGTAAGCAAATAGAATGGTATACTGAACCTGGTATTTTATCGATGCTATATCTGAGGCAAGATCTGCTAACTCATACAAACGTTTTGAATCTTGTGTGTCAATTACCTCAATTGAAGCAGTTCTCCTTTTCAAACAAGTCGCTATAACTTCCGTTGAACCAAATCTGTTTCAATCGTTGACTGCTACATTTAAATTTGTTGCATTACATGCACGAATAGTAGATGCCTGATTTAGCACGAGCTAAGGCATGTAATTTAAAGAGTTTGTATTAGCCATGTTTATTGAACTTACTTTCAAATCTCAAAGCGCTACATTCTTACAGTCGTTCGCTATTATTTTCTCTCGCAGCATCTTCTTTGTTCTTCGTGGTCTAAAAACACCGGTTTTAAAAAACATTGTGAGGCAGTTATCAATTGCAAAAAGAATAAACATGTAGACATTGGCTTAATCAATTTTCGTGGACTTTCAAGGTGCAATGGTCAAATGACCAACGGAATCGTCATAACGTATTAGCTATCTGAATACAAGATAAGAAGTACTCAGGTCTTTTAGCTTCTAAAATGTAAACATATCAAATAGTTTGCCGCTGCCAAATTGTAATAACCATTTCTTGCATTCTTCAACTCATTTCGCTGGTGGGACATTAAAATAATACTTTGAAGTGCATGTATTGTTTAATATGCTTGACCAGTATAAAATGCCAGCAATTTAGACTATTTCAGTAATACAAACTCGCCTCACTAAGTTATCTGGTGATGTGTTCCCTCATGCGAAGTACATCATGTGCTTTTGATGCAGTTACGCGGCTTTTCTTATGACAAAACCATAACACACTCACTGCCTGGTTACGTGTTGCTTTCACAAGGTGAAAGGCCTGAGATTCTGTGACGGTGTACTTATTTAAAGTGTCATTAATGAAGTCTGCATTTGGAGAAGCATCAAGCTGATAAAGGCAAGTTAAAAGTTTTGGAGACTTATATGTGGGTTCTAGTTTCGTCACTGGAGGTAGCATTTCTATACTGATTATTTTAACGAAAATTTATAAGTTAAAAATTCCAGAAAAATAATAGCTTTTCGGGATTAACCTTCATCATCAATGCTTAAACCTGAACATTCTCAAGCAAGGGTGTGTCACAAGGACCTTCACAAAATATACAAAACCACCTAAGATCAACTTTGATGAATGTAGAAGTACTTAATATGCTTGTTTTTCGGGTAACGAAATCAACTTATATGATTGTTTGTGAAATTAATGACGAGAATATAAATTCTTTAAATTGTAAAAAATATTCGAATTAGCTCTCGCCGCAATATAGCCTTGTTGTGCTAATGCGGCGTAAAAGCGTAAAGCTAATGCGGCGTAAAGCAACCAACAATCAATCAATCACTTCCCTTGAAAAGAAGCTGGTGATCTGTTGTGCAGTCAAGTATTTATTTCTGCTGAATCTGTATTTTCCAGTGACTGTTTTTTCATAACGCATTTCATCAGCAACTACAACTGGGTTCTCCTTTCTTCCATTTTGGTTTCCTTTGTCAAATTTTTGAATAAGATATTCTTTCTGATGAACACTAAATTGCACTTGTGATTTACGAAGTTTCAAAGCCCATCCTTGATTCAACTTTGATGAAGAAGTTTCATTTTGAATGTTGTCAGAAGCAAGTGTGATAGAATCAGCAAACCTTGCACTTTCTTTAACCTTTTCAGCATACATTGACTTTGCTCTGTCTACCAGAGGTTGCTTTTCCTGTCTGAAATCACAGAATCCTAGCATAACATGCTGATCTAAGTTAGCATTCCTGCTGAATGTTCGTACACAACCTTCATTTGGACCATAAAATAAATCTTTTATAGCATTTGTCTTTGGTATGTTGATAGAAGGAAGAACAGCAATGGAATTTGCCCAGTTAGCAACCGTATTCATTTCTGTAACTTTAATATTTTCTTTGGAGATTTTAGTCCATGGGAAAACGTTTCCTAAAAAATGAAATTAACTAAGTGATGCTATCAATCAGGGGTATTATTTTTTTTTATTTACTGGTATAGGTAAATTATTTCATGATGTAGAGTTATATCCCTTTCAACATTCATGTATATTTTATTTATGTAGGTGAAAAAAGTCTTATTTTGTTCCACTTGTGAATTTCTTTTTGACTACATTGCTCTAATTGAGTGTTTGATTGTGTTTCATTAAAAGATGTCTGTATTATATACTTTTTGAGGGGCTTACTGGTTGCTGGTTGTCTGGTTTTGTTACTAGTCCCCTACGGACTTGGTAGAAGGGGACTTTAGGTTTGCACTCCATCCGTCAGTCAGTCAGTCAATTCAATTTTCCACATTTTTTTGTTCATGCTTGAAGATATTGATTTGATATTTGGTGTACTGTTTTATCTTGCCTACCTTTTCCAAGACCATAGGCTTTCCATACAGTTACACCTTCTTTGCTGAATTGAAAGTTGTGATATGATGATATTGCAGGTATTGGTTTGACAGCTGCATCACTTTTTTCAACATCAATAACGACATCAACCACTTTAACTTTGTATGTACTTCCAGCAAATTGTTTGAAGTCAATCGCCTAAAAATTAGAAATGATAAAACTATAATTTACCTTTAAAATTGTTAGACTTTGATTTTTACATTTAATTTGACAAGCATTGCAGACCTAAAATTGCAAATAAACAGTTTGTTAGTTTTCTTGTTTTACATCTGTCATTTCATATACTTTTAAAGCTAACTACAATGTAAGCATGCTAAGGGGTATTGGTTTTATTGAAGGCTGTACAGAGACCTATAAGTGTTAACTTTTACGTTTTCTAGTTTATGGTCTCTATATAGAGTTGTCTCATTGGCAATCAAACCACATTTTCCCTATTTATAAAAAGTCAATTTGATGATCTATTTGGAGAGAATTTTGTCTCAGATATTAACATCCATCATTCTTTCTAATTAGTCCAATTGTAACCTTGACCTTTCAATATTACATAATATATAACTGCAAACTTAGTTTGGTACACATTTCTCAAGGTAAGTCTCTTGTGTTTCCAAGATTGATAAACAAGCAGAGGTCTTCATTTGCAACTACTGTGGATTCATTATTATTCTTTGGATATCAATTATCGTGGTTTTTGTGGGTACAGGAGAATCACGAATTTAAATGCTCAACGAATTACAAATTTTTGTAAGGAATGAGTACACACTCTGTAAAAAATACGAAATGAAATATCCACGATTATGTAAAGTTTCCTCAAACCATGAAAAAGTATTGGCTCTTATGAAATTTTAGTTGTACTATGTGAGATTTGAAATTGAAGCTTAATTTACTTATTACAAATATATTTTTTTTTATTTACAGATTAAGCTGACATTCCTCATGGTGGGTCACACCCATGAGGATGTTGATCAGTTATTCAGCTGGATTTTTGTTAAAGCTTCGAAAGAAAAAAAAACAACAACCATCCCAAGCTTTTTGGATCTGATCAAAATGTCTTACACACCGCAACTTATTGCTAAACATGTAGAATCCCTGTACGATTTCCGAGATCAGATGACACATCCATCCAGTCTAGCTGGGATCAAAAGTCAGCATGTATTCAAATTGACGAAGGATGGAGACAAAGTTTTCCCGGCAATGAAAGAGTGGCCATTGGAGTCAACACCATCCAAAACCTTCGAGCTGACTGACATATTACAGACTTTGATATTCCGAGGAAGGTAGAACCAAACCTGGAAAAGATTGGTGGGATGATGATAAAAGAAAAGCTCGTTTGAAGTTATATCTGATAAATTATCTGAAAAAATGACCGATTTAAGGTAACATCGAATACATAATCAAAAATTAGGTTAATTTAATATATGTAAAAAAATTAACAATAAAGCACCGGCAAGTTTGGCTGTTACAACTTATACAATTATTTATAAATATGGTCGGTTTAAAGTTACATCTATTAAAATTATCAAAAAGTGCTAAAATTTACTGAACATTTTTCAAAAATTCTCAATAACGTTGTTGTTGGTTCAAATTTACATCTTATACAACTATCACTGCAAATTTGTTGAATACATTTCAAAATTTAGTAAAATAATCAACAAAGAAGGTGACCGATTAAAGTTTAAACTAATACAGTTATCAATAATCTTGTACAGTGTAATATCTGTAAAAAATGGTTGTTTCTTGTAAAATGTTTTACAATTATCGATAAAGAAAGTGACCGATTTAAGGTTACATCTTATAAAAGTAAAGTATCTAATGCATTATCTAAAGAAGTTGTTGAAATTTGTAAAATGTAATACAATTATCAATAAAGAAAATAGCTCCATTGAGGTAATATCTGAAAAAAATGACCGATTTAAGGTAACATCGGATACAATAATCTAAACAGTAGTAAAATTTAAGTCAAATGTAGAAGAATTAACAATAAAGCACCGGCAGGTTTTGCTGTTGTTGATTCTTGTAAAATGTAATACAATAATCAATAAAGAAAAAGGCTCATTTAAGGTTATATCTGATAAATTATCTGGGATAATGACCGATTTCAGGTAACATCGAATACAATTATCAAAAAAGAAGTAAAAATTAAGTTAAATGTGAAAAAACTAACAATAAAGAACAGGCAGGTGTTGCTGTTACAACTTATACAATTATTTATAAATATGGTCGATTTAAAAATACAACTAATAAAAATACCAGAAAGAGGTAATATTTACTGAATTTTTTTTAAGACTACCAATAATACTGTTGCTGGTTCAAATTTACATCTAGTACAACTATCAATACAAATTTGTTGAATTCATTTTAAAATTTAGTTAAATAATCAATAAAAAAGTGACCGATTCAAGTTTAAAACTTATACATTTATCAATAAACTTGTAAAGTGTAATATCTATAAAAAAAATGGTTGATTCTTAAAAAATGTTAAACAATTATCGATAAAGAAAGTGACCGACTTAAGGTTACAATCTAATAAAAGTAAAATATCTAATGCATTATATCAATAAGTTGTTGATCCTTGTAAAATGTAATACAATAATCAATAAAGAAAAAGGCTCATTTAAGGTTATATCTGATAAATTATCTGGGATAATGACCGATTTCAGGTAACATCGAATACAATTATCAAAAAAGAAGTAAAAATTAAGTTAAATGTGAAAAAACTAACAATAAAGAACAGGCAGGTGTTGCTGTTACAACTTATACAATTATTTATAAATATGGTCGATTTAAAGTTACATCTAATAAAGTTATAAAAAAAAGTGGTTAAATTTACTGAAATTTTTCAAAAATTACCAATAATGCTGTTGTTGGTTCAAATTCACATCTACTACAACTAACAATACAAATTAGTTGAATTCGTTAAATTTAGTAAAATAATCAATATAGACAGTGACCGATTAAAGTTTCCAACTTATACAGTTATCAATAATCTTATCAAGTGTAATATCTGAAAAAAAAATGGTTGATTGTTGTAAAATGTTATACAATTATCGATAAAGAAAGTGACCGATTTAAGGTTACGTCTTATAAAAGTAAAGAATCTAATGCATTATCTCAAGAAGTTGTTGAAATGTGTAAAATGTAATGCAATTATCGATTAAAAAAAATCTCGTTTGAAGTTATCTGATAAATTATCTGGAATGAATGACCGATTTTAGGTAACATCGAATACATTTATCAAAAATTAGGTAAATTTAAGATAAATGTAGAAAAATTAACAATAAAGCACTGGCAATTTTGGCTGTAACAACTTAAACAATTATTTATAAATATGGTCGGTTTAAAGTTACATCTAATAAAATCATCAAAAAAGTGCTAAAATTTACTGAACATTTTTCAAAAATTCTCAATAATGCTGTTATTGGTTCAAATTTACATCTAATTCGACACCCGTCGTTTTGCTTATGTGTTAACAAATCCGGTAAATAGTATAATTCGGTAAGACAATCAGTGACGCTCGGATCAAAAACATTGTAAAGCCATAATAGTACAAAGTGAAAAATTGAGGACCAAAAATTCCTAAAATTTATGCCAAATACGGCTAAGTTTTGTAAACGGGAAAATAAAATATTCGGACGATATTTACACACGATATGTTAAATAGTATACTATAAAGAAAGGTCAATGTTCAATATAAAAAAAATGTCCATCATGTAAAGGACAGTATTCAATCGAAAAAAAAGTTTAGATCTTGATCGAATTTTCTTCGTTCGAACGAACATCATTTTTTTATATACTAGTCTATAAAATTTCTGTCTTCTGTCTTCCCATTCTGCTTCTTATCGCATTCATGTATGGAATGAATTCTTAGCCATTTAGAAACATAATTGTTATGTATGTTCTTTGCCATGGTAACCATACACTTCATTTTCAGTAGAACCCTTTAAAATTAACAGAGGACACAGTTCCCACCTAATAGCTTGTATATGTCATAAAACAATATGTGTTACTTGTGGTTAAAATACGGAAAATAATTACCTTTGATTATATAGAAATCTTCTATCAGGCGTGTACAATTTAGCTAGAACAAGAACAAGTCTTGTAATACACTTGAAACTGAAAGTAGCTTTTAGCAGCAGGCACATGAAATGTATTGCAATTTTAGCACAAACTGCACTACAGACGAGTGTACTGACGATGTAATTGACACGTGGGATTCAAATAACAATATTATAATCATATCGAATCCGGCCTATTGCCAAAGACATTTACTGATTTTTATATGTATTCAATCAATTTAAACAAACTATTTACATTTCTGTTCTTCTGTTCCTGTTGTTGCCTCGTTCTTTAAACAGTACATTTTTGAGTTCATTGACCGACAGTGTTCCTATAATGGTATTTTTATATTGTTCTTTAATTTTAGATCTGCTCTCTTTCACAATTATTTTTCTTTTTTTTATTCAGTGTAAGCTTTAATCCGGTATGTAACTGAACAATGAAAAAACTCCCAATTCAAAATGGTAAGAAAATAATGGTCTCAGCATCAGAACTACGTTTTAAATCGACACCTAAAAGAGAGCCAGTGATATCATCTTAATACTTTAAGTTTGATTGATTGGTGTTTGCTTTACGCAGCATACATATTTGTCAATTAATTCATGTACCTCTTAGTTCTATCTGGGGAGTTAACACACCTAAGGTATGACCGTGTGTGCACTACTTACTGGCATATTTTTGATAATATTGTCTATATCTGGCCATTTATAACTTAAATGTGTTTACAACTATTAGAAACATAGTTAAGTTATAGATTTTACTGTTAAAAAGACAGATGTATAATTTAGATGTATTCAAATCTAAATACTAACTAAGCCACATTTTTAATTACATGGTAGTATATATGTATTAATTTCTGTTGTAGGATGAACACATATATGAAATTCAATTTTTTTGACAATTATTTTCGGTAGTGAACATTATTTTTGGAAAATTGATTAAATTAAACTTTAAATAAAAAAAATGGTGAAAAATAAATATTTTAGGTGTATCAACATTGATCGGTAAAAATACAGGAGGAGTTGTCCATCATGCAATAAGATGTCAGCAATGCAGAATCTGTGACAGTGCAACAAAAAGGGGGATTCAGCTCAAAGAGCACAAATGTAAGAAAAATTGGACAGGCTGAGCAAAGGCTATGGAGCCAGATATGCTAATTCAGATGGTAATGGATGTGAAGAACAAAGGGATCAACATAGATGAAATTGCAGGTGATGATGATACGACCGGATTCGACAGGCTGTTTTGTCCTGTTCTGTTTTGATGGACTCCTGTAATAAGATGCATGGGTCCAACTTAGGACTTGGAACCAGAATAAGGACGTAAAGGCCCTTCATTTGTTAGATGTTGACGGGGATGTGTGTCATCATGTGCACAATGCAGCAAAAGGCATTCTGTAAACCTTTAAGTCATTCATTCAACTGTTTTACTAAAATTTATTTAGCGACTTTAAATGGTCACCAGATCATAGAGAGATGTTCCAAGAGATATGCATAATGCTGAACGTTAAGTATACAATGCCACAGAGATATGTTAAAAAAGTTAAAAAAGTCTTTCTCAGTAAGGTCATTAGTTGCTCCTCACCAATTTTTCTACTAAGTACTTCTGGATGGGGCCCTACTTTCTGTTGCTTTTTGGTGTTCTTCACCATAACATATTTTGCATTATATACGTGGTGACATTTTGACTGACTGTTTCTGACAACCTGACAACATTCAACCACTTGTTATAGATAATTGTATAAGAGGCAACCTTTAATCGGTCACTTTCTCTATTGATTTGTTTACCATGTTTTAAAGTGAATTCAAATAATTTTTATAGATAATTGTAGTAGATGTAACCTTGAACCAACCACAGCCTCATTGAGAATTTTACAATATTTTCAGTAAATTATACCACTTTTTTTAATAATTGTATTAGATGTAACCTTAAATCGACCATATTTCATAGATAGTTGTATGAAATGTAACATCAAACCTACCACTGCTTTATTTACAATTATACTACATTTTACAGTTAATTTGACCACTTTTTTGATGATTGTATCAGATGTAACCTTAAATCGGTCACTTCCTTCATTGATAATTTTACCATAATTAACAATAAATTCAATATTTGTTTACAGATTTTGTTTAAATGGAATATTCAATCGGCCATTTTTTTATTGATAATTATAGTTAATTTGACAACATTCAACCACTTTTTATTTAGATAATTGTATAAGAGGCAACCTTGAATCGGTCACTTTCTCTATTGATAATTTTACCATATTTTAAAGTGAATTCAAATAATTTCTTTTTTGTGTATTGACTGCACTAAAGATATGCAGCTAGTTGGTCTAGCAATACAAATATATTGAGTAAATTTGTTAAAATTCTAATAGAATTGTATTCAGTATTTATTAGCATGTTAGATCAAGTCAAATAATTACACTATATATATATGTGTGCACAAATGAGAAAGTGTATGGAACCATCAATTCTGTTTTAATATTTATAATGAATTAAGACATATATATCTTATGATGTTCTATGATATTATATCAAATACTTTAAAAGAAGATGTGGTATGATTGCCAACTCTCCACAAGCATAACAAGAGACCAAATGACACAGAAATTAAACTACTTCTTTGTCAGTGCTACGTATTTTATATATGCATTATATTTTATTTAATCTGGATAAATAAACAAAGTGATAAAGATATGAAACATCCAATATCTTTATAAGATAGAATAATGAAACTTCATTTATGCTTTTAAAATGTTTAGAATTACAACTCATTGTCCCTCACAGTCTTAAAAAACTAGGGTGTCACTGAAACATGAAGTCATGCGTTGATAAGGTTACAACTTTTAAATGTATAACATATGCTTTAGGTATTTACTACTGATGATGACACTTTTAATGTCTGATGATGAGGAGGAAGATCAAACAGATGTTGGCATTGCATCAATAATGCCAAGTGGAGTTTAATGGGCTGTTTTTGATTGTGATCCATATCTTTCAATCCCTGTTGCATCTTGCAACAACACAAAACTGACAACAATTACAGATGATGTTGGTATCTACAAGATGATGACTTACAAGGCCTGTAATGGTTTATAGCCAGCAAAAGCACTAGATCTTTACAGGTTATAGTACTAAATTAACGATGACACTAATAAATTTGTAATGTTACTTTTTGAGAGCACGGGATCAGATTCTATTCGACAGAATGGAGATGATGAAAAAGTTCATGACAATCATGACGATGGTGCCGCCGTTTAGGATCCTCTTAGAGAGTGATGCACCTTACTTCCCCCCGCATTATGCACGGCATAGCCACCCTCATCACCTGTATGAGGTGGCTAATGCTGGGGGATGTGAGGACAGACTTTCCGTCTGTACGGAGTTAACACGTAGGCAGGCCTCTCTCACTTGTATATAATACAGACTTTAGAGCCCGTTGGCTATCCGTTAATAAATTTAGAGCCCGTTGGCTATCAGTAAATAAATAAAGAGCCCGTTGGCTAACTGAATGAATTTCAAATTTAAGTTGAGTTCGTATATATACAGTCCGCCAAAAGTTAAGCACCACCTATTTTTATTGCATCGAATTTTTTTCATTTCAAAAAATCAGTTAATCTTCGAAAAGGAGAAAATATTCATGTAGCAGTTTTTCTAACATATACCATAAACAAACCATAAACCTAAGTTTGGTCACTTGTGCAGGTTCTATGCATTTGAAGTTCGCGTTCATAGAAATAGTGAAAATTACACAAATCAGAAACGGAATTTAAGTTTCACTGTGATATAATTTTTTTACAACAATTAATCACCCAATATCATTAAAAAGTGTCTACAAATAATCTTTTGTGTGTTCGGCAAATTTGATGTCAATATTTGAGTCAATAGCATGTGTTACCACCTCTCTTCCGGTACAGTTCCATAACACGGCGTCTCACACACTGTACAAACCTTATGAACTTTAGTTAAGCAAATTTATTCCATTCATCAACAATTGCCCTCTTAAATCGCCAAGATTTTGCACAGGTGGATCCCGCGATTGAGATTTCTGCCAATGGCATCCCATACATGTTCGATAGGGTTCATGTCTGGAGACATGGAAGGCTAAGAGATAGTGTCAATGGCTTCTTGCTTTTTGTACTCGGTAATAATCCTTACCCTGTGTGGTCTAGCGATGTCGTCCATGTACAAGGGTCTTGACGAAAGTGGGGGATTATCAAAATGAGGGACTTCAATGGTTCTATGCACCAAATCCCTGTATGTCTGTCTGTTCATGTTACTCTGCAAAATGTGCATACCCAGCTTACAACAGTACGAGAAGCAACCCAATACTGTAACACCACCAGCATCGAATGCAGTCGTTGGGCAAATGTTATTTTGGTCATAGGCTGTTTTATTTCCCCTGGAACTCGTATTCTACCGTCTATTGGTCGTTACAGAAACCGAATCTCAAATGAACATTGAACATTTTTCCAGCTTCTCCTGTTCCAGCGTCGATGGTCATTAGTCTTTTGAAACCTGATTATATGGTGCCTGGCTGTTAGAGAAGGTCTCTTGACAACACGACGTGCTCTTAGGTACCCTCTATGAAGTCGACGGACCAATGTTCGAACACTAGCACGACCACCTAGAGGCCAGTGGTGTCTAAGCTGTGGGACAGGAGTATATTGGTTGGCTTTAGCACGACCAATAAGCAGTCTGTCATCACAATAGGTAGTTAAACGGGGTCTTCCGGACCTTGGTCTATCATTTACAGTTCCTGTGTCAACATGACGTTGTAAAAATCTGACAATGACGGTGTGATTAACATTGAAATGGTCACCTATGCTCCTAGTGCTCCAAACGCCATTTGGCATGTCAATTGCTTGTCAACGTTCAGTCACAGATAACTTACGCCTTGCCATATTTTACAGTGACTTGGTAAAGGTCAAATTTCACATGTACGCGTGAAAGTAGGAAGATGATTTAAAGGCATCGAAACAGTGTATTTGTAAAAGTGCAGATGACCGTTAATAAAAGTTGCTTGACGGGTTTATCAGAATTTTATTTTTTTTGTCGCAATGAATTTTCTTAGTGTATGTTATAGGCAATTCATAATATCACACATAAATATTTTTTTCGCAATAGTTAAAAAAATATTGTCAGTTATATTTAGGTGGTGCTTAACTTTTGGCGGACTGTATAGTATGCTCCAGGGGAAAATGTCTAGGGGGTTCTATGGTCGTTGTGATACCGGAGGGTTCGCTTGTTTGTTAATTTAAGGGTCCCCATTTTATAGTACCCCACACCCTATGATCCACCCCAGTGTAATCACCACCGGGATAGACCCCCCTAATACACTCTTTTATAAAATGGGGAGTGTAGTACCTTTGTCGGTGGTGCTCCACTGGCGGAGGAGACAGATCCGGACGACAGACTGCCTCGTTCCGGATTTGTCATCGAAAAGATAAATTAAAAAAGATAACACGTCTTCGTCGCAGTGATCAGACGAAGTTACTGCCAGGATAAGTTTGATAAAAGCTTACAGGAATATAGAATTTTGTCAAAATTCAGGTTTATTGCCTTTAACTGTGAAATGCAATTAATGTGGAGATATTCTTAGTAAACATATACAAAATAATCGTAGTGGAAGGAAAAGACAACAGTTGACTTAAATTATTTATTTTACAATAAAAATGAAATATTAACGGTAATAAAATATAAATCTTATTTTGTTTCACTTTCTTTTAAATCAAGTTTTAAGGCACATATACCTATTCCAAAAAAGAGACCGCCTAATTGTGTTGGACACCCCCATTTTCTACCAGCTCCAACTTTTTCCATGGTGTAGAAATCTATGTTATTCATATTTTTGCCTCTGTAACATATTAAAAAATCATCAACGTACAATGAACCTTCAATATTTCTTTTTAAAACTTCAACAAGGCTATTGATTTTAAGACTAAATAATGTAACAGATAAAATACTGCCCTGAGGGACACCCATCTCTTGATCATACAGATCAGACATGGTCGAATTTACTCTAACATTAAATTGTCTGTTAGACAGAAAATTCGAAATAAAATTTGGCATATTGCCTTTCAACCCCATATCAAATAGATCTTTTAAAATACCATACTTCCATGCAGTATCATAGGACTTTTCGAGGTCGAAAAAGACCGACACCACATGTTCATTTTTCGCAAAACCATTACGGACAAATGATTCGAATCGAACAAGTTGGAATATATTATAAAATATAAAAATGTTATTATATTTAAAACGATTTTAATTTTTATCACGTTATCTTACTGTTGATTTTTATTTGTAAATAATCAATTTGCTTTAGTCTAGAATTTTAATTTATTGAAGGACCTTTTGTCTGATTTTAAAATATGCTTTAAAATATAAAAATATTCGAATTGGATCTCGCCGCGATATAGCCTTTTTGTGCTAATGCGGCGTAAAGCAAACAACAACCAATCAATCAATCCAAGAACCAAAACAAGGCGATCATTGGCCATTCGTTTGAGTGTTTTACAGACACAACTAGTAAGAGCAATTGGTCGATAATTAATAGGATCCGTGTGATCTTTACTCGGTTTTGGAATAGGCACGACGGTTGCAAGCTTCCAGATGTTATTCATGAGCTGCAAGAGAGCTTCCAGCGAGGAATCTAGCAAGTGTTTTAAGAGTTGGTAGTGAATATTATCAGGCCCACAAGCTGTATCATGGGCTTTTGACAGAGATGTTTTAAGTTCTTCAAGAGAAAAGAGTTTATTATAATTTTCCCCAGTTTTTGATTTAAAGTTTAATTTAATTTTTTCTTTTTGTTTTTTAACTTTTAAAATCTTCCTTGTAGTTGTTAGAAGAAGAAGATTTCGCAAAAGTTTCGCCAAGTTTGCTGGCAATATCCTTTTCAGATGTTGATAAATCATTGCCGTCTTTCAAATGTTTTACAGTGGCTTTAGAATTTTTACCTTTTATTTTTTGTACCATATTCCAAACTTTTGTCATCGGAGTGCGAGATGTTATCCCCGAGACAAATTTTTTCCACCTAATTCTGTTGGACACCCTCATTTTCCATCAGCTCCAACTTTTTCCGTGGTGTAGAAATCTTAAAAGTATCCGTCAAATTCAATGCTGGCAGTCCATATTCATTTAACGACTTATAAATAATGCTTTTACGGCATTACCAAGTCAGGAAAATGGTCATTGCTATATTATAGTTCGTTTCTGTGTGTGTTATATTTAAGTCTCCCAAACGAAGTTTTGGAAGACTTATTGTTTTTGCTCAGTTATTATTATTATTATTATTATTATTATTCTTCTTCCTCTTCCGCCGCTTTTGAATTTGAACTTGTCCGCACCCGTTCTCCGAAACCGCTTGTCAGATTAACTTAGGGTTTCACAATATGTTAGACTAACATGTCTAGTGGTGCAATCAGGGTTTTGTTTGTGCAATGGGGTTTATAAAGGGGTACTTTGAGGGGCAAAAAGAAAAGAGGGTTTTACTATAGAACCCTATGGGATTTCATTTTTTTTAAATTTTCAAATGATTATAAATTGAAAACCGTTTGTGATAGACACAATCTTTTTTATTTGAAAATGTTCTAAATGATAAAGCCCATTAAATGAAATACAGGGTTAGTCCCAAGGGGTCACCCACAGCCCCTGCCATTTAAAAAAGTTCTAATACCTTATAAGTGGTCAAGATCCCCACCCCTAAACCATATATATTTTGGTTTGTCATGCTAAGATGGTTTGAATGATATACAGGGTTAGTCCCCAGGGGTCATCCCGACCCCCTGCCATTTGAGAAAGTTCTAATATCTTATAAATGGTCGAGATCCCCACCCCTAAACCATATATATTCTGGTTTGTCATGATAAAGCACATCAAATGTAATACAGGGTTAGTCCCCAGGGGTCACCCCCACCCCATGCCATTTAAGAAAGTTCTAATATCTTCTAAGTGGTCAAGATCCCCACCCCTAAATCATATATATTCTGGTTTGTCATGCTAGGATGGTTTGAATGATATACAGGGTTAGTCCCCAGTGATCATCCCGACCCCCTGCCATTTGAGAAAGTTCTAATATCTTGTAAATGGTCGAGATCCCCACCCTAAACCATATATTTTTTCTGGTTTGTCATGATAAAGCATATCAAATGTAATACAGGGTTAGTCCCCAGGGGTCACCCCCACCCCATGTCATTTAAGAAAGTTCTAATATCTTCTAAGTGGTCAAGATCCCCACCCCTAAATCATATATATTCTGGTTTGTCATGCTAAGATGGTTTGAATGATATACAGGGTTAGTCCCCAGGGGTCATCCCGACCCCCTGTCATTTGAGAAAGTTCTAATATCTTGTAAATGGTCGAGATCCCCACCCCTAAACCATATATATTCTGGTTTGTCATGATAAAGCACATCAAATGAGATACAGGGTTAGTCCCCAGGGGTCAACCCCACCCCTGCCTTTAAGAAAGTTCTAATATCTTCTAAGTGGTCAAGATCCCCACCCCTCAACCATATATATTCTGGTTTGTCATGCTAAGATGGTTTGAATGATATACAGGGTTAGTCCCCAGGGGTCATCCCGACCCCCTGCCATGAGAAAGTTCTAATATCTTATAAATGGTCGAGATCCCCACCCCTAAACCATATATATTCTGGTTTGTCATGATAAAGCACATCAAATGTAATACAGGGTTAGTCCCGAGGGGTCACCCCCACCCCATGCCATTTAAGAAAGTTCTAATATCATCTAAGTGGTCAAGATCCCCACCCCTAAATCATATATATTCTGGTTTGTCATGCTAGGATGGTTTGAATGATATACAAGGTTAGTCCCCAGTGATCATCCCGACCCCCTGCCATTTGAGAAAGTTCTAATATCTTGTAAATGGTCGAGATCCCCACCCTAAACCATATATTTTCTGGTTTGTCATGATAAAGCACATCAAATGTAATACAGGGTTAGTCCCCAGGGGTCACTCCCACCCCATGCCATTTAAGAAAGTTCTAATATCTTCTAAGTGGTCAAGATCCCAACCCCTAAATCATATATATTCTGGTTTGTCATGCTAAGATGGTTTGAATGATATACAGGGTTAGTCCCCAGGGGTCATCCCGACCCCCTGTCATTTGAGAAAGTTCTAATATCTTGTAAATGGTCGAGATCCCCATCCCTAAACCATATATATTCTGGTTTGTCATGATAAAGCACATCAAATGAGATACAGGGTTAGTCCCGAGGGGTCACCCCCACCCCATGCCATTTAAGAAAGTTCTAATATCTTCTTAGTGGTCAAGATCCCCACCCCTAAATCATATATATTCTGGTTTGTCATGCTAAGATGGTTTGAATGATATACAGGGTTAGTCCCCAGTGATCATCCCGACCCCCTGCCATTTGAGAAAGTTCTAATATCTTCTAAGTGGTCAAGATCCCCACCCCTCAACCATATATATTCTGGTTTGTCATGCTAAGATGGTTTGAATGATATACAGGGTTAGTCCCCAGGGGTCATCCCGACCCCCTGCCATTTGAGAAAGTTCTAATATCTTGTAAATGGTCGAGATCCCCACCCCTAAACCATATATATATTCTGGTTTGTCATGATAAAGCAAATCAAATGTAATACAGGGTTAGTCTCCAGGGGTCAACCCCACCCCCTGCCATTTAAGAAAGTTCTAATATCTTCTAAGTGGTCAAGATCCCCACCCCTCAACCATATATATTCTGGTTTGTCATGCTAAGATGGTTTGAATGATATACAGGGTTAGTCCCCAGGGGTCATCCCGACCCCCTGCCATTTGAGAAAGTTCTAATATCTTGTAAATGGTCGAGATTCCCACCCTTAAACCATATATATTCTGGTTTGTCATGATAAAGCACATCAAATGAAATACAGGGTTAGTCCCCAGGGGTCACCCCCACTTCCTGCCATTTAATTGATTGATTGTTGGTTGCCTTACGCCGCATTAGCACAACAAGGCTATATCGCGGCGAGAGCTTATTCGAATATTTTTTACAATTTAAAGCATATTCTTAAAATCAGACAAAAGCATGTATTAAATTTTGACTCAAAAAGATTGCATGCATGATCCCCTAAGGTTATTTTTTTTTCAGACATCTTGCACACATGAATGGGAAGAGTGTGAAGAAATGTCCGTCGGCAACTGTTGTGCGCGATCTACCCTTTACACACGAGCCTGCAGCAAAACTCACTAAAAACACAAATAACTCACCTGTGTCAACTGGACCAGAAACTGTTTCACCTACCAACACACCTGTTTCACCTGCCGCCACAACTGTTGTTTCTCCATCTTCATCAAGCACCATTAGTGTCATCAAATAAAACCGAGAAGGAATTCAAAACAGCAATTGGTGTCACTTTCGGGAACAAAGATGTGGTGTGTATTACAATTTACAAAACACACTGTGACTATGCTGAAGTCACACGAGTCTGGAAGACCTAAGTGGACATTAAATATTGAAAAAGACTTCAAAGGGACTAACCAGTTAGATGCCTTCAGGAAATGCAAAATTAGGTCGCACATCAAATGTACTCAACACAATGGAGCAAAAAAGTTGGTGTGCAAATATATATTGTTTATCTTTTGCAGTTGTATTTCAGATCTGTGTTTTCTTTCATATTATTTTCATGTCCAGATCTGCTATTACACATGATACAGGACAGTGATGACGATGATGATGACGGAAGTTCACTTGCTTTAACAAAAGAAGCAATCAAAACAAGGGTTGATTCACTTCTGAAAAGACGGAATACAAATGCTATCAGTACAACACCTCTTTTTCCTACCAAACCTCAACACGAGATAATTTTCAGAAAGTTCAGCAACTACGTAAAGAAAATGAGTCGCACAAATTAACTAAACGTACGGTTAATCCGAAGCTACCACAACACAATCAGCAACATGTACCAGTCGCTCAACTTTCTCACCAACATGAATGACACGGCATACCAGTTCCTCAACAACAGTCTCTTCAAAATCCATTGCACATTCAAATCTTTCAACAACTATCTCCTAGTTAGAATATAAACCCACATTTGACAGTTATTTTCCTACACTATACATTGCCGCGTTTCGTCGTCTTGTCATATACCAAAACAGTTGATGTAAACAAGGCGTCTGTTCTGGTTTAGCTTTCAGCACTGAATAGCTTCGACTTTTTCTCTTTTGGGCAAGGGTGTAGTTATTTTTGTGATTTCACTTTCTTCTAAAAGGTAGGTAGGTGAATAAACTAGAACATTCTCAGCACGAGTTTTGATCATATATTATACATTGCTGCTGTTGTTTCATGATGGAATGAAGAGCTAATACTAGTATGACTTGCCTGTTCAATAATGTAATAAGCCAGGGTCAGTGCTAAGTTGACACAGTTTCTCTGAGTGATTGCAGTGAGAATGATATTGTTATAGCTCTGACTGAATGCGGTATTTTCCCTAAAGATATCAGCTACAACGTATATGAGATATGTTCCCGGCACTTTTGCCATCTCCTTTAGAGAACGGATAACAAAAGAAAGCGGGTTTACTGTGAGATTCAACGTAATGCGAACCCCAAGGGTGACTGGGGAATAGAAGTATGGTCACCATTGGTCTTCCTCCGACCGGCAGTAAAACCCTTGCTAAAGTGGGGCGTCCTTTTGGCTGTGCGGGATGTACAAATTTGCAGCCACGTCCGGTCAGAATGGGGACGTTAAATCCGATGCCTCGTGTAAAGAGTGTGCCACGTTAAGAACCCTTGCAACAACTCTTTGAGGGGTCCGTAGATGACCTGTTGCAAGGCTAAATTTCTATCCCTATCCAATATACCCTCATTTCCCGTGGCAGTCTAAATTTCTCCGACCTTAATCCCGGACGGCCCCTATTACAGAACCTTCTTATTGTATATATTGTTAATTTGTTCTCGTCCTGAATATGCATGAAATATTTGCCACTGGACGTTAAGCAACCAACAATCAATCATATTGGGGCTTGTGAAAGTGTTATTAATTTTTTGACAAAGCATGCTTTTAATTCAAATAATCAAAATATCAAACAAACATGTATAGCTCATATTTGATTCACTAAATATAGTATGAGTATTACCCTATAAAATAAAAAGCCTGTACTCAACCAATGCTTTTGTCATTTTACAATAGGCACTGTTGATGTCCGAATGTCTTTACTTGTCTTAGTGAATCCTTATTTTAAATCAAGAACTTATAGTAGCCACGCATACATGTATTATTTAATTTGGTCTTTTTCTGTTTTAAATTTAAATTTCATGAATGTGACCCCGAAACAGCTTTTCTTAACTTTTAACATTTGTTTCAAACAAACAAGTCTACTTAAATATTACCTTGATTTTTTTCTACTGAAATCAAAAGTTTTAATCGATAACATCAAATGTTCAATTTTAAGAGTAAAGATTTTTCAACTGTCATTAAAATGATATGGTCATATATTAACCAAGGCCCTATTTGCATGAGTCAAAGCAGAAAAAGAGTAAACGAGATCATTTTTGAAGATCGAAGGTCAATATATTTTGAGGTATCAAGCTATGAAAGCCTCTGAATCAAATTTTTTTAGACATGACGGCATGCACCTTAGGCACCTGTCACAAGTTGGTATTGGTATCTCCTTAAATAACATTCAGGCTGCTATTGAAACATTCGTACTCGGTGCAGCTACAGTATATGATTTCTGTGGTCTATGGAAAAAGTAACGAGGTTTTTACCTTTGTTTTTGGTTTCACCAGGATACCATAGGTGTTTTTATCTGCCTGGTATATTTTATATACATGATCGGGTTTTATATCAAATTCCTTGTAAGAGGAAATTTGAACAATGCTGCTGTCATTAACATGTAGGCCATTACAGTATAAAGAGACAAGAAACAAGAACCTCTAAACTAGTAGACGTGGTAGATGATGAGAATGTAGAAGCTGTTTAGCTGAAATTGAAAAAACAGGAGTCGCGGAAATTTGGACTGCCACTGGAAAATGAAGGTATATTGGAGAGGGACAGAAATTTTGCCTCGCAACAGGTCACCTACGGACCCCTCACAGAGTTGTTACAAGGGTTCTTAACGTGCAAAGAGCATAGTACTGTCTATACACGAAACATCGGATTTTACGTCCCCATTCTGACCGGACGTGTCTGCAATATTGATACATCCCGCACAGCCAAACGGACGCCCCTCTTTGGCAAGCATTTTACTGCCGGTCGGGAGAAGACCCAAGTGACCATATTTCGTTTTCCCAGCCACCATTGGGGCCAAAATTGATGTTACTTGAAAGGAATCAAGGTATTCATTCACCTGAGATCTATTTAAACCATCTGGCAAACTAGCCTGTCGTATTTTCACAGCAGCATCACTTGATGTTACTTTCCCCATGTTCTGAGAGGAAACTAAGTCAGAGGAAAATCTAACTGCTTTCTTATCCTTCTTTGAAGCCAATCCTTTTGACAAAATAGTGAGATGTATGGACTGAATTCCAAAAGATATTTCCTCATGTTGTTCTGACATCTGTAGATACTTCATTACATAATTGAATATTACGGATCTTAATCTCATCATTATAGTTATCTATAATTTCTATGTCATTTTTGTCACTTGTGAAGAGTTGTCTCATGGGTAATCATACCACATCTTCTAATTTTTATATCATAATAAGGAGCCGAATATATCAGAAACTCTTTGAATATGTTGAAACATAATCACTAAAAATGACACAACCCCTTCTCAGTCTGGTTTTTAAGGTGTAAGTGGCTGGTTTCCAGACCGTTTGAGACAGGACATTATATGGAACAGAACAGTGAATAAAAGAGGAGGACAATGACACAACATAAAAATGGATATGATGAACGACTTCCTGAACAGATAATTTATAGGTCTATTAAAATATATATCAAGCATCACTTAAGTGAAATCTAACGACACATTGAAGCAGAAAAGACATTTATAATTACTATAATCCGTGTGATTTCCATCCCTTTAATTTAGATCATTGATAGACTGGGGGAATTAAATAGTCTAAAACACCTGTCAAGTCACTAGAATATATTAATTGACACCATTACTAAATTGTATCCTAAGCTGTCATTCTATGTATGTTACATACCCATACAAAAAAAATTAGAAACATTTACACATTTTAAACAAATGTTTTATGTCTCTAAATTAGCCTCACATGACAAGGTCACACTACGGCTATTGAAGACATATTTTCATATAACCGGTGTTATAGTCTAGTGGTTTAAAGTGCTGAACATGATGCTAAATAAAGTTGTACAATTAGCGTATTCATATTAATCTGAAGTCTTTCATGAAACCATTTTTCCCGTAAATCAAGTTAAAATTCAAAAGTAAGTTTGGCATCTGTATACATTTGGGTATATTTTTTTTGCAGATTGGATAGATTCGTCTGCCAGCTCTTTAACAGCAAATGTTCTGAAGAGGCGTTCGATCTTAGCTGGAGGTATATGCCAGAACATAAATAAGATCTACCAGTATCGTGTCTCCTCCCGTTCGACAGATTACCACTCCACTGGAATTCACAACACGGCCGACATAGATTACTTCGTGAATTTGCTACAAAAGGAGAAACTGGTAGAGTCAATGGGATGTCGTAGTTTCAGCTCACATCCAGACGACATCATACATCACTGTTTTATAAAGTCACCATCAGTTTTTTAATCACCAAAATAGTTCACATTGTATCATACTGGAAAAAATAAAAAAATCTTTTTGCTAATAGTTGAACACACTAATTGAAATCTGTGTTGACAACATTGAAGAGCTATAAGACATTCCCTGAATCAATCTGTTCGATAGTCATTTCATTAGCAACCTTACCTCATCTCATTTTATATTGTATTTTTTGCAATATGTCTAAAAAAAAAGTAAAATCACAAAAATACTGAACTCCGAGTAAAAATTAAAAACGGAAAATTCGTAATCAAATGGTAAAATTAAATGATAAAAAACATCAAACGAATGGACAACTGTCATATTCCTGACTTGGTACAGACATTTTCAAATGTAGAAAATGGTGGATTGAACCTGGTTTTATAGCGCTGAACCTCTCACTTGTTTGACAGTCGCACCAAATTCCATTGTTTATAACGATGTATTAAGTAAATATATTGTAAGTTATTGGTTGATGCAAATTGGGTAACACGTTAAACGTTTTAACTGTGTTTTTTTCATGCAATAGAAATTTCACATTTTAAATTGTGTGATTGTAAATAATCGAACAAAGTATCAAGTTTGTGACTACAAGATAATATACCGTCACCAAAAATCTGAACCGGCAAATAAGAGGGACGTACAAACGGATTAACAGAGCAGAAAATGAAATGCCCCTCTACTATCATGTATTGTAATATTGATACTAATATCAAATCATGGCTAACAATTAAACGAAAACGGGAAGATTCCTTAGCTCACAAGAACTAAAAAATTGAACGCAAGAAAGTTATAATAGAAGAACAGCAACTGCCTGCAGATCTGTGGTGAATTGGACTGTACTATGCATGTCCTTCACAAGACCGTGTTCCATGTTTTATGGGGTGACATCTGCTAATGCTCGCAATGGCAATTCTAGTATGATATTTGCAGAGGCGAATTTAAAGTGGGCCCAGATAATAACCAAAAACTGCAAAATTTCCTTTAAATTACCAGTCTAGTGCCGGATCCCAACAATGGTCTGATATATTCATCTGAAAATTCCATGGCTGATAGAACTTGATCTAATGAACAATTTTACTTCACATCAGATTTACTCTTTAAGATATAAGTCAAACACTGCATTTTACCCCTATGTTCTATTTTTAGCCATGGCGGCTATGTTTTTTGACGATACACAAACTTTATTCTAGATACCCTAAGGATCATTCATCTTAAATTTGGTTGGAATTGGTTCAGTAGTTTCAGAGAAGATTTTTGAAAGTTAAAAAACATGATAAACAAATTATGTAAAATTGTCCTTAAAGTGCAATAACTCCTTAAGGGGTCAATTGACAATTTTGGTCATTAAAACTATTTGTAGATCTTACTTTGTTGAACATTTTTACTGTTTATACAGTTTATTTATCATTAAAAATATTCAAGATAATAACCAACAACTGCACAATGACATGTCCTTAAAATTACGAATTTAGTGGCAGCAACCCAACAATGGTTTATTAGATTCATCTAAAAATATCATGGCTGATAGAACTTCACCTAATGAACACTTTTACCCCTTGTCCGATTTGCTCTAAATGCTTTGATTTTTGAGATATAAGCCAAAAACTGCATTTTACCCCTATGTTCTATTTTCAGCCATGGCCGCCATGTTTTTAGACGAAACAAAAAATAAAAACAAATTTTATTCTATATACCCTAAGGATCATTCAGCTTAAATTTGGTAGGAATTGGTTCAGTAGTTTGAGAGGAGAAGATGTTTGAAATAGTTTACACCAGACGGACGACGACGGACGCCAAGTGATGGCAAAAGCTCACAGTTCCTTCGGAACGGTGAGCTAAAAAGTCCTGTAGCTGAGAGTAAGATAAGTCTATGGAACTGAATGATTGTTATGATTAAATGTATGTATTCTAAGACAATGTCAGCACTGAAAATTAACAATTGTTTTACACAAAACCAGGTTCAACCCACCATTTTTTTCTTAAAATGTCCTGTACCAAGTCGGGAAAATGGCTATTGTTTTCTTATAGTTCGTTTCTGTGTGTGTTGCATTTAAGTGTTTTTGTTGCGTCGTTGTTCTCCTGTTATATTTGATATGTTTCCCTCAGTTTTAGTTTGTAACCCGGATTTGTTTTTTTTTCTCAATCGATTTATGATGTTTTTGGTGGGGTTCGTGTTGCTTAGTTTTCTATGTTGTGTCATCTGTACTATTATTTGTCTGTTTGTCTTTTTATTTTTGGCCATGACATTGTCAGTTTGTTTTCGATCTATGAGTTTGACTGTCCCTCTGATATCTTTGGTCCCTCTCGTAAATATTAGTAAAATTTCTAAATATGCATTAAAGTATGTCAATAAAGGTTTTGATTTTGTAAATATTGCCGGTATGTTTAACGACCATTCTGTTAAAGAACAAATTCCTGGATATTTTGATAACACTGAACTCCATCTTATTTGATATATTTACAAGAAATCTACACGGGAATTTGTGTTTAATTATAGCCAAGTCTGTAAAGATGTAAATATCAGTGAAAATACATCTACGTCATGTAATTGTAGTAATTCCGAATACACTTATGGTCCAATTTCCCATGTTATAAAAGGAGACCTTAACATCGTTCGCGACCGAGAGTTAAAATCATTCCTCAGTAAAGGACCTTAATATCGTCCCCCGTCAATTATTAATTGGAATGAGTGTCGTTATATCATTCACGACTCACTTCGTGCTTACTGTTTGAAATTGATAAAACGGGAAAAAGCATACAAAAAATCTTTTGAACTCTACTTTTAATTCAGTAATGAAGATAGTTGATATACGTATACAACATTTTAAAGAAAATTTATCCGTCAATTATTAATTGGAATGAGTGTCGTTATATCATCCACGACTCACTTCGTGCTTACTGTTTGAAATTGATAAAACGGGAAAAAGCTTACAAAAAATCTTTTGAACTCTATTTTTAATTCAGTAATGAAGATAGTTGATATACGTATACAACATTTTAAAGAACATTTTACCCGTCAATTATTAATTGGAATGAGTGTCGTTATATCATCCACGACTCACTTCGTGCTTACTGTTTGAAATTGATAAAACGGGAAAAAGCTTACAAAAAATCTTTTGAACTCTATTTTTAATTCAGTAATGAAGATAGTTGATATACGTATACAACATTTTAAAGAACATTTTACCCGTCAATTATTAATTGGAATGAGTGTCGTTATATCATCCACGACTCACTTCGTGCTTACTGTTTGAAATTGATAAAACGGGAAAAAGCTTACAAAAAATCTTTTGAACTCTATTTTTAATTCAGTAATGAAGATAGTTGATATACGTATACAACATTTTAAAGAACATTTTACTCTTAACAACAACCATAAAAATCCTCTATTTCTCGTATCAAACATAAAATAAAAGAACTAGCCAAGGAATATGTTTTTGTCCCGGCTGATAAAGCTGCTAATAATATCATTATAGTTTGACGTAAATTTTACATTGAGGTTCCGCAAAAGGAAATCACGAATTCACCAACATTCCAACTGACTTCATTTTCAGAAAACGATATCTGTAACAAACTATTATCTACTTCTTTACAAGCAGAACCAAATACAATGAAAGTCCCAACTATGTACTGGCTTCCTAAGCTACACAAATCACCTTACAAATATAGATTTATTTCGTCTTCAAGTCATTGTTCCAACACTAAATGCTATTCTACTTACTAGTACACTTGGTACAATCAAAAACCTGATAATAAATTGTTCAAATAAGGCCTTTGAAAATAGTGGAATTAATTACTTTTGGAGTGTCAAAAACTCGTTGGAAGTTCTTGATCAATTGTATGCATATATTGGTCTGTTCAAAGTTTTGATTTTTCTACCCTATATACCACTTTGCCTCATATTCCCATTAAGAAAAAATTCACACACCTAATTAAATGGGCATTTAAAAAGTCGGAATGCGAATACATATGTTCAAACTCTTTTAGGTCAATTTTTAGAAGCAACAAACAAAAGAACTATGTCAATTGGACATGATTTGATACTATATTTGTGCCCTTGAATTTTTACTTGATAACATTTGTGTTCGCTTTGGAGATTCCGTATATCGTCAAGTTATCGGAATTCCAATGGGGACTAACTGTGCACCACTTATTTTTGTATTGTTATGAGTCTCAATAATGACGATTTCAGTATGTATACTGAAGAAATGTATCCTGTTGAACTTACTTTAAATAAAGCTAATACTAACAATGATCACTGTCCTTTCCTCGATCTTGATATCTATATCATTAACGGGAAGCTTAATACAAAAATTTATGATAAAAGAGATGATTTTTCATTTTCTATCGTTAAGTATCCATTTTTAGATGGTGACGTTCCCTTGTCACCATCTTATGGTGTTTATATATCTCAACTTGTACGATTCGCTCGTGAATGTAACAAAGTATTGGATTTTAGAGATAGAAATTTATGTATTACTGAAAAATTATTACACCAGGGTTTTCGATATCATAAACTAGTCAAAACATTTACTAAATTTTATCATCGGTATAAGGACATCATTCGTAAATATAACTCAACATGCAGACATCTTATACTTTCGGGTATTTCACATCCAATCTTTTATGGTAATATTCTTTACAAAGCACAAAAATGTCAGTATTCACCTCAAAGGCTAACAAAACCATTAAACGTACTTATTCAGAGGGGATATATTTACGATACTGTTGTCAGGTCATTACGGATTGCATAATCTGGGATTTATATTGATTCACTTATAGGGTCTTTGCATCGGAATTAAACACCATTTATTCTAAAACCAGTTGTTGGCATGATACGGGTTATGTTCTTCTCATATATTTTATGATGGTAAAATACTAAACCCGTAACAGGAGGGATTGTGCCTGATATTCATATGATGAAGACATAATCTTTCAATCAGTGTAATTGAGGTCTGGAGCTGGCATGTCAGTAACTGCTAGTGGTCTGTTGTTATTTATGTATTATTGTCATTTTGTTTATTTTCTTTTGTTTCCTATTCTGACATCGGACTCGGACTTCTCTTAAACTGAGTTTTACTGTGCGTACTGTTGTGCGTTTGTTTTTTCTACATTGGCTAGATGTATAGGGGGAGGGTTGAGATCTCAAAAAACATGTTTAATCCCGCCGCATTGTTGCGCCTGTCCCAAGTCAGGAGCCTCTGGCCTTTGTTAGTATTGTATCATTTTTAATTTTAGTTTCTTGTGTATAATTTGGAGTTTAGTATGACGTCCATTATCACTGAACTAGTATAATATTTGTTTAGGGGCCAGGTGAAGGACGCCTCCGGGTGCGGGAGTTTCTCGCTGCATTGAAGATCCATTGGTGGCCTTCGGTTGTTGTCTGCTCTATGGTCTGGTTGTTTTCTCTCTGACACATTCCCCATTTCCATTCTCAATTATATTAAAATACAATTCTGTGCTCCCGTAAATATGTGTACGAAAAAAGCATGCAATATCCGACAGTAATGACCTGTAAATGAAAGAAAATTAAATTCGTTAGCACACTCTTTATACACAGGTGTGGTCTTGAAGACGTTTCCTCTGCAAAGAAATTAAAAAAAATTCTATTTGTCTATATCAGCTGGGCGACGTCACAATCACGCCATCCAGTGCGGCGCGTGCTACCTAAAATAAAATAGGGGTTTCCCCTTTTCGAAAAGAATAAAATGTGCACGTAGGTTTAAAACAAAAGATCCATGCAGGTCAGGTCCGACTTCCTTTAAATACAAAATTTAATACAACGCACACACAATAACAACATTAAGTAAATAAGACACAACTTCAGGGAAGCCCAATAAAAAAGAAAACATTTATAAAGGAAGATGCAAGGATATCTTTTGTAGGTGTGTTTAAATCCTTGCATGTTCCCATAAATATAATAATTTGAATATACATAAACATGTTGCTCGGACCCGTTTTCGAGTGTTCCTAAAGCCTAGGTCGCAAGTGTTTAAACACGGGAACTAGGCTCTCCATTCCTTTTTCACGTATTCCTAGAGACTAGGTCTCAAGCGTTAACACGGCCACTAGGCTCTCAATTCCTTTTTCGCGTATTCCTAGAGGCTAGGTCTCAAGTGTTTAAACATGACCACTAGGTTCTTCATTCATTTTTCGCGTATTCCTAGAGGCTAGGTATCGGGTGCTTAAACACGGCCACTAGGCTCTCCATTCCTTTTTCGCGTGTTCTTAGAGGCTAGGTCTCAAGTGTTTGAACACGGCCACTAGGCTCTCCATTCCCTTTTCGCGTATTCCTAGAGGCTAGGTCTCAAGTGTTTAAACACGGCAAGCAGGCTCTCCATACCCTTTTTCACGTGTTCCTAGAGGCTAGGTCTCAAGTGTTTAAACACGGCCACTAGGCTCTCCATACCTTTTTCGCGTGTTCCTAGAGACTAGATCTCAAGTGTTTAAACACGGCCACTAGGCTCTCCATACCTTTTTCGCGTGTTCCTAGAGACTAGGTCTCAAGTGTTTAAACACGGCCACTATGCTCTCAATTCCTTTTTTTGTGTTCCTAGTGGCTTGGTCCCATGTTTTTAATTAGTCAATCAATCAATCAATAAAAAATAAATCAATCATGTTTCGGAAAGGAAAGACCGTTAACAATTGTTTTAAAAACAATTGATTTATATTTATTATTTTTTTCTTCTTCCGCCACTTTTTTCCTTTCGCAAGATGTCGCTTAATTTTTTGCATATGATATCGAAAAGTTATTGCGACTTTGAAACTGACCCTGTTTAACCAAACACTTTTTATTGTAAGAGTTATCTCCCCAAGCACTATTTTTCTTGTGTACGCATCTCCTTCGTAACCGAAGAAAATATTGTATAGAAACCATATATTTTTAGAATCAGCGTACAATAAGCTATCATTTAACACTGGAAATGACATTTTAAACACAATTTAGCTGTTTTCATATTTAAATACATGTTTTTTATGTGGAAAGACCTTCAATAGTTCTCTGAACAATTGGTTTTTAATAATATTATTATTTTTTTTCTCCCGCTACAATTTTTTGTCATGGTGCTTTTTTGTTTTGTTAGGTGTCGCTTAGATTTTTTGCATATGATATCGAACAGTTATTACGATTTTGAAACTGACCCTGTTAAGCCGAACACTTTTTGTTATAAGATTTATCTCCCCAAACACGGTTTTTCTTGTGTGCAATTCTACTTCTCAACTGTTTAAGATTACAAACAAAATTATTTCACCAATTTGCTCGTTATATCCTCAGGATCTTAAAACTAATTTTGACCGAAGCGGTCCAGACACTACATATGGGAGTTGTTTCCCCTTTTGTATGTTTAATAAGAAAACTGTAGTTGTAACTTGTAAACCATTAGTGATAGAGACCTAGGGTCTTTCGAATTGAGTTCCTAGGTCCAAATAAAAGAAAATAAGGTCAAGGTCGTGTTCTAAAGTTTGATTATGGCTGCAAACTTAATACATCCTGCACAGCCAAACCGACGCCCCACTTTGGCAAGCGTTTTACTGCCGGTCGGGAGAAGACCAAGAGACCATATTTCGTTTTCCCAGTCACCCTTTGGGAGTTAAATTTGGAACACATTAAATGACATCTTTAAAATATATTTTTTCAAGGCACCTATTATCCAAGTTATGAAAACGCTGGTGACTGTAAGTGAATACAAACAAAGACTGACAAAACTCATTATAAAAAAAAAGAATTACCTTAAGACAAATTCAATGTAAAATTAAAGCAAAATTCAAAAGTCAATTTAAGTAAATAAATAAACTGGTCAGACAAATTTATTAAAAAAGAAATGTTTAGGCTCCTTTCAAATTTGTCAATATATTTACCACGACTGTTAAAAAAAGCATCAGTATTTTTAGCGATTCTATTTATCTTTCAGTGTTGTCTGCAACATCTTTGATATCAACTTGTCTAATATATGTCGGTGATATAGCAGGTTAAGAGATTTTACTTTGTCAACATGTGTATGTTGTATCCGCCTTTAGGGGCTAAAAAGCTATGTAATAATATTCCTTCCTTGACAACTGCAAGTTGCTCAAGGTGTATACTGTACATTTTGAAATGCGATATCAACAAGCTCAATGTTTGGAACAATATTTGTTCCAGACTGTTAGCCGACAATGTATTCTATCAATTTGGCAAGCACAAATATTTATTATAAATACTGTTATATTTGTATTTATTTTAAGTTTATACTTCACATAGTTAGGATTTAATATAAAACAAATTTAAAAACTTAAATACAATATTTTCATTACATAGTCCTGTATTATAGTACATAATAATGGGAAAGAATCTGACATAGATGAGTCTTTGTCAGATTTCCTGAGACATGAATCATAATCATGTCTTGCATGTATTATAAAGTAGCAATAAAATATCTAGCAAAACTAGTATAGTAAAACAAAAACGAGCTAGACAGTATTAATTATGTAACAGAAAACGCAGCACAGTTTCACTGTAGGAATTTTTCAAATTAAAAATTTATAAACAGGAACATTTTTTGGTTCCATAAAGACCACAGTGCTATACCTATGTACACTTGGAAGGGCAACTTTCTTGTGGACCATACCCTTTTTCGATAATAAGGAATGCTTTGTATTTTATACAATTCAGATAACATTTCGAATCATCATTTATAAATCCCTCCACCATACAACATATAATAATTCAATACACAATATTATGTAGTGTCCTGTAGTATGACTATATTTGCTTGTGTGTTTAAAATACCCCCTCCCCCATATGGAATTATGATGCAAATTGTTTTCGTATTTCGATTGCAGACACTGTCTGAACGAATCTGCATTTTCATCCCTGACTTAGTTTTACTTTTTTTCCTACACTCTTTTGTTTTATCATTTCCCTAATGAATAGATCGAATCAACATGATCAACAGCAAGGGGCAAACAAAATGGATATGTCCCGTTTACCATACAAACCTAAACTGTAAAGTACCTAAAAAAAGTAGCTTGATAATCAGCATCCAATATGGATGTAATTGTTTGAATTTCATTTACATGTTTGAGTTTCTCTTTATAAGAGCTACTGGCTTTAACAAGGACTATGTCCATACTTGCTTTCAACATAGACTTGTTCAGCTTTCCCTTGTTTAAAAATTGCAGTCGTGTCAGGCTGCGCCCAGCGCAACCCTTTATTTTTTTATGGTGTTTTGCTTCTTTTTACCAAGGGTGACTGGGGAATAGAAATATGGTCACCATTGGCCCTCCTACGACCTGCGGTAAAACCCTCGCTAAAGTGGGGCGTCCGTTTGGCTGTGCGGGATGTACAAGTTCGCAGTCGCGTCCGGTCAGAATGGGGACATTACATCCGATGCCTCGTGTTAAGAGGGTACCACGTTCAGAACCCTTGCAACAACTCTTTGAGGGGTCCGTAGGTGGACCTACCTATTGTATTTATTGTAAACTTGTTCTCGTCCTGAACATGCATGAAATATTTGCCACTGGACTTTAAGCAACCAACAATCTTCTACACATAGAAAATATTTTCATCTCAATGGAAGTTCAAGATGCCTTCAACACTGTAGTATCGGTTTGATTGATTGATTGTTGGTTGCTTAACGTCCAGTGGCAAATATACATGCATATTCAGGACGAGAACAAGTTAACAATAAATACAATAGGTAGGTTCTGTAATAGGGGCTCCGGGATTAAGGTCGGAGAAATTTAGACTGCCACGGGAATTGAGATTATATTGGATAGGGACAGAAATTTAGCCTTGCAACAGGTCACCTACGGACCCCTCAAAGAGTTGTTGCAAGGGTTCTTAACGTGCAAAGAGCGTTGCACTCTCTATACACGAGGCATCGGATTTAACGTCCCCATTCTGACCGGACGTGGCTGCAAATTTGTACATCCCGCACAGCCAAACGGACGCCCCACTTTAGAAAGGGTTTAAATGCCGGTCGGAGGAAGACCAATGGTGATTGATTGATTGTTGGTTGCTTAACGTCCAGTGGCAAATATTTCATGCATATTCAGGACGAGAACAAATTAACAATAAATACAATAGGTAGGTTCTGTAATAGGGGCTTCCGGGATTAAGGTCGGAGAAATTTCGACTGCCACGGGAAATGAGGGTATATTGGATAGGGACAGAAATTTTACCTTGCAACAGGTCACCTACGGAACCCTCAAAGAGTTGTTGCAAGGGTTCTTTACGTGCAAAGAGCGTGGCATGGCACTCTCTTTACACGAGGCATCGGATTTAACGTCCCCATTCTGACCGGACGTGGCTGCAAATTTGTACATCCCGCACAGCTAAACGGACGCCCCACTTTAGCACGGGTTTTACTGCCGGTCGGAGGAAGACCAATGGTGACCATACTTCTATTCCCCAGTCACCCTTGGGGGTTGTCAAGTTTGATATGATAGTTGTAAGATACCTGGAAATAAAAAAAATAAGTGAAGCTTAATTTTAAAAATAAATCAGATGGTTTTATTTGAAAATGCCAACTAAAGCATAAATTGGTTTGGCAGAGCATTCACCCAATATAAGTAAACTGAAAGTGATACAATTAAAGAACCTTAGTGAGCGCGCTCACATACCCCACGTCCCACATTGTCATTGGAGAAATAAAATAAGTGTAAGAAAAAAAAAAATTGTATAAGAAAAAAAAATTGAATCATAATATCCTTTCAATATGCACTTCTACATAGTATGTCCTTATTATCTACAAAGTTTCATGAAATTCTGTTGTGTGGTTTCAGAGGAGTTGTGATGACAAACTGTTGCAGAAGTACATTGATGCAAATAAGTTCAAAGGGGCGTAACTCCTAGAAAAAAATTGAATCTTAATTTCCTGTCGATATGCACAACTACATAGTATGTCCTTATTATCTAATAAAATGCTCCGCAGGGCGCAGCTTGATACGACCGCAGAGGTCGAACCCTGAACAGTTGGGACAAGTATGGACACAACATTCAAGCTTGATACAGCTTTGCATTTGGATTGTGATTAAATATTTGACACAGCATAGGTTTCTGACACAGAATGAATGTGGTCTAAGAACTTAAAAATTTTAAATTGGACATTCACCGATTATGGTCCAATATCCAAAATCTAAATACATGGTTAGATTCAGCATATCAAAGAACCCCAAGAATTCAATTTTTGATGAAATCAAACAAAGTTTAATTTTGGACCCTTTTGACCTCAATGTGGACAAAGTTGATAACGGGGCCCAAAAATCAAAAATCTAAATACATGGTTAGATTCAGCATATCAAAGAACCCTAAGAATTCAATTTTTGTTAAAATCAAAATAAGTTTAATTTTGGACCCTTTGGACCTTAATGTATACCAATTTGAAAACGGAACCAAAAATTAAGAATCTAAATACACGGTTAGATTCGGCATATCAAAGAACCCTAAGAATTCAATTTTTGATGAAATCAAACAGAGTTTAATTTTGGACCCTTTGAACCTCAAAGTGGACCAATTTAAAAAAGGGGCCAAAAATCCAAAAACTTAATACACGGTTAGATTCAGCATATTAAAGAACTTCAGGAATAAAACCCCATTGAAATTGGTCAAGAAATATGCAATTTATACGAAGTATCTTCTTTTGCACAATACTGTGCAATTGAATATTTCTTGCTATTGCACAATATTGTACAATTGACAATTTCTTGCTATTGCGCAATATTGTGCTATTGGATATTTCTTGCTATTGCGCAATACTGTGCAATTGAAGATTTCTTGCTATTGTGCAATACTGTGCAATTGAAAATTTCTTGCTATTGCACAATACTTATTATATAAAAATTTACACATCCTGTTTGGTGTTTATCTCCTACCATATCATTATCATTTGCTTTTAAATATAAATCAGAAATAACCAACTTAATATGGAAAATTTTAAAAGAAAAAAAAAGGAAAAAAAAAAAAATCCCCCCCCCAAATTTTTTGAACCCCCTTATGATTCATCACCCCCAAACTCAATCCCAGCCTTCCCTTTGTGGTATGGTACCTTGCAGTACAATTTCAGAGAGATCCATACACTTGAACACGAGTTATTGTCTGGAAACTAGAAAAATGCTTATTTTTGGCCCCCAATTCCTAAACGTTTCGGCAATTACCCCCAAACTCAATTCCAGCTTTCCCTTTGTGATATGGAACCTTGTAGTACAATTACAGAAAGATCCATACACTTACACACAAGTTATTGTCATGAAATTAGAAAAATGCTTGTTTTTTGCCCCTTTTTGGCCCCTAGTTCCTAAAATTTTGAGGCAATTACCTCCAAAATCAATCCCAGCATTCCTTTTGTGATATGGAACCTTGTGGTATAATGTCGATAGAGATCCATTAACTTAAACTAAAGTTAGAGTGCAAAAACCAATGTGTCTTCGGACGACGCAGGACGACGACGACGACGCCAACGTCATACCAATATACGACCACAAAAATTTTTTTGCGGCCGTATAAAAAGGTATCGTGAAATTCTGTTGGGTGGTTTGAGAGGAGTTGCGATGACAAGAAACAGGACTGACGGACGGACGGGTCAAAAACATTATACCCTCCGCAACCCGTTGCATGGGGTATAATAATGGTTAATAGAAAAAGTATTACAGAGAATAATCATGAAAATTGGAAAATATGAAGCAGAAATTATTAACACTTATTTGATCTTAGACGAGGTAATTCTCTCAAATAGAATATTTCACATATAACAATCTAATATACATTGTATAAATGTCATGAGGATGGGACAAAACTGTTTATTGATGCAAACCTGTTTTTTCATGGCTGCACCAACAATACCACTTAGAAAAATACCATCAACAAGAATAAGTACAGAACAAGCCAGGATTTTTTTCGCTTGTAGCAAATCTCTGCCTTTCTTCAATGACTTAATGTCGCCATTCACCTGCTTATCGCCTGTAAAAATTATATATAAATATAATAAATAAATAAATGATTTGGAAAATATGTTGAAGGTTTTCGATTTATGAGTCCACAATGCTCTTCAGCTGGATAATTTATGTGGCATATTACAATTTTCATTTGTGTAATTTCCAGACGAAAAGCGCGTATAACACGCAAAATTATAAGCATGGTGCCTGATGAGTTGTTTGGTTTTTAACAATGCAGTCATTTAGAATTCCATACAAATACAAAAAATGTAGCTTCTCCAAACCTTTAACATTACAATTAACAGCGGCTCAAATTTCCCTGGAGGAATAAACATTTAAGGTTGAAAAAGACAGAATCCGTTCTTCGTTAACTCTCTTTTTTAAATAAAAAATCATTAAATTAATCATTCGTCCTAGACAATACCGACAAACTTGCAGATTTTTAGGTTTTTTTTCTAAATATGAGCATAGTTGTTAATTTCTGTGTCATTTTGGTCTCTTGTGGAGAGTTGTCTCATTGGCAATCATACCACATCTTCTTTTTTTATATATAGTAAAATGATGTCCCATATAAGAGTAAAAATCTGTTTATGGCGCTTTGTTGATTGGACCTGATCTGATAAACAATAAAATAAGTTGGAGATCACCTTAAAATTGTTGACGTTCGTAAATCTTGAACAAAAATGAAATCAATGAAAATAAAAAATACATATTTATAAAAAGATTTTAACCTGCAAATTATGAGCTTTTATCATAGTTTAGCTCTACATATTTAAGGAAAAGCAAATGTATACTTAATTCACTAAAGCTATAAGATAAAAATTATATAAGATCCATAATCCAATGGAAATCAACATTGTATATTTATATAAACGATAATACTTGTAACAACATATATAAATAATATTATAAAAATGATTTTTGGGTTTTTCAGAGGACATTTACCGGTGACAATTACAGATTTTTTTTAATATGGGCGACGCTTTATTTTTTGGTTCTTCATGCAAAGCATTATAGCAATTACTGATTGATGACTACTTGTTTGGTAACTTCACGGGAGGGGGGGGTCTCTTCCTATATGAAGGTATATACATATGTGCCGCTGGAATGGGTCCCTTTTGTGATACGTCAAATATATCAATGGGGTGCAATTTTACCGAGGAAATATATCAATAGGTAGTAATTGACCAATTGTGATATTTCAATGGTTCATAATTTTTCAGTTTGTTGTGCAAAGATCTTCACAGAATTTCCAAAACTCTTTGTCATTAAAATTTTCACATCTGCTGAAGCTTCTTGACACAAGTTTTGTTATTGATCAAATTTTATAACATTGTCACAATTAATAATCTTTACCCATGAATATATGAATGTTGAGACCCCCCCGTGGGTATCTTTCACTTTAAAATACTTCCCCACCTATAACATGGAGATACTAACCTGCTAATCTAAATAAAAAATAGCCATCAATTTGCTCTCTGGTCACTTTGGAAAATACCAATCTATGATCTGCTATAAGCTCCTTATATCCATGTTTTGGCCATTCTATATCTGTAGCTTCTGGAATTTCTATGATGGGGGGTTTAAAATTATGATTTCTGTCATATGCAACCAGTCTATAAGCATAATTATTGTGTGTGAATTCAAAATTAAAACAATTTATTTCTTATGTAATAATCAGGACATTTAAAAGCATTTATTTATTTGGTTAAAATTTTGTTGTGAAGAATTAATATTTTATTATATTGATACAATATAAAGACAATGATTATTTTTTTGCATGTTATTGTTTTATTCATAAGCTTCACAGGCACTTGTTTCTATCACTTGGAAGGTCTTCTATCCATGTTATTGTATAATACAAGAACATGGAAAATAGACCTTCCCATTGATAGAAACAAGTGCCTGTGATAAGATTGTTCTATATTTCAACTAAATCAAATTGTTCAAAAAAGTACCTTGTTTAGATCAAGAGAAAAGAAAAACAATTGACAAAATATCATTACCAAATATTCAAAATTATACTTTAGACATTTCCGCTTCTTTTGGTTCCAAGTTCATCAAAATCTAACAATGATTACGAACAAAATATTTTTTATATGAAATGTTTACAACATAAAAAATTTTACAATTACTTTTGACGTTTTTTCCACGTACTCACTGTACATACATGACATAAGCAGACTTTAAAGTCGTGAGCAGCCTATAAAAAGTTTTGCATTTGACATGATTTAGTTCATCATATACCTATCAATCAGATTTGCCTTTCTTCCTGTGATTATTGCACCCTTAATGCTCAGTTCAGCCTTCAATTTCGGGACGGTCCATAGGCTGTATTTTGCCGCCGCCATAGTTTACATTAGTTACAAGCGTCTCGTTGAAAATAAAACGCACGCTTAACCACCGCTAACGTCTAGGCGGATCCGGCGTTCAAAATTACGTGATTGTTAACCATTGAACAGAATTTTAATGTGTTCTTTTCAGGTAAAATTGGTTTCATTTATCATATATTTTTTTTAATTCATTAGAAATCTTTGGCCTAACTTATTGTGATATATATATATATGAATAATATGTCTCTGTTACCTTATCGATCTAGGTATATTGTATTAACCTTGTTGTCAATTCTCAGTAGCTAGCCTGAATTCAAACATGTATCCAAATAGAATTCAATAATTACAAACAAAACATTATTCAAACATGTATCCAAATAGAATTCAATAATTACATACAAAACAATCTTATTTTAGTTGAAAGTATTAGGACAGGACAAACGTTCACATCCATTGAATCAGAAATGTAAAACTGAAAGAAAAAACTAAGACTCAGTTTCACTTATGGGTTGATTTTGAGTCAGAATATTTTCTCCTTGTGTATCTTTGTTTATTTCATGAAGCTTATTATTATTATTTTGGGCAATTGCAACATATTTTTTATGTGTAAGTAATTTCAGCTTTAGTTTGTTATCATCCTTCGCAACAATGGTTTCAATTAGATCACTTCTCAAATGGAACATTGTTTGGTTGCAAAACGAGCAGAAGTGTTAGATCATCCTATATTTTATCTTATTGGTGCAATAACGAAGGAACATATGATTCTGACAATTTCGATTTATCTCCTCATCCAGGACAAATTGTACAAATATATAAGCATAGTATTATTGTAAATGGAGAAGCAATGACACATATTTTAGCAAAGAGGAAAACACAAGAAATACAACCGTTGTATACCAAGATCAGTGCATATTGTATCCCCAAAATTTACCTCTTCATTTAACTTTGATATTCTAACAAAATTCTATAATTCTGAAGTAGGAAGTAGCAAAGAAAAGTAAAAAAGAAGAAAAAAGAAAATCAGTCATGTCAGATATGACAGAGGCAATTTTCATTCATCGGAATTGCCAATTTTAGCCCCGACAATAAATGAAGAAACTGGACATCCAAAAGCAGGGATCAAAATTGGATATGGCTAACTTATAAAGAAAGTTGTTAAATATCCTATTGGAGAATTTCTCATCCAAAAAAAAAAGATGCAGAAGTTGGTGAGATTAAGTGCTTCGGCAATCTACTGGAATTTTGCAGGCCAGGTATATTTGGGGATGCATAATATAACATAACTGTGCTTAGACAGAAAGAATTGAGGATGCTAGCTCGACTTCCAGATGAGGTTGATGTAAAGGTGTTGAAAGAATAGCTAGAAAATAAAATTAAAGACGTGAAATCCAAATTTCAATCAATAACTTCAAATGAATATGCTGAGATTAAAGATGTACTTGTATGCAGGTTAACACTATTTAATGCTATCAGAATGGGATGATGCAAACAATTGGGTATGGTTTCTAAAGATTCAGTGGAAAAGGTGGACGACCCTATTGAGCAAAAATTATGCGAATTAAAAGATTGTATACCAAGCAGGAAAAAGAAAGCTCGTGTCGCTGTTGATACCTCAGGATTGTTTGGATGTCATAAGAATCCTTGAAGATGAAAAGGTTCGAAATGATGCAGGGATTGGGAAAGGAAATATCTTTTTTTGATTTCCCACAAGTTGTGTTACAAAAATGTTACAAAAAAGCCAAACTTAGCTAGAACATCACTGCAACTGATATTTGACACAGGGTTGTATCTGTATATGCTGCAACGGACATCCCAGAAAAAAGAACACCGATTATTTCATTTACACAAGGGGCATAGTGAGGACATCAATAGAGATGTATACTAGTGTCCTGAATCAAGCCGTTTTTGGCACAACGTTTTGGAATTTTTGGTCCTCAATGCTCTTCAACTTTTTACTTGTTTGGCTTGTGTTTTCGTTCCGCGAAAATTCAGTGAATATATTTAGAGATGATTATTGTCGATGTTGAATTCGCCTCAAGTTTTCCTCTAAATTCGGTCATTTCTAGTCCATGATCTGTTACATAATTTCCGTCTTCCCTTATCTTCTTCTATTTAATTGCCGTTAAATTGTGTTCTTTTTGTAGTAAGGGCGGTTTCGGTCCGTATTACATTTGGTGGTGTTACCGGAGGTTGAGGTTATTCTGTTGACGCCTGTGTCCACTCGTGTCCATGGGACATAAACTCTTTCTTGGTTTATGAAGCGTAAATAGAATCAAAGTCGTCTATACAAAGTAATTTTTTCAGATGTTAGTTACATTCCTTTTATAATTATCTCATCCATCCTCCTTGCTTTAAAAAGCTGATCAATAGTGGATATGAATTATGATTTCTTTTGTAGATGGATGTTGAACATGTTGATAGCAAGAAATTAAGGTGGACCTGCTATATTTGTCACAATCCTGCCCCATATCATTCCGTGGATTCACTGGATGCCCAGGAAAAAGCGAAGAAATCTTAGTCTTTGTTGACAGAGTTGTTTGGTACATTGTATTTTTTTTTAAATTATATTTACCTGATGTTCATATCAAATTAACCCTTTGACTCGTCTTGTAAATGTTAATCATTTATTTACCAAACCATTAACATGTTTACAAGTTCCTACAGAAACAAAATACACGTGAACTTATTGAAGTCCTGTGTTGAGCCTCACAGGCAACAACAGGATGTTGACACAAAAATTGAAAGTTTGTTTGGGCCAAACATTGTCAGTATTTCTGTTTCCAGCTAATACACACATGTAAGGTTCAATGGTTTTATACACATATTATGCATGCTGGTGACTATTATAGTCATGCTTTATAAGTAGACAATCTGTATACTTTTAAATGCAACCTAAGATCTTATAAAAATACATTGTACTAAATCAGTACATGTACATTTTGTATAGTAGTTTCATATGAAATATGCTCCTACATCATGTACATAGAAAATAGGGATTTGAAGTTAATGTACATGGGACAATATCACACCCAATACATTTAAAAAATTCAAATTATCACGGAACAAGGCGCCAAGTCCTGTTTTGTAGCTTTCAGCGAACAAAGTTCAAAAAGGGGGTGGGGTACATAGGAATGACACTTTATTTGTCCCTCTGTCTGTGCAGATTCATGTTCTGTTCATAACTTTGGCAGCGCTGTTGTTTAGTATTAGACTGCTTGTTGTATATAGGTTTGGTTCATGATCTTGAAAAGTCAAGTTTAAAAGCTTAATGAAACTTATGTCCCCAATGTACAGGGTTTAACGGGCTACCGGTTGGGTACTAGTATGGTAACTAGATAGCAATTTTATAGCAATCAAAATAAGCTTACATATATACCGAAGTCAGGTCATAAATTAATTGGTCTTTGGTATGTTCTGTGTCGCATTTTTGTATTTGGAATTTTTATGGTGAATCCTTAAATGTTTTGTTCGATATTTTCAATTTGTATTGGCACTGACCAAGAATTTCAACAGGTATTTGGGATGATTAAAAGGGAACACATACATTTAGTTAATAATTTTATATATATTGTCTACCCAAGTCGCCCACCCAGGAAACCCCTGTATTGGGCGAATGGATCTGGGTATTTGTCCCTCATCTTCCTAACTCAACACGATGGTATTACTCTCCTGTTGCCAGCTCCCAAGTATCCATGGTGCCACAAGCTGAACTGCCTTTATGCCGTATGCCTTTTCCCTCTGCTGTAATCTTCATCGTCCCCGACTCAAAAGACATCTTGGCGGTATCGTTGGGGTACCGCCAACACCACCTGATCCAGGACAATCAGAGTCCTGAAAAGAAAAGTAGTACATTATTTTTTCCATATTTCTGATCGAAGTTTTCAAAATATAGTCATATTTGGTGGTGATGGTATCTTTTCTAGTGTTGAATGGCGGAGACCGTCAGGATGTCGAATACAAATTGGGGATGTTTCTCAACCATCTTTCTAATCAACTCCTGACGAGCCTCATCCGTCAACTGACTGACACGTTCCTATAAATAAGTGCAAAAATACAAATACAAAAATAAGTTATTGTTTACTAATTACACACCCTATGATTGGACATAAAAAGGTAGTGAGTTGTGGCAGTTTATCTAAATCAATATCTGACTTGAGGAGAACTGCATAGAATACACAAAAAAAGTATAAAAATCTATAATCCCACAAAATGCATGAAAAGGATTGTGCACAACGATAAAAAATGTATAAAATTATATTAAATTTTAATTATATTCGCAAAAAAATCCTATATTGAGGAAACCATGTATACAAGATATTATGTATGCACAAATATTTATTTATTTTTTGACATTACAAATGCAACAACATCTTTAAAATAAAATGCTGTGGTTTTGAAATGATGATAAAGATTGTAAGTTCGTACTGTCAGATAATTGATGTGAATAAAAGCAATTACCCCAGTTGTGCATCCTTCTCATGCCTCTATCGTTCAGCTGTGTCATCACTAATGGGTGGAGCTGACCCTTTTTCTGTATGCCTTCCAGGGCCCTGCCTTCTTCCTCTTGTCTGCCTAACTCTGCCTCTACCCCTTATTATTATGATTGGGACTTTCTAAAAATATGACAAATCTGGGTTTTGGTCCAATTTTTACTGTTTTGCATTGTATATATATACAACATAATGCCGAAACGGCTGACAAAAATGGTCGATTGCAATGAAATGTCTCTTTTCTTTTGAGATTAAAAAATATCTTGTGATCAAGAACAAACAGATTTGATAATCACACATGAATTAAATGAAAGTACACAAACAGGCAGTGTTACTTTACCAAGGAAAATACCCAATCTAGTTGAATCAGAAGAAAATGTAGAATTAGAACAGGAAGTCACAAGGAATGAGGATTCAGAAAATTTATTTAACTCAAGTTCTTCAGTTTTTAATTGTTCTGAAATCGGCTGCACCAAACAATACCTAAACTGCTCTAAACTACAAAATCAAATAAGAGTTCGGTCGTAATTTGTACAAATTGAAACGAAAATCAACATATGATGAAATCAAATTAAAATGGGCAGAAGTTTGATATCAGTCTGAGAAATTTAGAAAAGTCACAAGAATCATTAAATGAGATAAATGAACAATGAGATGAATAGATTGTGGATGGGCACTAAGAAAACGGAAAATAGTTTTTAGGCACTCAAAACCTGTGAGGGGCTGATAATTTTAAGAATATTAAACGTTATACTCAAAAGAACGTTCGGTTTAACATATTATTAAACAATCTGGGATGAAATCCTCGTACTTTTTTTAACAAGAGTGCACACGCTGAAATGTCTCGCCTTCTTTACTAATCATTGATATTATGTTGATAGTCCTAAATATAAAGCTTTACTACAACTATCACATACACTTAACATGATCCAAGAAAATGAGGTCAAGGTCATATAAACCAAACAAGAAATACATGTACACCTTACAATCATTCAATACACTAAATATAGTTGACCTATTGTTTATAGTTTCTAAGATACAGACTTAACCAAGAAAACTAAACATTGACCAATGAACCAAGAAAATGAGGTCAAGGTCAGATGAACAATGCCAGGCAGACATGTACTACAGCTTGCAATCCTTCCATACAACAAATATAGTTGACCTATTGCCTGTAGTATTAGAAAAACAGACCAAAACACAAAAACTTAACACTGAGCAATGAACCGTGAAAATGAGGTCAAGGTCAAATAAAACCTGCAAGACTGACAGGTACATCATAAAATATTTCCATACACCAAATATAGATGACCTATTGCATATAGTATTAGAAAAAAAGACCAAAACTCAAAAACTTAACTTTGACCACTGAACCATGAAAATGAGGTCAAGGTCAGAAGACACCTGCCGGCTAGACATGTACACCTTACAATCATTCCATACACCAAATATAGTAGACCTATGGCATACAGTATAAGAAAAACAGACCAAAACACAAAAACTTAACTATAACCACTGAACCATGAAAATGAGGTCAAGGTCAGATGACACCTGCCAGTTGGACATGTACACCTTACAGTCCTTCCATACACCGAATATACTAGACCTATTGCTTATAGTATCTGAGATATGGACTTGACCACCAAAACTTAACCTTGTTCATTGATCCATGAAATGAGGTCGAGGTCAAGTGAAAACTGTGTGACGGGCATGAGGACCTTGCAAGGTACGCACATACCAAATATAGTTGAACTATTGCATATAGTATTAGAAAAAAATACCAAAACTCAAAAACTTAACTTTGACCACTGAACCATTAAAATGAGGTCAAGGTCAGATTACACCTGCCCGCTAGACATGTACACCTTACAATCATTCCATACACCAAATATAGTAGAACTATGGCATACAGTATAAGAAAAACAGACTAAAACACAAAAACTTAACTATAACCACTGAACCATGAAAATGAGGTCAAGGTCAGATGACACCTGCCAGTTGGACATGTACACCTTACAGTCCTTCCATACACCGAATATACTAGACCTATTGCTTATAATATCTGAGATATGGACTTGACCACCAAAACTTAACCTTGTTCACTGATCCATGAAATGAGGTCGAGGTCAAGTGAAAACTGTCTGACGGGCATGAGGACCTTGCAAGGTACGCACATACCAAATATAGTTATCCTATTACTTATAATAAGAGAGAATCTAACATTACAAAAAATCTTAACTTTTTTTTCAAGTAGTCACTGAACCATGAAAATGAGGTCAAGGACATTGGACATGTGACTGACGGAAACTTCGTAACATGAGGCATCCATATACAAAGTATGAAGCATCCAGACCTTCCACCTTCTAAAATATAAAGCTTTAAAGAAGTTAGCTAACGCCGCCGCCGCCGCCGCCGGATCACTATCCCTATGTCGAGCTTTCTGCGACAAAAGTCGCAGGCTCGACAAAAACTAATAGCATGCAATCAAAAGTATCAATCAACATGAAATCCTAGTGCATTTTTTTATATTATTAAATATGTAAATTAAAAATACGTTTTTAATGTCCAATTTCCTTATATTTCAAATCACAACTTTAATCTTGAATAGAAATAAACATTATAAAGAGATGATTGTTTTTCACAATGAAACAAGCCAATGGAGTTAAATTATTGCCCTTTTCATAAATCTATGGAATAAAGTCATCCATTAAACAAGTCCTCTTCAGTATCCAGAAGTCGCATCATCATTTAAAATTACCACTGGAATAACTATATGATTGTGGTCTATATATTTCATACATTGCTCTACAGTCAGAGCTCCCCAAAACTGTCTGATACCAGATATCAATATTTCTTTTGTGGTTGGCTTCACTTTACTCTGAAGACATTGTTTTAAAGTTGACCACAAATTGTTTATTGGATTCAAATCTACTGAGGAAGCAGGTGTTTCCATTACATTACCCGACATGTTCTTGTTGGAGCCCCCAAGGGTGACTGGGGTATAGAAGTATGGTCACCATTGGTCTTCCTCCGACCGGCAGTACAACCCGTGCTAAAGTGGGGCGTCCGTTTGGCTGTGCGGGATGTACAAATTTGCAGCCACGTCCGGTCAGAATGGGGACGTTAAATCCGATGCCTCGTGTAAAGAGAGTGCCACGCTCTTTGCACGTTAAGAACCCTTGCAACAACTCTTTGAGGGGTCCGTAGGTGACCTGTTGCAAGGCTAAATTTCTGTCCCTATCCAATATACCCTCATTTCCCGTGGCAGTCTAAATTTCTCCGACCTTAATCCCTTAATCTATTACAGAACCTACCTATTGTATTTATTGTGAACTTGTTCTCGTCCTGAATATGCATGAAATATTTGCCACTGGACGTTAAGCAACCAACAATCAATCAATCAATCTTGTTGGACATCCACTGCTTTCGAGTTTCTGTTTTCTGAAACTTTCACTACTACTGAGGGGACAGTTGTGTCTTTATCATTACCAGAGACTGCTGAAAACTGTCACGATAATAATGACCTTCTTGGAAAACTTTAGTACACAGATGCCGAAAGGGAGAACATTTGCAGGAAACACGTGTCAAAGTGAAAATACAGAATGGTTTGACAAAAGGAAAGGAAATAACATGTTCTAGAATGCATTCTTTTTTTACTAAATTACAAACATTGAAGAAAAATATTGCCGTACACAGAATCATTAGTTAGTGAGATCCTTGGCTTCAAAGATAAAACTAGTAATATCCCAGCATTAAAGTATGACAGGACCATTGAACATGTAGCCAGAGGAAAGTAAAAGAGTATACTATTACAATGGGAACACCAAAATTTAAAAGTCGAAAAAACAGGACTGTACAATGACACCAAAAAAGGGCTATTTAAGTTTAAGTCCAGATGGTATGGTAGAGTGTTCTTGCTTTGGTTCTGATGTGTTGGAGGTTAAAGGGATATTTAAAAAAAATCTTCACCATGTTGTGTATAGCTGATTGTGATTGCCAACCTGTCTATCATATATAAAAGGAACGATTGAACGATTATTCTTCGTATAGAAATTTATAAGTAAACAAAATAATACTGAAAGAACTTTCTTTTCAGATTGGCTCCCAAATATCTTCTCCCTGTACTGGTAAAGGAAATAATAGTGATGATTTATATTGCCACACATAGTTCAAGATATAACATGACTAATAAATTGTGCCAAGCAACTGAAACGAATTTGACGACAGAATGTATGATTAATGATTGTCAAACTTATGTGTTGTATATTTTTATGATTTTTGTTTAGTGTCTCATTCTGTAGTTACAAATATCAAGAGTTTGAAAATGAAGGGATAGTTGTTAATTTAGATTTAAAGTCTTTTTGTATGTTTTCCACGACTATTCACGACGTAAATTGATAAATTATATGGCATAACAATTATCATTATTTGTATTATTTTTAGTTTAGATTTTTTTAACGTAGTTTATATTTTATTTTATTATTTTACTTGTGTAATAGTTTTTTATCTGACTATTTTATTTGATATGAGTGAAAACGAATTTTGTTTAGCCGGGAGTTTTGTAGCGTGGTCAATTACATCAAAGTGTTGATGTTCAACACTTAATCAGTTTAATGAGTTGCGCAGTAGAATCGGAATAACATTTATAAGTTTATCAAAATACTCTTAGACCATGAAACAATGTTTAATCTAATTTAATAATAGATGTTTATAGCACGATCTTGTGAGAAATATTATATTGGAGTAGTAGCTTGAAGTACCAAATTGTAAGCACGGACGCTAATTAGAAATTGTAATTTTGAAATCATATTATACATGTACTGTTATAGACAGCAGTGAACTTACAGTGAAATATTCAATACCTGGTTCCCTATGTTAACGGGCAACATGGATTACGATCCCGGATACATAGATCCAAAATAATGAGTAGTCTCAAAACGTAAAGAATAAAGCCCCGTTACTCTAGACTAGATAATAGACCATGATTGATCGACAAATTAATTGTTATGAATGCGATTGTATTCCTTCTCAACCAAAACGTCCTTCATTAAATCCGACATATCCAGACGGGTCCAAAAATCTATAAAAGGACCCAATTTATTATTGGCATTATCAAACTTATTTCAAACCGAAATCAGGTTCAAGTTGTGAATAAACTCATCAAAGAAAAATGCACCAATCATCCATGATATGGATGCCAAAATAAAGTTGAAATCAATGGTATAAGGAAATGATCAACAGAGGCCGTAAATGGGATTCAACTGCAAGTTGGGGTATCATACGTTTGCCAGATGCAACAGATGAACTGAACAACCTGTTTACCAGAGAACACTCGAAACGTATTATGATCATGGAGTCCACATTCTAGTTATTTATCTAAAAAAAAACCATCGTAATTGTCATTTTAAACGGTGCAAGTGTTAACATTAGAGCTTTACTAAAACCAACACATTTAGTAAATACCCCTGGAATAAAAATTCTTATCACTTTTATAGTCTTTAAACATCCTTTTACTATAATTTGCAGGCCAAAAATAGCACGAAACACGTATAAGCATGGTACTTTAATAATATAGAATAAAAAAAAACTTAGTTGATTATATTATTAGCTAAATTACAGTCGAATGCTTATCAGTTCATATTTCTAATATTGTTTCACCAGATGACAAAAGGCTCTTCCGTGCTATTGATGAAGATCACGTTGATCAGCTTAAAGCATATTTAACACACAGAAAAGATTTTTTTAAGATACTGCTAGGAAAATTAACTACATGTGAATCAGTGAAAGAAATTGATATAGATGATTTAGCCTAACCTAATAAATTCAAGATTGACACCTTAGGTGGTAATCATACGAAGAAAGCAATCCATTCTAGACATGATAGCATTATCCAATGTAAACTTTGGAAACCACCATAAGGTAGATGCATTGATGCTCGGATTTGATCAAAACTTGTCAAATGAGTGTGGAAAACATACTTCTGCAGAGGACCTTCAAAAGATATGCAGGAAAGAATTAAATCAATATTTGTCAGGACAACAAAAGACAATTGTCCCACCAAAAATTTATAACAATTTGTGTCATATATTTGGTTAAAAATACAATTCCGCGAGACCTGCATAACAGGTACAAAATCATTTTATCTTTAGCAAAGTCAACTGAGGATGTTGGGATACAGCTAAGCACATTTTGTTTGAACGCTTTTATGCGAGAGTTGAATTACCAGCCGAGTGGATTACTTAAACAAGGCCATTTGAAGCAACTGATCTCTTTAAACTAAAGAGGAAAGATTCCGCACTTTAAAGACGCTAGTTGAGAAAAACGACTTGAGATTTGTGAAAGGTGGAAACAAGTAAGCGTCTTATGTAATAGGTGTTTAACAGGAAATTTATATTTAAAACCAGTAACTGATTATTCATCTATTCTCATTAATTAAATCAGTAATCATGCTACTAATTTTAATTAATCATTAACATTATCTTTATTTACAAATCATGTTTGCAGTGGTTTGAAAAAAGGGTTCAGTAGACACTCAGAATGCAGGATTTTGCAACATTCAAAAAAAAAATTGTATGTGTCCCTAGACCCCCGGCCTTCCGCATTTACTTGCCGGCAACTTTAGAAATTTAGCCTGCTTCTTCAAACTTTACTGACACCACTGTCAAAGTGTACATTGTATCTGTAAGATACATTTCTTTGTTTGCAAGGAGATAGAAGATCCTTGGTTATCAAAAGCATATATCTGCTTAAAGATTTCAAGTTTAATCTAACTTTCGAATAGCAGACAGAATTAAGAAAACAAAAGAGTTAGCGCGCACTAAACTTGGAACTGATCCCCAAAAACCTTAAAGTGTCAACAGAATTTTAAGGCGTTCATTTCCAAGAAGTAATACCTTCAGTAAAAAGTGTCAAAGGCAGAGCCAAAAGCACTGTATCGTCATCAAACTATGGCCTAGGGTGAATCCATGATGGCTTTATGCTTGTCTGATCGTGTGCCGGTCACAGCTAGCTCAAAAGTACACACACACCGATACCAAGAACAAACAATATGAAAAAAAGCTAAATATATGAAATAGGAAACAAAAAGCTAAAGCAAAATTTAATAACACTCCAAAAATGTGGAAGAAAATGAATATGAGAAGGGTATGCTACTTCAGAGCAAGCTAAAATATTCGACAAAAACTGGTACAAAATGGACACCGAGAAGACTTAGTATACTAAAGGAAATGACAAGCACTATTGGATGCCATTTTTGTAGACTTGAAATACTTTTTTTTTTAAATCAACAGAATATAGTTAAGTCTTGTATAAAGATGTGAGGTATACATACGGGACCCTGTGTTTACAATGTTCCATCGTCCGGGGATATACAGACAAAAAGAGTATGCATACAGTTCTTAGTTATTTTAAACTTCTGAATTTACAATAAAATGAATAATTGCAACAGTAGCTTTTGGATTAGTGATTGCTATCCATACATAATTATTGTTGACAGCTTGGATGTCTAAACTTCAGCTATGGCATTTTGGCAAGAACTAGGCCGATACTGAAGAAATGGATGTGACGGTTTTACTTACACTTATCCTTATTCAAGGAGTTTGTCACTATGCTCCGGTAAAAAACCCAGGTCATTGTTAAAGAAAAGGGGTGATTTCTCAAACAATTTTTAGGCCTTTTAATTTTCAACGACATGGCTGACCACCAAACACTTTCTGTATGCGAATTGAGTGAGAGTGATGTGTATAAATGTCAGATTTGTAGATACTGTAGTAGTTATTAAACAATAATATAATTTAATATACATACTAAAATGTTATGTTCTATAGGCTAATATTATATTTTACTGTTTATTCTATACTGGTATTGACAACCAAATTGAACGATTTTCACAAACTGCAATTACTTGAGAGACAAAAGAAACATACCAGTACTCCGTTGGTACGCATAATTATTGTTGTAGATGAATTTAATAGGTTTTTTTCAGGAAAAAACACATGTCAAATAAATTTTACATTATTGTTTTTTGATAATTTGTTGCATGATTTGAAATAAAATTTATAAACCATTCAATTTTTTTTTCAGTGCCAATGACAGCTCGACGTTCATTCAGTGGAACGTAGAGAGGTATAACAAAGTTTGATGACGTCAAGTTCAGTGTTGGAATCAATAATCTGTCAAACTATAAAAGTACAGGGAAGTTTGTGGTTGAGAAGGAAGAACTTTCCATGACTTCAATGTTAATGTACGCTTGTACCAATGGTGCTCACTTTTACATTTACCTGAATGTTAATGTGATATCGATGACAGAGATTGGTTACACCAGTAGTCCTTCTGACGTGACCCATACCGGTACTGTTGGTGTCGCACTACAGTTACGTCTTAATGATAGTATCTGGGTATCCAATCCTAGTAACATTTATATGAAATGCGGCCGATGGTCAACATAAACAATTTTAAAAATTAAATATACCATTAACATACATGTATCAGTTTGAATCTACAACCAATGATGAGCAATACTGCATGTGTCTGCATAGTTTCAAGATATCGGCGACAAGGATTGGTTATACCAGTAATCCCCCTTGTTCAATGCAACTAACCAGTACTGTTGCTGTAGTACGACAGTAACATCTTAATGATAGTCTGGGTATACTATTATAATACATATAAAATAGTAGGCGGAGTATGGTCAACATTGACAATTATGAAAATTAAGTAAAACATTAACTTTATAAGTAAAACAATGTTCCTGCTTATGGACAAAATCAACAACCGTCTTTCCGTAGATTCCAGTATATCTCTGCAACCTTAGAAATATAATTTCTTTATTGAGAATTTAAAATTTTCGCATTACGATTGATTGATTGTTGGTTGCTTAACGTCCAGTGGCAAATATTTCATGCATGTTCAGGACGAGAACAAATTAACAATAAATACAATAGGTAGGTCCTGTAATAGAGGCCGTCCGGGATAAAGGTCAGGGAAATTTGGACTGCCACGGGAAAATGAGGGTATATTGGATAAGGACAGAAATTTAGCCTTGCAACAGGTCACCTACGGACCCCTCAAAGAGTTGTTGCAAGGGTTTTTAACGTGCAAAGAACGTGGCACTCTCTTTACACGAGGCATCGGATTTAACGTCCCCATTCTGACCGGACGTGACTGCGAACTTGTACATCCCGCACAGCCAAACGGACGCCCCACTTTAGCGAGGGTTTTACCGCCGGTCGGAGGAAGACCAGTGGTGACCATATTTCTATTCCCCAGTCACCCTTGGGGTTCGCATTACGTTAAAGATTTATAGAATGAAGGCATTTTAAATATTTGTGTTGTAATGCTTGAAGACCGAATAGCTAAACAGAAAACATGCCTTTTGACTTGATCAATCATTCATATCAGAGATATACTTGAGAAAACGCTTTATTGAGGGGAAAAAGAGCTGTGTACACATCAAATGTTGAAACAGATGATCACGTTTCCGGACCTTGATGTTAAGCAAATGTATGCCCTACTGGATGAGGAGTGTCGGGGATATTATAAAAGTAACTTCGTCATCACAGAAAGTGGACGCAGTAGAAAGACGGGATTTCAAACTTCTTGAATAGTTCCGTTTACATGACGACAGGTTGTCGTTATCATCTTATGGTCTGGTTAGTATATTACTAAAATATTAAGACCGGCATTTCTTTACCTACTTGGCGAATAAAAATTTAAAAAAAAAATAAGTGTCATTGCTGTCTTTTTCGTCTGGTAAGTACGTCATTTAAATATTAAAAAAAAAACATGTATTCGTTGACCTTCATGAAGAAATAAAATAGAACATAAAATGACATTTCTGTCTGGTCTGGTTAATATGTCATTTAAACATTAAAAAATGAAATATGAAATCCTTTTCATAGATACAAATAAAAAACTGTTTGGAAGCATAATAAATTAGACGTTTTTGGACTGAAACAACTACACACATAGACTCCTCATAAAGAAACTGTACAAGTTTTTATATCATGTTTAGGACCTTCATCCATTTACAACATCGACACAGCTTGTGGCATTGAAAATGATTACAAAAATGTCATGCTTAACAGTTCACAGGCATTAAAAGTGCTAAAAACTGGCTTCGGTCAACAAAATGTGGATGTAGTCCTGGTGGTCTGTTTGTATGATCCAAAATCAAAATAATAATATTGGCTTGCGCTTCGGACGCATGAAATTCATAACGTGTTGTTTTCATTTTTTATCACACCTGCCAAATGCACCAAATGTTATAGGCTTTTTAGATGTAGATTTACAAAATTTTAGCATTGAAAAATTATCAATTTCTAGAATTCATGTCATTGATGAGAATAGCTTAAAGGCTCAAAAGGCAGCTTACAGAAAAATAACGACCCAACATTTAGATTTAAAGGCGTAAATATATATCGTCAGCTGACTGTATATCAGGCACTGATTCTCGATACAAGTCGAAATGAGGACACCAACTCGTTTGTCAAATTAGTTAATATCATAAAGTGGATCTGATCACATATCAAGCCCAAGACCTCAACAAACAGATCAAAATGATGAAATAAAAAAAGATTGTCGGCAAAATCGTTTCTATTCGTTGATAGAATGATTAATGTTGTCAACATTCGCGGAGGAGAGAATGGTTGTCAATCAGTCAAAGTATAAATCTAGCAAGATAGTTGATCTGATTAATCATAACATATGACAATTACGGTCTTGACGAGGAACACAAAGTGATGCTAAAAAACTTAACCTGGTATTTCTTTACCAATGATAGCAGTAATGGATCTAACTTTAACACAAATGCCTACATGATACCTGGTACAGAGCATCAGATTGACCAGACCAAATGAAATCCAGTGGATGATTTCGCATAACAGCACCTACCGCAAATTCGGCCCACAGTATTGACTGAAACAGCACACACATAAACTCCAAATATAGAAAACAGTATAAATATTTCTCATTTCATGTTTGGGACCTTCATCCATTTACAACATCGACAAAGCTTATGACATTGAAAATGAAGACCGTGCAGGAAATGATTACAAAAATGTCATGCTTAACAGTTCACAGGTATTAAAAGTGCTATAAACTGGCTTCTATCAACAAAATGTGGATGATGTCCTGATGGTCTGTTTGTATGATCCAAATAAAAATAATAATATTGGCTTGCGCTTCGGACGCATGAAATTCATAACGTGTTGTTTTCATTTTTTATCACATGCCAAATGCACCAAATATTATAGGCTTTGTAGATGTAGATTTACAAAATTTTAGTATTGAAAAATTATCAATTTCTAGAATGCATGTCATTGATGAGAATAGCTTAAAGGCTCAAAAAGCAGCTTACAGAAAAATAACGACCCAGCATTTAGATTTAAAGGCGTAAATATATATCGTCAGCTGACTGAATATCAGGCACTGTCTCTTGGTACAAGTCGAAATGAGGACACCAGCTCGTTTGTCAAATTAGTGAATATAATAAAGTGTATCTGATCACATAATAAGCCCAAGACCTCAACAAACAGATCTAAATGATGAAATAAAATAGATTGTCTCCAAAATCGTGTCTATTCATTGATAGAATGATTGATATAAGCCGAAATGAGGACACTAGCTCTTTGCCAAATCAGTTATTATCGTAAGGTGGACCTGATCAACACCTCAATGGAAATAAAGAAATATGCAGACATGACTGTAAAGAACCAAATGGAACTATTGATTTTGGTGTCCATACAATCAAGATAAAAGAGGAACATTTTGTGTCACAACTTCTCCTTGTAGATGTTATTTGTTTAGTCATCAACTACTGTCAAAACCTTTGATTCAGGATTTAAAAGTTGTTTCAGCTTTAAAAGTGGTTGATTTGACGCCACGGTATTTTATATGAAAGAAACTTTCGCTTTGCTTTAGTTGCTTAAATGATTGTTCCATAGTAAGTGATCGGACCAAATCGTATTAATACGAGAAGACAAGGGATTCCGACCCCGACTATGATCCGTTAAATCTCTACGAGTAGACATGTGTTACTTATTGAAAATGCCATTTTCTTTCAGAATTAAGTCTCACTTTGTCTTCTGTTGATTAATTTGATAGAAAGAAAATTGTATTATATGTCGGGAGGGAAGCGGATAATCATGTTATCAAATCCAATAAATGTTTGTGCAGCTTATGTCACGTTGTGAATGTATATTTCTTCCGTATAATATTAATAGTACATCAAGATGAGGCCATTGATTTTGATATTAAAATTGAGAATGCAAATGGGGAATGTGTCAAAGAGACAACAACCCGACCATAGAACAGACAACAGCAGAAGGTCACCAACAGGTCTTCAATGCAGCGAGAAATTCCCGCACCCGGAGGCGTCCTTCAGCTGGCCCCTAAACAAATATATATACTAGTTCATTGATAATGAACGCCATACTAAACTCCAAATTGTACACAAGAAACTAAAATTAAAAATAATACAAGACTGACAAAGGCTAGAGGCTCCTGACTTGGGACAGGCGCAAAAATGCGGCGGGGTTAAACATGTTTATGAGATCTCAACCCTCCCCCTATACCTCTAGCCAATGTATTTCAATGAAATGTTAAATTTTACACCGCCACCTCTAGGTGAAGTTAACTTTGGAACCGAAGAGGCTACCTGACCAAAGAGACAATGTACCCTCAAAAACAGAAGGAATAGTATTTATGAGTATTTTCCTGTTTTGAAAAAGTGATCTTATGTATTAAACGAACATCTTTACGATAAAAAAATTCAAAAATGTAAATAGATAATAAATGATTTTTGTTTGAGGTTCAGCTGGTGTCCATTTTTTTATAATCAACCATAATATTATTTCTGGGAAAATTTATTATCTGATAATTTTTCCTTATTACGGAAATACTTTTATGTAATACATTTTCCATTACCATGTTATTTTTATTATGGTAATGGATAAAATATTACATTAAAATATTTCAATATGGAAAAAATATCACATTTTTAAATTTCCAAGGAAGACATAATATATAGGAAAAAATGACATATAATTATTGCAAAATAATTTTGTCGTTTGTGTGTAGGATTAAGGATGTATTTGGGTGATCTTAGGTGAAATTAAATAAATCAAGAATTTAAAATTGCAACTATAAGCTGCAAGAGTATTAGTTGAGGATCAAAATACGCTAAAAATATTGATAGGTCATGGAGCTCCTTTTCGAGATATTTGATTTATAAAATATGGCGGGAAAAGGCTGACTCGGACTTTTACCTTATATTTGCATTGGTATTATTTGGGTCTCAAATCAAAAGAAAGAAAATCAAGAATCTGATTATATTTTGTCAAATGACATTTCATGAGCTATTAAGTCTTATATTAAAAAATAAATAGGTGTTATGGGGCAAAATATTTTACATTGTATCGTATGGAAAAACACCAAGGAGTCCGAACATCTGACACAAATTCCAAAACCTCACCTTAGTACATCCTTAAATATTGTCCGCTTACAGCTAATTGTGTCTTTGGTCTTAATGTTATTATTAATATCCGGACGATATTAACCCACGATATGTTGTCAATATATGTGAAATAGTATCCTTTAAAGAAAGGGCAATATTTAATATGAAAACATGTCCATCATATAAAGGACAGTATTCAACGGGAAGAAGTGTACACTCTCAATATACCTGCAAAATGTATACATAGGTTTAGATCTTGTTCATAATTTTCATCGTTCAAACGAACATATTTATTTTATATACTAGACTATATAATTTCTGTATTCCGTCTACCCATTCTGCTTCTTATCTCGTTCATATATAGAATGAATGCTTAGCCATGTAGAAACACAATTGTTATATATGCTCATTGCCATGGTAACCATACACTTCATTTTCAGTAGAACCCTTTAAAATCCAACTTGGTGTTTCGTCAAATTGCACCGATGAAATCCCTAAAAATTAACAGAGAACACAGTTCCCACCTAATAGCATTTATATGTCAAAAATAAAATATGTGCTACCAGTAGTTCAAATACGACAAATAATTACCCTTGATCATGTAGAAATTTGTTATCATGAGTGTAAAATTCGACTAGAACAAGAACAAGTCTTTAGTGTTAAACTTGAAACTGAAAGTATCTTTTAACAGCAGACACACGAAATGGTTTGCAATTTTAGCACAAACTGCCCTTAAGGCGAGTGTTCTGACGATGTAAATGATATCAACACATTGAATTCCAATGATAAAAGTATAATTTTAACTGAATCCGGTTTATTGCCAAAGAAATTTACTGATGTTTATATATGTTCAACCAATTTAATCCAACTAATTACATTTCTCTTCTTATGCCCCTTATCTACTCAAATTAGTAAGTCAACTTTATTGTTTTGTTGCCTCATTCTTTTAACAGTACATTTTATAGTTCATTGACCAACAGTGTTCCTAAATTGTGTTTTATATTGTTCTTTAATTTTAGATTTGTTCTCTTTCACAAGTATTCTCCTTTTTTTCTTCAATGTAAGCTTTCATACGGTATGTATCACAATCATCAACTGGAAACAAACTTAGACATAAGAGATTTGCTTAAAATCTTCCTAGGATGCTGTCAAAGGTATGAAGATGAAGAGCACTCTTTTTTACCAACAGCTGTGGCCTAACATGCACCTGTTGATTTTGTGTAAGGTTTTCATGACATTCAGGAACCACTTGATGTTGCGTCTTTTCAGACTCGAGCTGACTTGTTCGTTGATACTTTGTCCTCTATCTTTTTAACTGTAAATAAAATGCTACGCTGGGGCGCAGCTTGATACGACCGCAGAGGTCTAACCCTGAACAGTTGGGGCAAGTATAAACACAACATTCAAGCTTGATACAGCACTGAATTTTGGATTGTAATTAAATATTTGACACAGCATAAGTTTCTGACACAGAATGAAAGTGGTCTAAGAACTTAAAAATTTTAAATTTACCTATTCAAACCATATCATTATTATTTGCTTTTATATATAAATCAGAAATAACCAATTTAAAATAGAAAATTTTAAACAAAAAAAAAGGGGAAAAAAAAATCCCCCCCAAATTTTTGAACCCCCCTTATGATTCATCACCCCCAAACTCAATCCCAGCCTTCCCTTTGTGGTATGGTACCTTGCAGTACAATTTCAGAGAGATCCATACACTTGAACACAAGTTATTGTCTGGAAACTAGAAAAATGCTTGTTTTTTTGGCCCCTTTTTGGCCCCAAATTCCTAAACGGTTAGGGCAATTACCCCCAAACTCAAACCCAGCTTTCCCCTTGTAATATGGAACCTTGCAGTACAATTTCATAAAGATCCATAGACTTACACACAAGTTATTGTCCTGAAACTAGAAAAATGCTTGTTTTTTTGCCCTTTTATGGCCCCTTATTCCTAAAATTTTGAGGGAATTACCCCCAATATCAATCCCAGCCTTCCCTTTGTGGTATGGTACCTTGCAGTACAATTTTAGAGATATCCATACACTTGAACACAAGTAATTGTCTGGAAACTAGAAAAATGCTTATTTTTGGCCCCTTTTTCCTAAGCTTTTTGGTCAATTACCCCCAAACTCAATTCCAGCTTTCCCTTTGTGATATGGAACCTTGTAGTACAATTTCATAAAGATCCATACACTTACACACAAGTTATTGTCATGAAACTAGAAAAATGCTTGTTTTTTGCCCCTTTTTGGCCCCTAATTCCTACAATTTGGAGGCAATTACCCCCAAAATCAATCCCAGCATTCCCTTTGTGATATGGAACCTTGTGATACAATGTCAGAGAGATCCATACACTTACACACAAGTTATGTCTGGAAGTTACAAAAATGCTTATTTTTGGCCCCTTTTTGGCCCCTAATTCCTTAACTGTTGGTACCATAACCCCCAAAATCAATCCCCACCTTCCTTTTGTGGTATTGAATCTTATGGTAAAATTTCATTGAGATCCATTCACTTAAACTAAAGTTAGAGTGCGAAAACTAATGTGTCTTCGGATGACGACAACGCCAACGTCATACCAATATACGACCACAAAATTTGTTGGCGGTCGTATAAAAATTCAGTTATGCCAGTATGATGATTATATATTATCTGTTTATCGTTCTATAACTGGTCTTTTCCCCTCCCTAAGACAGTTTTACGCTTGACGAAAGCAAGCTTGAAAACGTCTCCAATCGGAACTACTCGGCCTTTTCTGTTCAACGAAGAAATAAACTCGTATGATTGATTGTTGGTTGCTTAACGTCCAGTGGCAAATATTTCATGCATATTCAGGACGAGAACAAATTAAAAATAAATACAATAGGTAGGTTCTGTAATAGAGGCGTCTGGGATTGAGGTCGGAGAAATTTAGACTGCCACGGGAAATGAGGGTATATTGGATAGGGACAGAAATTTAGCCTTGCAACAGGTCACCTACGGACCCCTCAAAGAGTTGTTGCAAGGGTTCTTAACGTGCAAAGAGCGTGGCACTCTCTTTACACGAGGCATCGGATTTAACGTCCCCATTCTGACCGGACGTGGCTGCAAATTTGTACATCCCGCACAGCCAAACGGACGCCCCACTTTGACGAGGGTTTTACCGCCGGTCGGAGGAAGACCAATGGTGACCATACTTCTATTCCCCAGTCACCCTTGGGGTAATAAACTCGTATGTATTAGGCGGTTAAATTGCACTATTTTATAAATCACATGACGATATTTGACATGATATCACATGACATGAAAATGGGCGATCGAGACAGAGATTTACGCATGTCATAAGAAATTCTGTTAGTGAACTGAACGATGAAAAAACTCCCAACTCAAAATGGTATGAAATGAATGGCCTCAACACCGGCTTCAGAACTACGTTTTAAATTGACACCTAAAAGAGAGCCAGTGATAGATATCATCTCTTGTTCACCCAATTGAGAAGTTAAATACTTTTAGTTTGATTGATTGATTAATTGGTGTTTGTTTTACGCAGCATCTTTGAAACGTTTCCTTCGAATTCCACAAAATTTTGTTCACATAAAGGACAATGAAATTTAGTCTGCCACGGGAAAATACGGGTTCATTTCATATTAACCTTACCATTCATACACAGCGGTCTTGACGTTTGGATACTAAATATTGACACTGTTGATCATCTTATAGTGTACTTTTATATTGACACTGTTGATCATCTTATAGTGTACTTTAATACTTGCACTGTTTAGTCTCTTTATGGTGATGTCCATTTCACGTGGTATGGTACTTATACATCCTGTCATTCTGTGTTAGTGCTTTGGTACAATTTAAGTGTTCTTTTCATTCGTTTTTGCTGGTGTGCTTCGTTTATATGCCTTTATGTTTCTCTTTATTTATATATTTGTATTTGCTGTGGTGACTGCTGTATCTTCTATGTTTGACATGTATACCCATAAAATTGAGATTGGAAATGGGAAATATGTTAAAGAGACAACAACTCGACCAAAGAGCAAACAACAGCCGAAGGCCATCAATGGGTCTTCAATACAGCGAGAAACTTCCGCACCCGGAGGCGTTTTTCAGTTGGTCCCTTTACAAAAATGTATACTAGTTCAGTGATAGTGACAGTCATACTAAACTCCGAAATATACACAAGAAACTAAAATTTAAAATCATACAAGACTAATAAAGGCCAGAGGCTCCTGACTTGGGACAAGCGCAACAATGCGGGGGGAGGGGGGGTTAAACATTTTTTTAAGATCTCAACCCTCCCCCGATACCTCTAGCCAATGTAGAAAAAGCAAACGCACGACAATACGCACAGTAAAACTCAGTTCTCTATGTTTTATTCACACATTGTCAATATAAAGGAATTTTGTGCGACTGCCTTACAAGTGAGAGGCTTCGTCTTTCAATGGTGGACTTCCCATATTGAATTTCCTCGGGATTATTAAACTTTTAGGATATAGACAGATATTTACACTAACAAAAAGCCATCTTTCTTAAGCAAGGGTTCTTTAAGTGCAAAAGGCGTGGCACTGTCTTTCTAAACACGTGGTCATAGGAGTTAACGTCCCTAATCTGACCGGACATTGCCGAGTTCTTGTAAATGCCGCACATCCTCACTAATGCGAGGGTTTTACAGCCGGTCAGAGACAATTAATGACCAAATTTTTTTTTCTCCAGTATTTTCTGTATTAATATTGTTTAAATTTACCCCACCAAGGTATTTCTTTGAATGGATATAAAAGATAACTTTCGAACGTCTGTGTTGCCTAATGCCATATCGTGAGCCTTGTGAAATGTTCACGTTATTTAAGTATTTTCAATGATTATCTTCTTGTGTAGTTCACATGTTAGGTGAGTGTTAAATGAACCATAATCTTGAATCGCATACAAATTATAAAATTCACTGGAATTAAAGAAAAAATCACCCCGATACACGTTTCATGTCACGATTTAATGAGGAAATAAAATTTGGCTTCGCTTTAGTTGTTCAAATGAGAGTTCCAGATTGAATAACGGGACAATTCGTCTCGTATTGAGAGAGCACTATAAGAAATAAGGTTACCACCTCAATTCTGCTCTCTTCCCGTTATCTCTTTGAGATTAGACATTTATTTCACAAGGAAAACGACATTTTTCTTCTCAAATAAACGAACTCGCATTGATATTTATTTGAGAGTAATCGTATCTCATGTCGAGAGAAAAGCGGATGGCGTCAAGTAATTAAATTTATATTTTTTTTTGTAGCCAAATGCCACGTGACACATCGTAATTACGAAATAGTTTTGTCGTTTGTGCTGCTGAAAGTATAGTTATAGCATTTTTTAATAGTATTAAACGATGTTGTTTTCTTATATGTCTCTAATTTATGTATAATCTTATGTACTTGTATGTAATGTGATGAAAGCTCTTTATAGGGCCCTTTAATTGAAATAAAATATTCTTATTCTTATTCTATTCTTATTCTTATTAATGTGGTGTTCGTCTCGGGAAAGACTATTTCCCCTGAAAGGACCCGACCTGGACTTATGATATATGACAAGAGAAGGCTCTATTACTGTATTACCTCTATTATCGGGCGTTGATGCTGTCTCTTCGTATGTAACGTCTCTTCACTTCGAAGGTCAGTCGCAAGAGGCCCACTGGTGTCAGTTATCTGCTCCTAGCTTGGAGAACCCAGGGCTTAGGGTAAAGATACAACATTATAGTACATGAACGGTCAACACAACTTTGCAAATTCAAATGACATTATAACATGAATCTTCTGTATTGTTTTGAGTTTATTCTGGAATAACATAAAGACGACAAGCATGTACCAAAATGTATGCTGTTAAGTAAAGCAACCAAATAAAATTGCATGAAAGGTAATGATTCACTAATGAGAAAACAGCCATGAAATAACCAATAACACTAAAACCAATATTGCATCGGTCAGCTCCGTCTCTTAGATTACGCCCCTAAAAAGCACACATACGAATGTCAATTAATAAGGTTTCATATAATATAGTACAAATCTTTATATCTCTGCAGGTTTTCTCCGCCAGACAGAGAACAAAAAATAAAATGTCTACTCATTAATTTCAAGATAGAACCGAACAAAAAAATGCACATTTTCTGTGCCCCGTTCTGCCCATTATCTCCAGTTCATCGATTCCTGCCTGGTATAGTTGAAAAATCACATAATTGCCACCACTTTATGAAAAAACGTCTCCATCATCGAATAGAATTGATGTGTTTGTCTGTGGTAGCTGTGCTTTACTTACTGGTGATTCAACAGAAGTTTACTTGACAATTTGCAGTAGTTACTGGAGAAGTTGAAGTAGAAATCACGGGTGACGTAGATGAAGAACTCATTTTACAGAACATTTCTTTGATCAATGAAAACTCGGGGTTTTGATTGAATAACTACTTCTCTGCCTTTCTTCCATTGCAGTTTTCTCCACACTATCGTCATTTGCTTTGGCTTACTCCTAAAAATAAAACAACACTAAAGTAGAATCCTTATATTTCCAAATGTTAAATTTAAACGTTCTGGTTTTTTTCTCTCCGTGTTGTGTGATATTAATACTGTACATAAAGTGTTGCTGTAAGAACTGAAACACAATAAACTTGTGTACCAATCGTGCGTAAAGACCGTCTATACTCGTATATAGCAACCCCTAAGGGTAACTGGGGAATAGAAATATGGTCACATGGTCTTCTTCTCTCCGTCAGTAAAACGCTTGTCAAAGTGGGTCGTCCGTTTGAAAATGTGGAATGTATCAAGTTTGGAGCCACGTCCGATCAGAATGGGGACGTTAAATCTGATGTCTCATGTAAAGAGAGTGCCACGCTCATTGCACGTTTAGAACACTTGCAACAACTATTTAGATGGTCCGTAGGTGGCCCTTTACTAGGCAAAATGTCTGTCCCTATCCAATATACCCTAATTTTCCAGTGGCAGTCCAAATTTCCCCAACCATCATCCCATATGGCCTCTATTACAAGTCCTACCTATTGTATTTATTGTTAACTTGTTCTCGTCCTGAACTTGCATGAAATACTATTTGAGACTGTACGTTAAGCAACCAATAATCTATCAATCAATCAATCTAGTAAATACTGTTATCACTTTGCATAGAAAGTTCAATTCCTGACTTGCAGGTTGAAGGTTTGGTAAACATTATCGCTCTTTTCAGTAGGTTTTCAATGTAAGCCGCAATGAGGAAATGTTTGAATTTGTTTTCTTAAAATTATTTCAAATTTATGTCAATTATAGTTTTGCCCATCAGCTATTTTTTTTCTTGCTAAAATATGTGTTTTGCGAAAACAACAAATTCAGGAAATGACCCAATGTGACTGGCTTGAGACGTCTCAATGGTTTTTTCAACCAACCAGGCCAACATACAAGTTTCACGTAATTTCTTATTTTAACACCCCCAAGGGTGACTGGGGAATAGATGTATGGTCACCATTGGTCTTCCTCCGACCGGCAGTAAAACCCTTGCTTAAGTGGGGCGTCTGGTTGGCTGTGCGGGATGTACAAATTTGCAGCCACGTCCGGTCAGAATGGGGACGTAAAATCCGATGCCTCATGTAAAGAAAGTGTCACGCTCTTTGCACGTTAAGAACCCTTGCAACAACTCTTTGAGGGGTCCGTAGGTGACCTGTTGCAAGGCTAAATTTCTGTCCTAAGGCAATATACCCTCATTTCCCGTGGCAGTCTAAATTTCTCCGACCTTAATCCCGGACGCCTCTATTACAGAACCTACCTATTGTATTCATTGTAAATTTGTTCTCGTCCTGAATATGCATGAAATATTTGCCACTGGACGTTAGGCAACCAACAATCAATCAATCTTATTTTAACACCATACTGTTTTGGACGGAGAGTTGTCTCATAAGCACCCATATTAAAAACGTTTGTATCAGACTGAACATGTATACAAAGTTTCAAGTTAATGTTACTTAGTCTTCATAATAAACATCCTTAACTATTTATATTCTCGGTGAACCATGAATTTGGATTCACAACCATATTTTAGAATTCATTATTGTAAAGTTTTAATGCAAATTAATACTAAGTTTTAAGTTGATGTGATTGCTACTTCATTCGTATCTTCATTACTTCGTACAAATTAAATCAACCCAAATCCAGGTACAGATATAATAGCCTCAATCATAACCTCTTTAAATTTGTTATAATCCCTTGCCTCATCATAACCTCTTTATATTTGTTATAATCCCTTAAGTGTAATGGAAAGGTGAGATCAAAGAACAAGTCGACACACTTGGATAGCATGTAGCATTTGTAAAATGAATAGTAAATTTGGTATCAAATCCATCAGATGGTACAATGCTTCAGCCTGTGATGATCTGTAGCACATCCTCAATCTTGACAGAACCATCTGCGTATTGGCATTTCCCCTTTGAAATCAACATACATTCACTTATACTTGACATATACACCAATTAAGTAAAATTTGGACCTCGTGTCTCTTTCAGAATTAGTGCTGACGGAGTACGTATGCGAAGCTTTTTAATAAGACCTGACTGTTGCTCACATTATTGTTAATAAGTGAGCAACCATATGATTTTTATGGACCAGAGAACCAATATATTATTTTTCCTATTAATTGTAACTTTATATTGATGACAAAAATAGTATAGACAAGGGTATGCTATAAGAGGACTCAGTCTTACAGTTAAAATTATATCTGTCTTAGTTAAACTCAGTTATCATGGTTCTCACAACCAACCATAGTTTCTTTTTAGTCCCCTACCGACGAAGTCGAAGGGGGACTTTAGGTTTGCACTCTGTCCGTCTGTCCGTCCGTCTGTCTGTCTGTCCATCCGTCAGTCCGGCAAATCAGTTTTCCACAGTTTTTCTTCGTTCTTGAAGATATTGATTTGATATTTGGTATATAGTTTTATCATGACAAGTTATAGATCAAGTTCCAATTTTGTTCCGGTCTGATGATTTAGTCTAGAGTTATGGTCCATAAAAAACTCCATAACTAATGTTAGAGTACATTTTTTTTGTACTATGTTAAACCATATAATCTGTACAAAGGGAGATAACTCATTTTTTAAAAGACATTCTTTGGTGAATTGTTTGAGGAATTTTGTGGCAGGTTTATATGTTATTTTGTATAAACTAATTTTCTGAATACTACATGTATATATATATTTTTTTTTATTAAGTAAAATTCTTTAATTAGATAATAAATCTATTTTTATTAAGGTAGATATTTCATTACATTACATTGTGTAGGTAAAAGTTGTTGGCATTTTATAGATAAGTTACAAATCTATATAAGTTTGTGACAAATGAAAGGAAAAATATTTGATTGATTGATTGTTGGTTGCTTAACGTCCAGTGGCAAATATTTCATGCATATTCAGGACGAGAACAAGTTCACAATAAATACAATAGGTAGGTTCTGTAATAGATTAAGGGATTAAGGTCAGAGAAATTTAGACTGCCACGGGAAATGAGGGTATATTGGATAGGGACAGAAATTTAGCCTTGCAACAGGTCACCTACGGACCCCTCAAAGAGTTGTCGCAAGGGTTCTTAACGTTCAAAGAGCGTGGCACTCTCTTTACACGAGGCATCGGATTTAACGTCCCCATTCTGACCGGACGTGGCTGCAAATTTGTACATCCCGCACAGCCAAACGGACGCCCCACTTTAGCACGGGTTTTACTGCCGGTCGGAGGAAGACCAATGGTGACCATACTTCTATTCCCCAGTCACCCTTGGGGGGGAAAAATATTTGGAACTACTAATTATATTTGATTGTAATTTGAAAATAGATATACATTGTATAACATCATATCTAATTTTAGAGAACTAACAATCATATCTAATGTTAGAGTGTTATAGGTTTTCCAGACTTTTTTTCATCATGCTTGAAAATATTGATTGACATTTGGTATATAGTTTTATCATGACAAGTTACAGATCAAGTTCAAATTTTTGTTTCGGTCTGATAATTTTGTGCAGAGTTATGGTCCTTGGACTTTAACAAAATCACTCATATATTCAGTTTTCCACGCTGTTTTTAGTCATGCTTGAAGATATTGACTTGATATTTTCTTTTTGTTTACACCATGACAAGTTATAGAACAAGTTAGCATTTTGTTCCAGTATAATGAATTTTTACCCGGTAGGGGACTATGTATTGCCATGCAATACTCTCAGAATTCGTGTTTATTTGGAACGTGGGAATCTGAAATTTAGACTGACACCTATGTTTACTGGTTACAAGTATGAATTATTCTAAATACTAAGGATTTTTTTTTGTCCAAGACAGATCACATTAGCCGTATTTGGCACAACTTTTGGGAATTTTGGGTCATCAATGCTCTTCATCTTTGTTTGGCTTTCTTTGCTTTTTTGGCCTGGGCGTCACTGGTGAGTCTTATGTAACGAAACACGAGTCTGGTGTATAGAATCATAGGCGTGGTACCTGAAAGGCTTATTTCATAAGTGTATCTCGTTTTTTATATAGATTAGACTTGGTTTTCCCGTTTGAATGGTTTTACACTAGTAATTTTTGGGGCCCTTTATAGCTTACTGTTCGGTGTGAGCCAAGGCTCCGTGTTGAAGACCGTACTTTGACCTATAATGGTTTACTTTTATAAATTTTGACTTGGATGGAAAGTTATCTCATTGGCACTCATACCACATCTTCTTATATCTATTTAGTAATTATTAGTATGTCGTAATATTCTATTGTATTGTTTTTTTTAGATTTCTTTGTCCTGAATGTTCTTTCAATTATCTTGTCATGTAATGTTTTCATTTTAGTGTTATATTTATTCTTGCAATAAAAGCGGGAGGTTTGGCTAGCCACAAAGCCAGGTTCAACCCACCATTTTTTTTAGATCACCTGGCCCAAAGGGCCAAGTGAGCTTTTCTCATCATTTTGCGTCCGTCGTCCGTTAACTTTTACAAAAATCTTCTCTTCTGAAACTACTGGGCCAAATTTAACCAAACTTGGCCACAATCATCATTAGGGTATCTAGTTTAAAAAATGGGTCCGATGACCCGGCCAACCAACCAAGATGGCCACCATGGCTAAAAATAGAATATAGGGGTAAAATGTAGATTTTGGCTTATATCTCTGAAACCAAAGCATTTAGAGCAAATCTGACAGGGTTATATTGTTTATCAGGTCAAGATCTATCTATACAAAATTACTTATCTGAAGGCATTTATAATGACTGATTGCAATTGAAGTTGCATTATTTCTGATCTAAAAGAAGATATATTTGCATTTTTAAGCAACGCGAACTGAAATTTAGTATCTTTTCCCTGAAATTCAGCATAATTTATGAAAAACAACCAATCCTGATGTACAAAAAGTACTGAAATCAAATGGCGGTTCATCAGTATTATTCATCCCCAAGGGTGACTGGGGAATAGAAGTATGGTCACCATTGGTCTTCCTCCGACCGGCGGTAAAACCCTCGTCAAAGTGGGGCGTCCGTTTGGCTGTGCGGGATGTACAAATTTGCAACCACGTCCGGTCAGAATGGGGACGTTAAATCCGATGCCTCGTGTAAAGAGAGTACCACACTCTTTGCACGTTATGAACCCTTGCAACAACTCTTTGAGGGGTCCGTAGGTGACCTGTTGCAAGGCTAAATTTCCGTCCCTATCCAAAATACCCTCATTTCCCGTGGCAGTCTAAATTTCTCCGACCTGAATCCGTTAATCTATTACAGAACCTACCTATTGTATTTATTGTGAACTTGTTCTCGTCCTGAATATGCATGAAATATTTGCCACTGGACGTTAAGCAATCAACAATCAATCAATCAGTATTATTCTCCTTACATTATTAAAATTCTAAAAAAAAAAACTTATCTTGAGGCCTTTGAAACAACTAGTAACAAATAACATTGGTTTTTTTTTATCAAAAGAAGAAAAATTAGTAGTTTTATAAATTGCGAACAACATTTTAGTATATTTTCTCTGATATTCTTTTAATTTTATGAAAAACAACCAATCCTGAACTACAAAAAGTACAAAAATCCAATGGCGGTCAATAACTTCCATAACGATAAAGAAATGATTGCATTCTTTCAAAATAAGAGAATATGAAGTAATACAATATACATGTAATGCGTGAACAGTAATTTATATATATATTTTATGTGCTATTGCGACCATGTTGATTACAAATTAACGAGTAAAGGTGTCTTCGTAGAGGTCCGCGTTAATCGAATGTAGATACTGTGGAGTTCGGTTTACATAAGAAATTTAATTATATACGTATCCGTCCGATCCGTGCATATAATTACTTTACTGATCGATCGCTAACCGTTGTCACGGTAATTCTCACATAGCTAATTTGACGTATCTGACGGATTCTATGGGTCATCGATCACCGATCAGTCATCGATCAGTCAAACATCCGTCACCGATCAGTCAAGTTTACGTCAAACAGTAACGCCTCAGGTTGCAAGTACTGTAGAACATAGTGGTAAAATGCATACATAATATTTTTTAATATCCCTGCTAGTATATAGTCAATAGTGATCCTCTTGTTTATCCGTCATCCAGTCCGTCACACTTTGGTTTCCTGACGTTTCAGTGCGTATGCACGAGTCTAAAGATAAACTAAATTTTACTAATACAAAACATTTTCCACAAATTGTCTACAGAATATTTTAGCGATCAAACTGTCCTAGTAAATAGTATCCGGTTAGTATCATTTCTTTATGAAATAAACTGCTTCGCTGAGCGCAGCTATATACGCCCACAGAGATCCAACCATGAACAGTTGGGGCAGAAGTGGACATAATATTCAAGCTTAATACAGGTCTGAATTTGGATTGTATTAAATAATTGACTTATTATAGGTTTCTGAATAAATGTAGTCAAAGAACTTGAAATTGGTTATATGAATGATTTCTTGCTGTTGTGCAATACACTGTGCTGTTGCGCAATACTTAGTAAATCTGTTGTCAAACTATAAACAAATAAAGTTCAATTAATTCTCAGTCATATTAGAAATTTATGAAAATGTAAACGTAGCTTACATCAATAGATGTAAACAATTCACCAAAGTTTCATACGAACTGCTGAAAGCATTTTTTGATTTTTTGTCCGAAAACTGGAAAATCCCACTTTATAATAAATAAAACCCCTTAACTCAGAAATCTAATATGTAAAATTTATAAAATTTTATGCAAATTGGTTAACGCGTTTTAAGTTAATGTCCGACATGTTAACGACGGACGGACGGACGGACAGCGGTATACCATAATACGTCCCGTAAACGGCCGTATAAAAAACCGGGTTTTTGATCTTATAATAATAACTTATTCTGTCTCGAATTTTCACTTACATGGTCAATGTAAAAGAGGACAATATTTACTAGCGGGCACATTTAACTGCCTTGATACAAATTTGTGATTGCAATCTAGACATTTAATCTATTTATCACTTAAATGAAGCGGTTTATATACTCCTCACTTATATATTATGTTTTGCTCCCCTTTGTGATTACAACTGTCTGTGTGTGAAGACCAATCCTTAGTATAAGATGTCCAAAGTTGTTGATCCACATGCTTTTATTACGTATTTTCCAGATGATCGGATGTTATAAATTCTGTCTCTGATTCATCACAGCACCGTTGCTTTCAGAAATGCTATTCGACTCAGGACGATTTGGAGCTTGACATAATGAATAAACACCTGTCTATTGTTCTTTTTTACCTCTACATGTCTTTCAGTTGACTTGTTTATGTCGAGCTGTCTCATTGATATGCAACCTACAGTACATTTGGAGACTTACTACGACGATAGTCGGACATCTTACCTGTCCGTCATCTCATCTCGGACATCTCGGACATATGTCCGACAGTCATAAATCAATTATTTGTCAGGTACAGCTACCTACATGAGCCCTTTCATCCTTAACCGACACTAAAGACCAGCACGTGTTAATCGATCTGTTACGGTTGAACGCTTTTTATCTACCTGTGTTAACCAGGTAATGGTTTTTAAACATGATCATTATCTTTTCTGATGTAATTGACTGAAAATGATATAGATGTATTGTAACTTTATTTAGTTTTGTCGTGTGATAATTTTTTTTTTTTTTTTCTGTTGGTAACACTTTTAATTGTTTTCTATCTTGAATTTTTTTTATTTAACTCGTACTCTTTAACTTTATGAACTAAATGTACTTAATGTCTTTTTACGTTTTATACCAATAATAAAGGCGATTTTGTTTTGCTAATTTATATTTTGGAAAGTACACAATAAATTATGTCCATGAAATCTATTATTCATGAATTAGCCACACTCTATTAACTATAACCGTGGGAAAATTACGGAAATTTATATACATTGAACTTGGTGCTGACTATTCGAAAATTTTAAAAATTTTAACTTAAATATTAAGAATTCGACATATTTATGTCAATTAAAAAGACAATTTAAAAACATTACTTTCGTGGTCTATAAATCACCTCGATGTAGATTATTAAATCAGAATTTTTTTAATTCGGGATGAAAATATAGATTGACTCGTGTAAATAATTTAATGTCTATTTGAATAGATGGAAATAAATCATCATAGTTAAAAATGTCAAATCTAACTTTTAATTAACTTGTACTTTTGCTGGTCCTTGAATTTTACGATTGCATACCATGCATATATTATAATAAAACCAAGGTGTTCAATTGACACAAGTTGTCGATCCCCACATAATTAATTTTATGACCGGATGTAGAACAAAAACATCGTAGTATTGTAATCCTATAATAAATAGGTGAATTTCTTTTCATACAATGTGTACCGGTAATGTTTGCGATGTTGCAAAAAGTCGCTGGAATTGTGCTTCTGATCAAAATAATAGTTATATTTATATATTGTACATGTTTTGTATCGTTTTCTTTGTAAATTTAAAACCAGAATTTAATTGGCCATTATCTTAATTCTTGGACAGGTATAACGAATACCATCATCATACTTTACTAAGAAGTGAGAATACTCTCGTGAGTTTTTGAAGAATGGTATTAAAATAATAGTTCTAACTTGTACACTAGTTAAAAATGTAATTTTTAGTGTACCAGCGCAAACACAAACTTGAAATGCGCTAAAAATCCGTAGTCATTTCTTAAAGATTTTATCGTAAAAGAGATAAAAATCACTGAAATGTCCTGAATTTTTTTAGCAAAGTTGAATAGATGTAACAAAACATGGTTTCGTAAGTGTTTGGGTATGATATAGTTGAAAACACTTTTGTTTAAATGAAGGAAAATGTATATGTCAGTGGAAACAAGACAGATTAAGAACTGGATTCCTGCTATATTTGCGCAAAAATCATCATGCATTTGGCCATTTGGCATCAAAAATATATTATCTGAACACATAATTTCTAATAGAAAACAAGCTGGGTGAGGATCTTCATATGTTGTTTTTTTTTCACGTCTTGAGTAGTAGACTTAAGTACTTAAATTTCAATATATTCCTAACGATGCCAGTGGTGTAGGGGTATGCTGAACAAACCCAAGGCGGAAAGATCGCGTGTTCGATTCTCACTGCCGAAGGTTGAAAAATTATTTCCTATATTAAATGTAACTTAACTTAACTTTACTTTCAATTTCAAAAAGAAAAACCAACGAAATACTTATGTTTGTTTTTAAAAGATTGTGTGTGCCAAATTGCCCCCCCCCCTTTTTGCCCCCATTTACTTCCTCGGGTTCGGTCAAGGGTACGCCACATCAAGTTATCATTAGTAATTCAATGAATTTTCCCTTAGAAAAACAAAATTTAGGTTACTGTTTGACTGAAATCGATTTAGACAAAAAACTAGTGTCCGAGTTTGAAATTGGACGAAAAGAGTGTCTGAAATCAGTTATTTTGAATGTTACGGACATCGAGATTTCAAGGCATATAGCACGCATTTCCTCTTTTAATACCAATATGATAACTTGTATGTCTTTAACAGACTTGGGGCATTGTGTTTCCACCAAAACCTTACCCTATTAGCGCAACAATATGTCTCTACACGACTTTTGTCCCAAGGATTTCGTATTTTTTCACATTTTCTCCAAAAGTCACGTGACATTTCGAAACATTCCACGTGACCAAAAAAGGACGAATTATCTTCAAACGTAATTTTCTGAAATATTTGATCAATTATCTTTCATATGAGCCCAACATGGCATGTGCATGACCATTGGTGCGAATGCAGTATTCAATTGAACTTTGATAGTGTCTTTTCGATAAGTAAAGGTCTAAAATGCCTGAAAGGGAAAGGGTTAAGCCAATTAACCCTTTCCCTTTCACACCGGTACAGCTTACCGGTGAAGCAAATTTTAAGATATTTTTTGGGCATTTAGTCTTGTTCCATTGCTGACGTACAGATATGGTTAAGGGCTCAAATCAATCCTCAGGATACCAGCAAAATGATTGAATGTGCATCAAACTTCTATCATTATCAGTTTATAGTCAATTCGCCTCTTACTGACATGTATTTATTCTGTAAAAACCTTTTTTCTTCTTCGAATTTTAAAGAATATTTTCAAAAAGAAGTGCATAGAAAACTATCCTTTTTGGGGGAATTATGACTTTTTTCAATAACTCTGCAGTGAGTTTTTGAAGAATGGTATTTAAATAATAGTTCTAACTTGTACACTAGTTAAAAATGTAATTTTTAGTGTACCAGCGCAAACACAAACTTGAAATGCGCTAAAAATCCGTAGTCATTTCTTAAAGATTTTATCGTAAAAGGGATAAAAATCACTGAAATGTCCTGAATTTTTTTAGCAAAGTTGAAATAGATGTAACAAAACATGGTTTCGTAAGTGTTTGGGTATGATATAGTTGAAAACACTTTTGTTTAAATGAAGGAAAATGTATATGTCAGTGGAAACAAGACAGATTAAGAACTGGATTCCTGCTATATTTGCGCAAAAATCATCATGCATTTGGCCATTTGGCATCAAAAATATATTATCTGAACACATAATTTCTAATAGAAAACAAGCTGGGTGAGGATCTTCATATGTTTTTTTTTTCACGTCTTGAGTAGTAGACTTAAGTACTTAAATTTCAATATATTCCTAACGATGCCAGAAGTGCAGGGGTATGCTGAACAAACCCAAGGCGGAAAGATCGCGTGTTCGATTCTCACTGCCGGAGGTTGAAAAATCATTTCCTATATTAAATGTAACTTAACTTAACTTTACTTTCAATTTCAAAAAGAAAAACCAACGAAATACTTATGTTTGTTTTTAAAAGATTGTGTGTGCCAAATTGCCCCCCCCCCCCCCCTTTTTGCCCCCATTTACTTCCTCGGGTTCGGTCAAGGGTACGCCACATCAAGTTATCATTAGTAATTCAATGAATTTTCCCTTAGAAAAACAAAATTTAGGTTACTGTTTGACTGAAATCGATTTAGACAAAAAACTAGTGTCCGAGTTTGAAATTGGACGAAAAGAGTGTCTGAAATCAGTTATTTTGAATGTTACGGACATCGAGATTTCAAGGCATATAGCACGCATTTCCTCTTTTAATACCAATATGATAACTTGTATGTCTTTAACAGACTTGGGGCATTGTGTTTCCACCAAAACCTTACCCTATTAGCGCAACAATATGTCTCTACACGACTTTTGTCCCAAGGATTTCGTATTTTTTCACATTTTCTCCAAAAGTCACGTGACATTTCGAAACATTCCACGTGACCAAAAAAGGACGAATTATCTTCAAACGTAATTTTCTGAAATATTTGATCAATTATCTTTCATATGAGCCCAACATGGCATGTGCATGACCATTGGTGCGAATGCAGTATTCAATTGAACTTTGATAGTGTCTTTTCGATAAGTAAAGGTCTAAAATGCCTGAAAGGGAAAGGGTTAAGCCAATTAACCCTTTCCCTTTCACACCGGTACAGCTTACCGGTGAAGCAAATTTTAAGATATTTTTTGGGCATTTAGTCTTGTTCCATTGCTGACGTACAGATATGGTTAAGGGCTCAAATCAATCCTCAGGATACCAGCAAAATGATTGAATGTGCATCAAACTTCTATCATTATCAGTTTATAGTCAATTCGCCTCTTACTGACATGTATTTATTCTGTAAAAACCTTTTTTCTTCTTCGAATTTTAAAGAATATTTTCAAAAAGAAGTGCATAGAAAACTATCCTTTTTGGGGGAATTATGACTTTTTTCAATAACTCTGCAGTGAGTTTTTGAAGAATGGTATTTAAATAATAGTTCTAACTTGTACACTAGTTAAAAATGTAATTTTTAGTGTACCAGCGCAAACACAAACTTGAAATGCGCTAAAAATCCGTAGTCATTTCTTAAAGATTTTATCGTAAAAGGGATAAAAATCACTGAAATGTCCTGAATTTTTTTAGCAAAGTTGAAATAGATGTAACAAAACATGGTTTCGTAAGTGTTTGGGTATGATATAGTTGAAAACACTTTTGTTTAAATGAAGGAAAATGTATATGTCAGTGGAAACAAGACAGATTAAGAACTGGATTCCTGCTATATTTGCGCAAAAATCATCATGCATTTGGCCATTTGGCATCAAAAATATATTATCTGAACACATAATTTCTAATAGAAAACAAGCTGGGTGAGGATCTTCATATGTTTTTTTTTTCACGTCTTGAGTAGTAGACTTAAGTACTTAAATTTCAATATATTCCTAACGATGCCAGAAGTGCAGGGGTATGCTGAACAAACCCAAGGCGGAAAGATCGCGTGTTCGATTCTCACTGCCGGAGGTTGAAAAATCATTTCCTATATTAAATGTAACTTAACTTAACTTTACTTTCAATTTCAAAAAGAAAAACCAACGAAATACTTATGTTTGTTTTTAAAAGATTGTGTGTGCCAAATTGCCCCCCCCCCCCCCCTTTTTGCCCCCATTTACTTCCTCGGGTTCGGTCAAGGGTACGCCACATCAAGTTATCATTAGTAATTCAATGAATTTTCCCTTAGAAAAACAAAATTTAGGTTACTGTTTGACTGAAATCGATTTAGACAAAAAACTAGTGTCCGAGTTTGAAATTGGACGAAAAGAGTGTCTGAAATCAGTTATTTTGAATGTAACGGACATCGAGATTTCAAGGCATATAGCACGCATTTCCTCTTTTAATACCAATATGATAACTTGTATGTCTTTAACAGACTTGGGGCATTGTGTTTCCACCAAAACCTTACCCTATTAGCGCAACAATATGTCTCTACACGACTTTTGTCCCAAGGATTTCGTATTTTTTCACATTTTCTCCAAAAGTCACGTGACATTTCGAAACATTCCACGTGACCAAAAAAGGACGAATTATCTTCAAACGTAATTTTCTGAAATATTTGATCAATTATCTTTCATATGAGCCCAACATGGCATGTGCATGACCATTGGTGCGAATGCAGTATTCAATTGAACTTTGATAGTGTCTTTTCGATAAGTAAAGGTCTAAAATGCCTGAAAGGGAAAGGGTTAAGCCAATTAACCCTTTCCCTTTCACACCGGTACAGCTTACCGGTGAAGCAAATTTTAAGATATTTTTTGGGCATTTAGTCTTGTTCCATCGTCATTTGCTGACGTACAGATATGGTTAAGGGCTCAAATCAATCCTCAGGATACCAGCAAAATGATTGAATGTGCATCAAACTTCTATCATTATCAGTTTATAGTCAATTCGCCTCTTACTGACATGTATTTATTCTGTAAAAACCTTTTTTCTTCTTCGAATTTTAAAGAATATTTTCAAAAAGAAGTGCATAGAAAACTATCCTTTTTGGGGGAATTATGACTTTTTTCAATAACTCTGCAGTGAGTTTTTGAAGAATGGTATTTAAATAATAGTTCTAACTTGTACACTAGTTAAAAATGTAATTTTTAGTGTACCAGCGCAAACACAAACTTGAAATGCGCTAAAAATCCGTAGTCATTTCTTAAAGATTTTATCGTAAAAGGGATAAAAATCACTGAAATGTCCTGAATTTTTTTAGCAAAGTTGAAATAGATGTAACAAAACATGGTTTCGTAAGTGTTTGGGTATGATATAGTTGAAAACACTTTTGTTTAAATGAAGGAAAATGTATATGTCAGTGGAAACAAGACAGATTAAGAACTGGATTCCTGCTATATTTGCGCAAAAATCATCATGCATTTGGCCATTTGGCATCAAAAATATATTATCTGAACACATAATTTCTAATAGAAAACAAGCTGGGTGAGGATCTTCATATGTTTTTTTTTTCACGTCTTGAGTAGTAGACTTAAGTACTTAAATTTCAATATATTCCTAACGATGCCAGAAGTGCAGGGGTATGCTGAACAAACCCAAGGCGGAAAGATCGCGTGTTCGATTCTCACTGCCGGAGGTTGAAAAATCATTTCCTATATTAAATGTAACTTAACTTAACTTTACTTTCAATTTCAAAAAGAAAAACCAACGAAATACTTATGTTTGTTTTTAAAAGATTGTGTGTGCCAAATTGCCCCCCCCCCTTTTTTGCCCCCATTTACTTCCTCGGGTTCGGTCAAGGGTACGCCACATCAAGTTATCATTAGTAATTCAATGAATTTTCCCTTAGAAAAACAAAATTTAGGTTACTGTTTGACTGAAATCGATTTAGACAAAAAAACTAGTGTCCGAGTTTGAAATTGGACGAAAAGAGCGTCTGAAATCAGTTATTTTGAATGTTACGGACATCGAGATTTCAAGGCATATAGCACGCATTTCCTCTTTTAAGCCCCCCAAGGGTGACTGGGGAATAGAAGTATGGTCACCATTGGTCTTCCTCCGACCGGCAGTAAAACCCGTGCTAAAGTGGGGCGTCCGTTTGGCTGTGCGGGATGTACAAATTTGCAGCCACGTCCGGTCAGAATGGGGACGTTAAATCCGATGCCTCGTGTAAAGAGAGTGCCACGCTCTTTGCACGTTAAGAACCCTTGCAACAACTCTTTGAGGGGTCCGTAGGTGACCTGTTGCAAGGCTAAATTTCTGTCCCTATCCAATATACCCTCATTTCCCGTGGCAGTCTAAATTTCTCCGACCATAATCCCTTAATCTATTACAGAACCTACCTATTGTATTTATTGTGAACTTGTTCTCGTCCTGAATATGCATGAAATATTTGCCACTGGACGTTAAGCAACCAACAATCAATCCTCTTTTAATACCAATATGATAACTTGTATGTCTTTAACAGACTTGGGGCATTGTGTTTCCACCAAAACCTTACCCTATTAGCGCAACAATATGTCTCTACACGACTTTTGTCCCAAGGATTTCGTATTTTTTCACATTTTCTCCAAAAGTCACGTGACATTTCGAAACATTCCACGTGACCAAAAAAGGACGAATTATCTTTAAACGTAATTTTCTGAAATATTTGATCAATTATCTTTCATATGAGCCCAACATGGCATGTGCATGACCATTGGTGCGAATGCAGTATTCAATTGAACTTTGATAGTGTCTTTTCGATAGGTAAAGGTCTAAAATGCCTGAAAGGGAAAGGGTTAAACAACCATGTCTAAGTTTAAACTTTCACACCGAGACAACTTGGAAATCATTGCCCTTTGCAGACAGAGTTGGCCCGGTTATTTTATTGTTAGGAGGTTAGCTGAAATAGGTATAGATGTAACCTGGGGTACGGTGAAGAATGTCATCAAACGATACCAATACGGCAAGATTGGGTATGAAAACCTCAATCATAAAGACCAAAATCTACCGAAATTTCAGTACATAACAGATCAAGACATCAACTTTGTGAAGACAGCACTGACTGAGGATCCAACAAGAACAGCTACCGATAGTAAACATATCTTAGCAGACAAAGGCACTCACACCAGTAAGTCAACTGTGAGAAAAGCCATTGATGCAGCCGGATTCACAGCTTCTAAACCCAGATACGGTCAAATGGTCAGAGACGTAAACAAGCAGAAACGGGTCCAATTTGCCAGAGAGGTCATTGCAAGCGACGATCATTTTAACAATGTCATTTTTACAGACGAGTGCTCCGTGCAGTTGCATAACAACAAGATAGTTATCCACCGAGATTACATTACATGCATTACAATCTACTGTTAGATTATCGGAAACGTACATTTTTTGACACAATGCAAACAAAGTCGAAATTATATAATTAAATTAAATTAATCAGTAATATCAATTAAACACATTATTAATTCATAAAATGAACTTGACCTAACTCATTTTATAAAAGATGTTTACTAGCTGACAACAATTTACAAAATCCTGCCGACAGTACGAGCTAATATTGGCGGGAAAACACTTAACGGTAAACACGAGTTATATCAATGGGTCAGATTGCCAGGGTCAAATAAGTGTATTGATTGATGGAGAACTAAAATGATAAGGCTCTTACGGGTATGGAGATGTGGGAATTTATTTTTATACAACTTATTAATTTCCCCGATTTTGAAAAATGATTCAGTTAGTAGGATTGAACAATTTGGATGTGTATCTTAAATGTTTCTTTTTAGAAATTTTTTATGCATTCACAAAAAATAATTATCCTTTATTGTTTATTCAGCCGTAAATTCTTTCATAAATTGGTTCGGCTGATCAGGAATTTTTGTAAGTATGTAAGATAAATTTCTTTCTTATAGAATTCTACATAATATATATATATTTGTCTTTTCTTTTCAAAAGGAAGTTCCGTTCCTGGTAAGTTATATTCAGATTTGTATTCAAATTTCCATGCACTATTCGAGGCTTTTTCATTTTTCTACTTCAGATTGTAAAAATGAGGCGACCACTTTTATTGAATAACATTTAATGCTGTCTGAAATACAATATGCAATTTTAAGATGAGCCACCTATAACATGAGATATACAATTGGTAACAGCTTTACATAGTTTTAATGGCTACATTTTTTTTCTGCTTAGCATTATAAATTTCATATATTTGTGGTTAGGGTTAGTTTAATTTCCTATGTTTCTCGATATCTATATCACCTCAAAACTATGTCTATACGTCTATGTCTTGATTTCAATTTGCAAGTTTACCAGCAGACTCTGTTTACTTTTGATTATCATTATGCTGAGGGTTCATTGGTGGCTTTGGACAGTTTTGTGCTTTTTGTCTTTGACACATTCACACATTCACCCATTTTATTAACTGAAATACTTTTAGATGTTGCAGAAAATGAGAGTTGGCTGATGCATTACATGCTAAGTAAGTAGATTAAAACATGTAAATAAATGCAAATTATTACTTTTCTTTTTTGATCAACAGCTTTGTTTTTAACTACATCAGTATCGAACCAACACATTGGGAAAGGCATGTGGGAAACCCTGCCTACTGAAGCAAACATGCTATCAAAGTCCTAAATAGTAGAAAAAATTCCACCAAATGAAACCTACCAATTATGTTAGATAAACTTCTTTTTTATACACTTCTAAATAATGGATGTTATTCTTTCATTTTCTCCATAACATAAACTGTTACACTGAACTTTCTTAATTTCGTGTGAATAAAAGTATATTTTACTTGTATCCTGTATGTTGTATTCCTTCGTTACATGTAACATCCAAATTTTTATACATTTTAGGCCAATTTTTACCAGCAAGTTCTATTCCAGGTAAGTTTTATTCAGATTGTATTCAAAGCTCATGCACTTTTTCAATTTATGACGTCAGAGTGTAAAAACAGAGGCAACCACATTATTTGAATAACATTTAATGCGGTCTAAAATACATTATGCAATTTTGATATGAGCCACCTGTAACATATGGTATCTAATTGGAATCAACGTTGCACATTTTTTGATTGCTACTTTTTCTCTGCTTAGCTTTCTTATTTTCATATTTCAGGGTTTGAGTTAATAGCTTCCGGCTCCGGACTACAGAAAAGAAAAAGAAGTAAGTTTATCCTTATATCTTAATAAACAGATACGGAACTGCACAGTGCAGAAAATCTCGCGGTGGTAAAGGGGAATAAATCAGGGAGTTAAAATTTAATGTAAAATTGCATTCTTGTGTGGTAACGTTAGAAATAAGAATTATGGGAGGATATTTCACCGTTTTAAGAGTGTTACTAAATGACTGAAAAGGTAATTATTTTCAGTACAGAATACGTTACCTGATACAAATATATCTTCATGAAAATTACTGAAAAAGTTTCCTTGTTTTTTTTTTTCTTTTTTCGTTTTATGCATTACATCTGACATCTGCAATGTTGTATATTTCAGGTCAAGTTGAACAACAGCCATCTGGTAAGTCTTTTATTTAGATTGTTTTAAAGGCTCAAATTAAAGTGTGATGTTAAGGGCATACGATACAGTAGAGATCCCTCGTTGATTTTTTCTTGAAATTTTGGTAGAAGGTCAATATCGATGTGTGCTTTTGATATATGCAAAGAAAAATATACCTTCATGACTTACTTTTTGAGATAATTTGGTTTGAAATTTGCATATTTGAAGGAAAAACCCTGAAATTTCATAAATAAGGACTTTTAAGGAAAGTACCAATACTTTTGAACGAGCAGTCATAATTTAACCGGATTTTTTGTAAAATGTTCCCTTGATCCATGACATCAGCATACTGTAACAAGATAACGTTTGAAATGAATAATTATATCATGAATCCTTTTAATACAACTGAAATAAAGAAGTTGAAAATATTTTTGCGTCTACACAGAAGTGCAGAAAAAATTCTATCGTTGATTTTTTCTTAAAATTTTGGCGGAGCGTTCTTGAAACAGAACTTGATAGATTGCAAAAGAAAAAACTGGGGTCCGTGTGCTTGTTTTTTCAATAAAAGCAATAAACCTTAGTTTTAAATGGCAAACGGGACCTTTGCCAATAAGGCGCCAAAATACATTGAAATAAGTTTTATTCGCAACAACGTCGTGAAATCTTTCCCGCCGTTCACTACTACGTTGTCAATTTCAGTGGCAGAGCCAAGGTTTTTTTTTTGAAAGCGATGATATTAATCATGAAAATTAATAAAGCTGGTTACTCGTAAAATAGCATAGAATATCGCCAAACCTTTATGAATTGTTACGAAACTTGGATAGAAAAAGTATTCTAGTAAATTACTTTTAGAAAAGAAATGTTCGGAAACAAACCAGATACATCTAATAAAAAAATTAAATTGCATCTCTGTCCGACATTAGTCATACAATTCATGTAGACAACAAAGCTTAAGCATAGTTTTAATTATTCAAAAGCCCCGAAATGACAAAATGTGCAACAATTATAAAGTAAGGGGATGATATAAAAATAAGGGCATTTGGTATGATTGCAAAAGAGACAACTTTCAACCATAGTTCAAATGACGAAGATAAACGCTATAAAAGGTCACCCTACAGCCTTCAACACAAAAAAAGAAAAAGAAAAAGCCACACCGTATAGTCAGCTTTAAAAAGCCCCGACATGAAAATGTGAAATAATTCAAACAAGAAAACTAACGACCTACTCTATAGGCATTACATGAACACAAAATCATACCCACATTAAATCGGGTTAGCTTAGCTTAGTCCTTTAGCTGATTTCAGTGTAGTATAACATTTCATAGGAAGTACAGCAGTCGATATTAGAGCATGAAATTTAATGATTCTGTATCAATAGATAAGTTACCTAAGCTTGTCTTCGGGGTATTTTTTTATTACGGTACATATAATCATTAAATAACTTGTCTGTATTATACCTTCAATCTAGGAGTGAGTGGAACCACATTGTTTGTCAGGTCTAACATATATCTTGTTTCTTATCTGAGAAATTACATTACAAAAAGACTTCGTATTTGGTCAGTAACTTAACATCAATGACTTGCAACTCTGGTCTGTCAAATACCTAATTCCTGTGTGCCTATTTTACTCTCTAAATATGACATATGGGGATATGCTTAGCACTCAACGGGTGCGTTTTTGTTTTTGGTCTATAATACGGGGCTTATAACTGTGTCATTTTAACTGACAGTTTCTCCATACACATATATATTCCACTGTGTTAAATTCTAAAAAAATGCCGTTAAACTCTTTAATGTACCTTTCCAAAGTCAGGAACAGTATGATGCGCTGTCATTATATATTACGTTTTATGTCATTTTGTTGATAGTCTCTGTTTATCCGTACAATTCTAATTACGATTTAGAGTTTGCCAAATGGTAAAGTTACTATATACATTACTTATTGTTTTTATTTGTGTAGTTGGGTTTCTCTCTCATCGACATCTTATGTTTTACATACCTCGTATTCATTTCCCTGAATGAAACAATAGGCATACAAAAATAAGAATGTGGATTTGATTTTTTTTCCCATTCGAAGTTAATATTGTTGACTTCCTTATTAATGAATAAATATAACAATTGTCGTGATTTGGCCGATTTTCATTGCAGGTACTTTTTTCAAATTCGCGCAATCGGGATTATGACGTCAGTGGATTTTCCGCAAATTTGAATACATCTGAAGCGACGTCGCCAAATGTAATCGTTCTTATTAGAAACATGGCGAAATTACAACGTTCCGATTACCAACGTCGCGAAAACAACACGAAAAGTTTTGAAAACGTTATTATCTGCACCTGCTACTGTATCGTATGCCCTTAACAAAACAGCAAACATCGACAGTTCTATTCTATTAAAATAAAATAAAAATAATTTGTAAAGATGTGTTAGAAGATAATTTGAATAAAGTTTACCTGTTGTCTGACTTCCATGCATACCAATTTATGCATGTGAAAAAAAACATTTTAATCAGATAACATTTACGTCTAGACCTTGTGATTGATTGTTAACAGAGTGGATAATTGCACATTAATACAACGAAAAACCGATGCCTGAACTCGTGTACTTTTCACGTGCTTTCTAATTTTTTGACTTCAGAATGTACAAATGCGGCGAACAAATCATTTGATTACATTTAATGCTGTCTAAAATACACAATGCAATTTTCATATGAACCACCTATAACAAAATTTTATCTAATTGGTTATAACTTTGTATAGTTTTGATTGCTACTGTTTCTATGACATACCATTCTATTTTTTAAATTATAGTGTTAGATCTCCTAACTGCAGCCTCCAAAGTACTGAAAAGAAAAAGTAGTAAGTTTATCCATATCTCGTTATAAACACATATGCAACTGCAATGTACATTTATTCCATTGCTGGTAAATATAATTGAATAAGGCAGTATTGAATGTGAATGCCGATTTGCATGGGTGTATGCTAACAGTAAAATTGGAATTTATGGAAGATTATTCAACCAATATATACATGTTACTGAATAACTGAGAAAAATAATAATGTTTAATTAGAGACTATGTTAACTGATACACATATACTTTCTGAATGTACCATGTATCAATCTATATAAGTTCCTAGTGTTCGGAATCTATCTGACATGCAAGTTCTTGTATATTTTAGGCCAAGGTGAACGACAGCCAACTGGTGAGTTTTTTTTCTCCAATGGTCTTGAAAGCTCAAATTAAAGTGTAATTTTAAAGAAGTAGCAAACTTTGACATAACTATTCTATCAGAATCATTTGTAATGATGTTTATAAACATCAGTCGATCAATTTAAGTTTCATATGGAAGAATGTTTTTAATTTAAATGTAATTTGACATTGGTGTGTACTTACAGTAAATATAAGATTAATTGCAGAATATTCAACAGCTATACGCGGAGGCGTGTTACCAAAATACTGATACAATATGATTTTTTGAATGAAGAGGCTACATAAAGTGATACACATAAACTTTCGGGATGTAATATGTATCAATGTAAATAATTTCCTTGTGTTCGGAATTTCTGGTTTGATCCATTATATCTGACATCCAAATTATTGTACATTTCAGGTAAAGTTGAAATACAGCCATCTGGTAAGTTTTCCCTGATAGTATTTAAAGTTGTATTTACATAACTACATAGTAATTCAAAGAAAGTAGCAAACATTGACAGTACTATTCCATCAAAATTATTGGTAATGATGTATATAAAGATCAATAGATCAACTCAAATATGATAATTATATTGATTTTTAATGCATTTTAACATTCATGTTCGGATTTTTTCGTGTAATCTATTACATCTGACATCCGCATTGTTGTATATTTCAGGTAAAGTTGAACTACAGGCATTAGTTTTTTTTTCAGATTGTATTTAAAGGTCAAATTAAAGTGTGTTGTTAACAAAACAGCAAACAATGACAGTTCCAATCTATCAAAATAAAAAAGTATGCTGTCTTAAATACAACAGTCGATTTTCATATGAGCCACTTACAACATATTGTATCGAATTTATTACAACTTTATATAATTTTGATTTCTACTTTTTCTCAGACATAGCATTCTATTTTTTATATTATAGTGTCAGATGTTCTAACTACAGCCTCCAAAGTACTGAAAAGAAAAAGCAGTAAGTTTATCCATATGTTGTTATAAACACATATGCAACAGCAAAATATATCCCTCGCTGGTAAATGTGAATGAGTATGGCAGTATTGAATATGAATGCCAATTTGCATGGCTGTATGCTAACAGTAAAATTTAGAATTTATGGGAGAATATTCAACCGTTATTTGGGTGTTACTTAATTACTGAGAAAAGTAATTTTGTTAAAGTAGAGACTACGTTAACTGAAACACATATACTTTCTTAATGTACCATGTATCAATCTATATAATTTCCTGGTTTTCGGAATGTTTTGTTTCATTCATTGTATCTGACATGCAAGTTCAGGCCAAGGTGAACGACAGCCATCTGGTGAGTTATTTTTTCCAATGGTCTTAAAAGCTCAAATTAAAGTGAGATTTTAAAGAAGTAGCGAACCTTGACAGTACTATTCTATCAGAATCATTTGTATTGATGTTTATAAACATCAGACGTTCAATTTAAGTTTTAAATTGAAGTATTCAATTTTAATGTAATTTGACATTGTTGTTTGTTAACAGTAGAAATAAGATTGGTGGGAGACTATTCAACAGCTATACGCTTATGCGTGTCACCAAGATACTGAAAGTATGACTTTTTTAATGAAGAGGCTACGTGAACTGATACATATAAACTCTCAGTATGTAGGATGTATAATTGTGAATAATTTCCTTGTGTTTGGAATTGTTTGTTTGATCCATTATATCTGACATCCAAATTCTTGTATATTTCAGGTCAAGTTGAACTAGAGCCATCTGGTAAGTTTTCCCTGATTGTATTTAAAGCTGAAATTACGCTGCAATTTAAAAAGAAGTAGCAAAGATTGACAGTACAATTCTATCAAAATTATTTGTAATGATGTTATAAAGATCAAACGATCAATTTAAATATGGAATATTGATTTTTAATGTATGTTGGTGACCTTCTGCTGTTGTCTGTTCTATGGTCGGGTTGTTGTCTCTTTGACACATTCCCCATTTCCATTCTCAATTTTATTGACATTGTTGTGTGCTAACAGTCGAAAAAAGATTTACAGTTTAATATTCCACGGTTACACGCGTGTTACTAAATTATTGAACACGTTTCCTTGTGTTCGTTTTTTTCCCCATTTTATCCATTATATCTGACATCCGCATTGTTGTATATTTCAGGTCAAGTTATACAACAGCCATCTGGTAAGTTTTTTTCAGATTGTATTAAAAGCTCAAATTAAAGTCCGATGTTAACAAAACAGCAAACATCGACGTATCTACTCTATCAAAATCCAGAAATCATTAGTAAAGATGTATTTTAACATGAGAAGATAAATTTAATGAAGTTAATATTTTCTCTGACTTTTATTCTTACCCACTGATGGTCTGCCTGTAAAAAACATTTCAATTAGATAACATTTATGTTCATAATTTTTGATTGATTGTAAACAGAGTGGATAATGGCCCATGAATACATCAATGAACCGATGCCTGCACTCGTGCGTTTTTCAAGTGCTTCCTAATTCTTTGACTTCAGAATGTAAAAATGAGGCGAACATATCATTTGAATAGCAATTCATGCTTTCTGAAATACAACATGCAATTTTCATATGAGCCACCTATAACTGTTCTAACTGCAGCCTCGAAAGAACTGAAGGGAAACAGTAGTAAGTTTATCTATATGACGTTATAAACACATATGCAACTGCAAAGTGCAGAATTGTATATGTCCATCAATATGCCAGTATTGAATATGAAGCAAATTTGCATTGCTGTGTGCAAACAGTAAATTTAATATTTATGGGAGAATATTCAACCGTTATAAGGGTGTTACTTAATTACTGAGAAACTTATTTTGTTTAAGTAGAGGCTATGTCAACGAATACACATATATTCCTGGATGAACTATATATCAATATATATAATTTCCTGGTGTTCGGAGTCTTTCGTTTCATTCATTTCATCTGACATGCTGGTTCTTGTATATTTTAGGCCAAGGTGAGCGACAGCGTCATCTGTCGGATTTTTTTCCCGATGTCTTCAAAGGTTAAATTAAAATATGATTTAAAGAAGTAGCAAACCTTGACAGTACTACTCTATCAGAATCATTTGTTATGATGTTTTTAAGCATCAGATGATCAACTATATGTTGCGCATGGTAGTATTTAATATTATTTTAATTTGACATTGTTGTGTGCTAACAGGAAAAATAAGAATTATTGTAGTATATTCAACAGCTATACGCGTACGTGTGTTACCAAAATACTAGAATGTATGACTTTTTTTAATGAAGAGTCTGAGTAAACTTTCGGGATGTTACTGTAAACCAACTAATTTTCGCAAACGATATTTTCGCGAATTTCGAGAGAAGTAAAAAAACGCGAATATAAATCGTCGCGAAAATTTAAAACTTGGATCTTTCCTTGTCTAATTACATTTAGTAAATTTGAAAATCGCGAAATTAAATCGCCGCGAATTCGGCTAGAAAGAGCTAAACGCGAAATAAAGTATCCGCGAAAATAAGTTGGTTTACAGTATATGTATAAATGTCAATTATTTCCTTGTGTTTAGAGTTTTTGGTTTTGTTTTTAATATCATACATCACAATTCCTGTATATTTTAGTTAAAGTTGTACTTAAGCCATCTTGTAAGTTTTTTTTTCCAGATTGTATTTAAAGCTCTAATTAAAGTGTTATTTAAATAATGTAGCAAATATCGACACTTCTACTCTACCATAATCATTTGAAATGATGTATATAAACATCAGACGATCAATTTAAGTTTCAAAATGAATATTGATTTTATATTAAATTTGATATTGTTTTGTTCTATCAGTAAACATCAGATTAAATGGAGAATATTCAACAGTTATACGCGTACACGTGTTACCAAATTTACTGGAAAAGTATGACTTCTTTAAAAGAGGCTATGTAAACTGATACACATAAACTTTCACGATTCAATATGTACAAATGTACATATTTTCCTTGTGACGATATTTGGCATTTCTTCTCTAATGTTTGACATCCAAATGGGATTTTTTCCTTAATTAACTATACAAGAAGATGTCACAAAGTATTTGTATTGATGTAATCAATTAAATCCCTTCTAATGAAGTGTGTAAATAAAAAGAAATTACCACAGGGACAAAGGTGTAGTTTAACGGGCTTGAACTTTCTTACAGTAGTTCTGCGGTTCCAAAATAACTAGATATGTTTTTTCCATACTGTGCAATAATCAGGTTGTAAGATTTTGCACGTTTTGTTTTTTCAGCATCAGCTCATGCTAACAGTAAAGGTAAGGACTTTAAACAATATTCCTTGTAAACGCTTATCTTCCAAAGTTCAACATTTCATAATAACATGTTACCTACCCAATTTTTTTTTTGCGAGAACAGAAGGATTTTTTCCACAGGGTCTTAAAATTTTCTCACTGATTTGAATAAGATATTGTTTTACATGTAATTTAAACTTTAATTTCTGGAGAATTCATCTTTTGGTATCGGAAATTATTTAATGGTTTCACATTTCTGTAAATTGTAACACATGCACACAGTACTTCAAAATAATGTAAAAAAAATATGACGGTGAATATTACACCTTTTCATCTGCATCTTATTTCAGTTTGTTTCAATAAAGAACAGACTAAATTCGTGGGGTCTTCGCTGTCATGTTGAATTGGACAGTAAACGAAACTGCCTTGAGAACAATGATGTCCAAAGGGATTCAACAAGGAGTCTTCAAGGAGGAGGAATTCACCTTGTCCCAACTAAGGTACAAGGTGAAAAACCTCAGAAAGTCAGTATACTGTAATACTGTAATATATTTTGAATGTAGTCTTCTTTATACTTGGTCCAAATGTTCAGTGGTCGTTTACATTCTATTTCAGCATTTGAGTTTATTACATTTCAGTTTGAAAATGGCATACACTGTTTTATGACATGAACGAAAACATTTCTAGATTTTACGATTATTTCTTAAATTATTCAATATAACACAAATTTTATTCAATTCTTTTATCATCGATTTATATTTTTTTTCAGGAAGCCATTGAAGCCTTCCCTGTAAGATGGTTTACAGACATTGACTTGTGAGCAATTAACGCTAGAAGAACGACCATGATGTCCCAGAATATCCAGCTGGCCATACAGATTTTAACATTGTGACAGTCAATAGTTTTTGTCGAGCCTGCGACTTTTGTCGCAGAAAGCTCGACATAGGGATAGTGATCCGGCGGCGGCGGCGGCTACGGCGGCGGCGGCGTTAGCTAACTTCTTAAAAGCTTTATATTTTAGAAGGTGGAAGGTCTGGATGCTTCATACTTTGTATATGGATGCCTCATGTTATGAAGTTTCCGTCAGTCACATGTCCAATGTCCTTGACCTCATTTTCATGGTTCAGTGACTACTTGAAAAAAAAGTTCAGATTTTTTGTAATGTTAGATTCTCTCTTATTATAAGTAATAGGATAACTATATTTGGTATGTGCGTACCTTGCAAGGTCCTCATGCCCGTCACACAGTTTTCACTTGACCTCGACCTCATTTCATGGATCAGTGAACAAGGTTAAGTTTTGGTGGTCAAGTCCATATCTCAGATACTATAAGCAATAGGTCTAGTATATTCGGTGTATGGAAGGACTGTAAGGTGTACATGTCCAACTGGCAGGTGTCATCTGACCTTGACCTCATTTTCATGGTTCAGTGGTTATAGTTAAGTTTTTGTGTTTTAGTCTGTTTTTCTTATACTGTATGCCATAGGTCTACTATATTTGGTGTATGGAATGATTATAAGATGTACATGTCTAGCGGGCAGGTGTCATCTGACCTTGACCTCATTTTCATGGTTCAGTGGTCAAAGTTAAGTTTTTGAGTTTTGGTCTTTTTTTCTAATACTATATGCAATAGTTCAACTATATTTGGTATGTGCGTACCTTGCAAGGTCCTCATGCCCGTCACACAGTTTTCACTTGACCTCGACCTCATTTCATGGATCAATGAACAAGGTTAAGTTTTGGTGGTCAAGTCCATATCTCAGATACTATAAGCAATAGGTCTAGTATATTCGGTGTATGGAAAAACTGTAAGGTGTACATGTCCAACTGGCAGGTGTCATCTGACCTTGACCTCATTTTCATGGTTCAGTGGTTATAGTTAAGTTTTTGTGTTTTAGTCTGTTTTTCTTATACTGTATGCCATAGGTCTACTATATTTGGTGTATGGAATGATTGTAAGCTGTACATGTCTAGCGGGCAGGTGTCATCTGACCTTGACCTCATTTTCATGGTTCAGTGGTCAACGTTAAGTTTTTGAGTTTTGGTCTTTTTTTCTAATACTATATGCAATAGGTCATCTATATTTGTTGTATGGAAGGATTGCAAGCTGTAGTACATGTCTGCCTGGCATTGTTCATCTGACCTTGACCTCATTTTCTTGGTTCATTGGTCAATGTTTAGTTTTCTTGGTTAAGTCTGTATCTTAGAAACTATAAACAATAGGTCAACTATATTTAGTGTATTGAATGATTGTAAGGTGTACATGTATTTCTTGTTTGGTTTATATGACCTTGACCTCATTTTCTTGGATCATGTTAAGTGTATGTAATAGTTGTAGTAAAGCTTTATATTTAGGACTATCAACATAATATCATTGATTAGTAAAGAAGGCGAGACATTTCAGCGTGTGCACTCTTGTGTTAAATATATGTTTTCTACTATCATGAATTAAGAAAATCATGATGCCTGTCTGTTTGACAGTGTTACATTTTAACTTTGATTTCTCCCATTCTTTGTGTGCATAATTCATTGAACTTTGTGACAATAAGGGTCTACATATTTTCATTTCACATTTCATGTATATAGTTCCAAAAAGGCATCTTACATGCATGTTGTTATTCGTGATTAAATGTAGTCTAGTGATCTCTTTTTCTTTTTTAGCATGCTTTAATATGAGACACTTTTACCAATATGGAATGATTATAAGATTACAATTTGTTTGATCTAATTAAAAATAAAGTAGATTGACTTTATTCTTAGTCTGTATTATATTATAGCACTTGCTTCAATATATATAACTTGATTTGACACACTTTGTATGTTAGACGCACAACAGGTCAGCCTTGATTTGTTTTCCTTGTTTTAGCGATGAAAACAAACATACAGAGAAAGCCTACCGACATATATTCGAGCCTCCTCCCGTTTAAAATAAACTTGCATAGCTAACGTTTTTCAAATATTTCAGTGGAGCACATTCAAATGTTTTAACACCAATTCTTGCCGCCGAAATCAGTGACGGCGTTTTATGTCAAATAACTGCAGACATTAAGTACAGGAGAATACCCTAATACCTGTAAGTACCAAAAACCCTAACCTGACCCCCTCCAAAACTGTGATTTATGAGAAGTTCGTGAAAAAACTTAATACGAAAATCCAATCGGTTACCTCCTAGACTTACCAGTTCCAAGATAAAGTAAGGCCTTCAAAAAAACGATTTTAACGAATTTGGGGTTTGGGTTAGGGTTAAGGTTTGGGTTTTGGTTAGGGTTTGGGTTAATTCTATAGACAAATTTGGGGTATAGACATAGATGGAAGGATATATTATGGTTGTGATATGGCTGGTGTATGAATATATAAGGGTTAGGGTTATGGTTAGGCAGAACTTCTTTTTTTTCCTAAACAACTGCTAAGTACAGTGTGCCTTTGACCAATGTTCAAACAGGTGTGGAATGGATTCGAATAGAGATAGTTTCTTACTGTTAACGGTTCCGAAAAACTAAAAAGGCGATCTAGAGGACGGGACATTATTGGTATCACTGAAGTGTATAGCCGCACTTTCCGACCTCACTGAAGAAGAGTTTGTGTGAGAGTGAAGCCTAACCCCGACATTAACACCAACTCCGAAACTACAAAAGATAGACATGCGGTCTTTGCCATAGGCTTGCTCGTCCAAAAATACTGTCCCTTTGGGTTCGAGTTTTTAATTTCAATCCGATCGGAGCACAGGATCATGTTGAGATTTGGAAAAGAGTGAAGCCTAACCCCGACATTAACCCCAACTCCGAAACTAAAAAATATAAAGACTTGCAGTTCTTACCATAGGCTTGCTCGTCAAAAAGTACTCCGCCTAGCGAGGTCGATTTTTTAATTTCAAGCCGATCGGAGCATAGGATCATGTGGAGATTTTGAAAAGATCGATTTTGAAAAGTACCAAAAACACTAACCTGACCCCCATCCCTCCCAAACTATGATTTTTGAGAAGTTAGTGAAAAAAAACTTAATACGAAAATCCAATCGGTTACCCCCCTAGACTTACCCGTTCCAAGATAAAGTAAAGCCTTCAAAATAACGATTTTAACGAATTTGGGGTTTGAGTTAGGGTTAAGGTTTGGGTTTAGGTTAGGGTTTGGGTTAGGTCTATAGACAAATTTGGGGTATAGACATAGATGGAAGGATATATTATGGTTGTGATATGGCTAGTGTATGAATATACAGGGGTTAGGGTTATGGTTAGGCAGAACTTTTTTTCTACCAAAAAATTGCTAAATACAGTGTGCCTTTGACTTCAATGTTCAAACAGGTGTAGAATGGATTCGAATAGAGATAGTTTCCTACTGTTAACTGTTCCGAAAAGCTAAAAATGCGATCTTAAGGACGATACCTTATTAAAATCACTGAAGTGTACAGCTGCACTTTCCGACTTCTTAGAAGAAGCGTTTGTGTGAGAGTGAAGCCTAACCCCGACATTAACTCCAACTCCGAAACTACAAAAGATAAAGACATGTGGTCTTCACCATAGGATTGCTCGTCCAAAAACACTTGGGATCGAGTTTTTAATTTCAATCCGATCGGAGCACAGGATCATGTTGAGATTTGGAAAAGATTGACTTTGAAAAGAGTGAAGCCTAACCCCGACATTAATCCCAACTCCGAAACTACAAAAGAAAGGTTATCCAACACATCGGAAAAATATTTTTATATGATGGGATATAAACATCGTGGTTTACATTGCTTCGTTACCCATTTTTAACAGTCTCTTCCCAAATTTAACTCTATGCATTTAATACATGGATTTTTAATCGGAATTCACCATGTTTGCCTTGGATTTACATGATTTAAGATTCTGTTTTGCCAAATGTTCAAACGAAAATTGTACCATGTATATATAGGGATTATATTATTCAAAGAAGAGAACTTCTCATACTTTTCATTATTAAGTATATGAATCAGTCATGTGAGTGTTGGATGAAGCCGTTAAATAGTTTAGTTTAAAATACAAACCATAACAAACTACTGACTTTAGTGACAGTTCATTATTATGGATACAGAGAGGAAATTATGGCACTCTCAATTGATCTGGACAAAATTTTGTAGTCATTGTGTTCCAATATTGTTGTCATCTTTATTATACAATCCTTCCTGACATAGAAATATAATAGATTTACGATCAGGCCATATTTATTTACAAGATAAAGTGCAAATATGGTCAGTTTTGGTTGAAGCGGACAAATAATTTTGTTATACATGTCAGACTGAGGTAGGCAAACTACTTATATTTGTTTACGATTCAATATTTTGAATAAAAAGAGGACATGCTGGCACTCTAAATTGATGCGAACAAATTTTGTAGTCATTGTGTTCCAATATTGCTATCAGATGTATTATACAAACTATCCTTACATCATGTACATGAAAATATTACTGATTTACTGTGCGACTATAAGATCTACATAATAAAGTGCAAATATGGTCTGTTTTGGTTGATGCGGACAAATAATTTTGTTATACAAGTCAGCCTGAGGAATGAAAACTACAGAAATTTGTTAAGGAATCAATATTTTTAATAAAAAAAGGACATGCTGGCACTCTAAATTGATGCGAACAAAATGTTGTAGTCATTGTGTTCCTATATTGCTGTCATTTGTATTATACAGTTCATCCTGACATAAAAATATAACTCATTTACTATGCGGCTATATAGATTTGCATGCTAAGTGCAAATATGGTCAGTTTTGGTTGATGAGGTCAAATATGGTCAGTTTTGTTTGATGTGGTCAAATAATTTTGTTATACGAGTCAGTCTGAGATATCAAGACTACTGAAATATGTTTACGATTCAATATTTTGAATAAAAAGATGACATGCTGGTACTCTAAATTGATGCGGAAAGATTTTGTAGTCATTGTGTTCCAATATTGCTGTCTTTTGTATTATATAGTCCTTCCTGACATAAAAATATTACTGATTTTCTATGCAGCTATATAGATTTACATAATAAAGAGCAAATATGGTCAGTTTTGGTTGATGCGGTCAAATAATTTTGTTATATAAGGCATCCTGAGGTATCAAAACTACTGAAATTTGTTTACTATTCATTATTTTGAATAAAAAGAGGACATGCTGGTACTTTAAATTGATGAGGACATATTTTTTAGTCATTATGTTCCAATATTGCTGACATCTTTATTATACAATCTGTCCTGACATAAAAATATTACTGATTTACTATGCGACTATAAGATTTACATAATAAAGTGCAAATATGGTAAGTTTTGGTTGATGCTTACAAATGATTTTGTTATACTAGTCAGTCTGAGGTATAAAAACTACTGATATTTTTTACGATTCAATATTTTGAATAAAAAGAGGACATTCTGGCACTCTAAATTGATGCGAACAAAATTGTATAGTCATTGTGTTCCAATATTGCTATCATTTGTATTATGCAATTCATCCTTACATGAAAATATAACTGATTCACTATGCGACTATAAGGTTTATATAATAAAGTGCACAAATATGGTCAGTTTTGGTTGAAGCAGTCAAATATGGTCAGTTTTGGTTGATACGGTCAAAAAATTTTGTTATACGAGTCAGTCTGACATGTCTGAAGAAAAATATATATTGTACGAAAACACGTAATATTACTGTTACAATATAACAGTTTATTAATATTAAAATATTTATACAGTTATGTATTCTTCGATTCTTATCGGAATTTACCTATTGATCTTCTTATCATTGAAAACGGCATCGAAATTCATCAACGTTATCCTTGGTTCTTATAAGAAGCCTTACCTGGAAAGTTGTTGTTAGGTCCTGTCTTCGAATTCCGCGTTCCTAGTATAAAGAGTGTTGTTTTTTTCATTTCTGTAACTTCTTCCTGTTAACGAGGAGCACATCCAAAGTAGATTTAGAAATGTTGAGGCATATACACAAAATTAAGCTAATATCATAGATTGTGTTAAAAAATCATTTAAATTCCATGTATTTCGCATCAATTCCCTTGCAACTTTGACCGAACAAAATACAGTTCTTTGTTTTATTACAGGTAGCTGAAACTGTGACAAGGTCCAGCAGAAATGGACACAACATACCACAAGTTGTAGGAAATATACAAGATCCTGTAATGTTTTATGAATGGAATCCTTATTTGCAACAGTACTTTAAAACTTTGAAACATAAAACTGACTATCATCATTTTTACATGGATTCACAACACCCAGGAGTAGTAACATGCAGAGAAAATGCATCTTCAGAATCATATACATTCAATTTACCGAAATGCAAAACTAAAACTCCACCAGGAGGTGAGCTTCCTCAACCATCTAACATAAAAGGAATTGAACCTGCCAGGAAGTGGTATTTATATGAGCAGATAAGACAGCACTGCTACTCAGATTCAGCTAAGAACATCACATGTCCGAAACCACTGGTTCCTAAAAAGGAAATAGACTTAACACAACAAGACCAACACAATGCCAAATCCAATGGAGGAAGAAAAAGGGCTCTGCTGAACTAAATAAAATGATAAAACATTTCAGTGAAAATTAATTGAATTTTAACACAATGCTTGTTGTACTATTTAAAAATAAAGAGATGTGTTATGATTACCAATGAGACAAGTTTCCACCTAGGTTTAAATAAAGTGGATGTAAGCAATTAAAGGCACATGTATGGCCTTCAACAATGAGAAGGTCGAGACTGGTGGAGACTGGTCAAGAGTGAGTCGAGGCTGGTCAAGGCGTGTCGGAACGCAGTAAACTTCACATGAAGAAAATGGATAGCGACTTCGAATACAACCAAGACTATATACTAATACCAGCAGTTAAAGAAAGGAGATTAAAGTAGAATGCAAAAAGGCTTGCTGAGCACAAGACATGGAGAGAAATGAACAAAAAGCATGACTACTACAGCAAACGTCAATTAGATCCACAGCCTACCTTACAGTTCCACGACAGTTACTGCAAACCAAAGCTTCCAAAACTTGCTGCAGACTGAGATACCAGATACGCAGTAAACAAATTCATAAAAGGTCCTTATTACACGTTTCTTTTTCTTTATTATGGCACCCTCAACGGAGTTGGGAAGACATATTGTTATCATACGTTTCATTTTTATTTTTCTTCCACTTTTTTTGTCCAGGCGATTTCTCGTTTGGACCAATGTTACTATACAATAATGTTAACCACCATGTACAGATGTGTAAATAAGGGTTGGCATATTTAAGATGGATGTCGTTGTCATGGAAACAGAAAGAATGTAAAAATAATTTTTTTTATATGTTCGAACTTAAAATCATAAAATTTTCATATAATATTGGTGTCCATTATATACAATGTACGATTACAAAATGTCATAACCAATACGATTATGAATATAGTTAAATAGATTATTTGGTAATGTAGGAGTATAATCAAATATCAGTCTAAAAGTTTACTTCCAGTCAATTGATATTGTATGCAACACAGGAACTGGGCAGTTTAATTGAATCTATGGATATACCATTATCTTCAAAAAAAAAAATTGCATCTGAAATAAAACTTTAAAAAAATCTTATACATAAATAAGTAACTTATCAATTTTGTACTTACTTTCTAGAACATTATACATCCAACGACAGAAATATAGAATACTCTAATTTACAATGTCGAGCTTGTAACCTATAACATAACTGATCTACACATTTCAATGTAATCCAGGTGTTAAATGTACAAATATAAATGTCAATTAGAAGTAAAAGTAATGTGTAGACTGTAGTGCGACATTTGGTGTATTTTATCTAATGTAGAATGATTGATTGATTGTTGGTTGCTTAACGTCCAGTGGCAAATATTTCATGCATATTCAGGACGAGAACAAGTTCACAATAAATACAATAGGTAGGTTCTGTAATAGATTAAGGGATTATGGTCGGAGAAATTTAGACTGCCACGGGAAATGAGGGTATATTGGATAGGGACAGAAATTTAGCCTGGCAACAGGTCACCTACGGACCACTCAAAGAGTTGTTGCAAGGGTTCTTAACGTGCAAAGAGCGTGGCACTCTCTTTACACGAGGCATCGGATTTAACGTCCCCATTCTGACCGGACGTGGCTGCAAATTTGTACATCCCGCACAGCCAAACGGACGCCCCACTTTAGCACGGGTTTTACTGCCGGTCGGAGGAAGACCAATGGTGACCATACTTCTATTCCCCAGTCACCCTTGGGGGTTCTAATGTAGAATGTTATTAATCTTTTGTACACAAACTTTGTCTGTGTAATGAATATGAATGTATAACTAATGTACAAAAAATATACCGTTATCCCTGGACGATGGATTTTTGTAAACACAGGGCCCCTTGTGTATACTTCCCTGGGTTATACAAAGGAAATTATATTCAGGTGATTTTCAAGAAATGTATTCACTAGTAGCACGATTTAAGTCTGAAACGATCATTTTGGTCTGATCTTATCTTAATCGACTGGATTTACCGCTAGAGAAAAACGACAAGACTTTAAGAGCTTTTCAGACGCCGTTCCGATCGATAGTCCCATCAGGTAAATCAGTCCGTCAAGGCATGTCATGATAAACAAGACTGAATCTTCTCGCAAGCTGTTACGATCCGTTACGACGGTGTCAGACCAAATCTCAAAACTAACGTTCAAAATTGTCAGACCATGTTTTGATCCGTTCAGTTTGTCGGTATGATACTACGAGTTACACCCCTTCTGCTTGATAATGCATTTTAGATTAATATATTATATATATAAGAATTTAAAATGCATCTCTCGAATAAATAAAAAAATAATTAAAGATTAAATCCTCTGTTGAGTCTTTATTTCTGTTGTTGGTTTGTTGAGGAACTAATAAATTATTCGTATACATATGTTACTTTTTTTTTATAAATGTTAGTTTATCTATTTTTTTAACTGACAAGTATTATCGTTTATATAAATATTAAAAGTTGATTTCCGTTGCTTTATGGATCTTATATAATTGACTTTATTTTTGTTCCAGCTTTATGAAAGTCAACAATTTTAAGGTGATTTCCAACCTATATTATTGTTTATCAGATAGTTTCCTCAATTTACTTATTATTTTAAAAAAATGGAAGGACGTATGTTAATTATATACTGACAAAAATGTTTGCTATACATTTAACCTTAAAAGGTTGTGAACCCGGTGTGAAAATGTTTTTGGTATTTGAAAATTGGTATAGCGGCAAATCTTAAACGAAACCTAAAAAAACAAGGAGATGTGGTATAATTGCCAATGAGACAATCCACTGAAATGAAGCGGAGGCAAATTAACACTTGCGTATTTTTTTTGTCAGATGCCTGTTGATATTTTGAATTGAAACAAATCTTAATGTCGTTTCAAAACATGTTGAAGACGGGTTCTTTAAAGAGAAAAAAAGATGAAAAATGTAACTCGTGAGTATAAACACCCCTATAAGTATGCTGGCTTATTACTTTCCTTGGTTTATTTTTGAATCGATAACGCTATAGTTACCAATGTTTACACTATCAACTCACTGAACAACAAATGCTAATCGATAAAATAATTCATTGACCAAAAATATAATAATTATTTATAATTAATTTAAACAAAATCATGAAGCGCCTTTTCTATGGAAGTCTTTAATGTATAAGGCAATTCATGATTTTTATTTATCTTTAATAAAGGTATGAAATATATTTTTGGTATTGTTTGAAAATATTTTTTTCGTGTTTCTTTTTCTGATTATGATCAGCATTGTCTGGTTGTATGCTAGCGTGTTCCATTGATTCTAGTGCGGTAGGTCGTGGGTTCGAACCCCGGTAGGTCAAACCAATGACTTGAAAATTGGTAGAATAATGTGTCCAGGTAGGTTGACATGTCTTCCAGCGGAATGTTAACAGGTAACTTGTGATCACTTGTGACATTAGCACGTCAAAAATCCGGTTAAGTAACAATGTTGGTCTAGTCTTCTCTGTACCTATTCTTATGGTTAATGATTATTTATTAAAAATATATATATCCTAATTGATGCTTATAACATGTTCTCGTCTTTTATAAGCTTATAACTTGCTGTTGGACATAAATATATATATATACATATAATAAAGCAGTGACTGTGTTCGTATTCATATTCACATTAACATGTTCTCCTCCTTTATATGCTTATAACTTGCTACTGGACATAAAAAAGGGCATCCATCATCATTATCATTATCATAATGCTAGCATCCAGACATATCTTCCCCCATTCAAAGTGAACCAGATCCAGAAACAAGTGAAACACCAGAGCCGAGTACTGGTAAAAAGTCCACTCCAATGTCAGTTAGTAGCCAAAAGGGGCTTGATCCAGCTATATTTCTTATTAAAAACCAACATAGTATAGATGTTCTCAAATTGGCAATGCTAAAAGATGCTGACGAAATATCTAAAGTTTATCCTAAAAAAGGGGGGGAGACGATATCTGCCATTTTGGGAATTCCAGTTTCCATTGTTATGGTATTCCTGTACGGAAGATTCTGCATATTGCAAGTATTGTGTTGTTTTTCGGGATAAAGGTGGACTTTTTAGCAGATAAGGTTTCACGGACTGGAAAATGCAGTGGGTAATAAAAGATCAACTTTAAAATCACATGACGACTCAGTTGATCATAAGAATGCAGTTGAGAAGGCTAAAAACTTAATCTCTATATGCGAAGGCAAGAAACCTGGTATATGTTCATCATTAAGCAAAGCATATGAAGACAAGGTCAAAAGAAATCATGATATACTTCTTTCCATAATTGATATGATAATCGTGTTAGGGCAGAGGAACATCGCATTAAGGGGAAATTGGGATAAAATAGCTCACCAGGAAGACGGAAACTTTCAATTTTTCATCAATTGGAAATCTAACTTTGATACGGTTTTAAAAGATCATCTCGAAACAGCAGACAAGTCTATTACCTACCTATCACCACAGATTCAGAACGAATTGATACAATGCTGTGAACTTGAAATAAGAGAACGAATTGTGCAAAAATGTAAAGCATCAGGCTTTTAATCCATAATGGCTGATGAAACTACGGATGTTTCCGTGACAGAGCAACTATCGCTTTGTATCAGATACGTTGATAGTGACACTTGTGAGGTACGAGAGGATTTTTTAGGATTTGTTGAACCTAAGGAAGTTCACGCTGAACATATTGCTAATGCAATTGTTAATAACCTAGAAAAAAGGGGACTACCATTGCAGAAACGTGGACAAGCGTACGATGGAGCCTCTGTCATGAGTGGACATATATCAGGTGTACAACAGCGCATACGTGAACAATGTCCAGATGCAACTTTCGTTTACTGCAAGTCGCACAACCTTAACCTTGTGGTGACGCAAAGTTGCAAGGATGTGCGCCAGATACTGAATTTGATGTCATCAGTCGGCCAAATGACATGGTTCTTGTGTGCATCCCATAAGCGTAAAACCATTCTAAACTCATTTACAGGCAATACAAAATTAGTAGATGATATGCTTGAAGGTTTACAAAGTGAGAAAGAAGATGTCGACATAAAACTTTTGAAAAAGGGAACACATGTTTCGGTGAAGCGTTTATGCGAAACAAGGTGGACAGCAAGAGTTAGACACGGTTTCGTCACTTCTTGCAAACTACAAATCTGTTCATGCTGCTCTGACTAAAATTGAAAATGTAAGCACAAGTGATGCTAGGACAAATGCAAGTGGTTATCGGCGCTACCTGGAAGACCCGAATGCATTGTTGCCGTGTTAGTGGCCCAATTTGTCTTGAGCATTCGTAAGCCACTATCATTGTTCCTTCAAAAGACTGACTGCAACATGGTGGATGCTTTTGAGGAATGAAAAATTCTTCTGGAATTATTACAGGAAAAGAGAACAGAGGAAATTTTTTCAGGCGAGGTACTGTCATAGCAGATGCTATTGTAATAGACTTAATGCCACGTAGGCGAGTTGGGCGTAAAGTTCATAGGAAGAACGCAGCAACTGCCTCTACTGCAGAGCAGCATTGGCGAATTAATTTGTTTTTCCCATTTTTGGATCACGTCATTAGTGAAATGCAACGCCGGTTTCCTGATAAGGTAAATTGATTGTTGATTGCTTAACGTCCAGTGGCAAATATTTCATGCATAATTCAGGACGAGATCAAAATAACAATAAATACAATAGGTAGGTTCTGTAATGTAGGCCATCCGGGAAGAAGGTCGGGGAAATTTAGACTGCCACTGGAAAATCAGGGCAAATTGGATAGGGAAAGCAATTTTGCCTTGCAACAGGTCACCTACGAACCCCTCAAAGAGTTGTTGAAAGGGTTCTTAACGTGCAGAGAGCGTGGCATTCTCTCTACACGAGGCATCGGATTTAACGTCTCCATTCTGACCGGAAGTGGCTGCGTACTTGTACATCCCACACAGCCAAACGGACGCCCCCACTTTAGCAAGGGTTTTACCGCCGGTCGGAGGAAGACCAATGGTGACCATATTTCTATTCCCCAGTCACCCTTGCGGGGGGGCTGATGAGGTAAAAAATCAAATGTTAGGATATTACCTTATTTAAAAAAATGTAGGCAAGTTAACACCGGAATTAATTGAACCCCTTTTCCAAGCATTTCCGGACGTAATTAACATGGAAGGGTTAACATGTGAACTTGAAAAGTGGGTAAGAAAGACAGTAGCAATGCTAGATGAAGGAAGCCTCCAGACAGCAATTAAGCTAGCTAACAAAGACTTATACCCAAATGTTTTCATAATATTACAAGTACTTTTAACTCTGCTTGTCACCACAGTCTGTTGTGAGAGATCGTTTTCAAGTTTAAGGCGTTTGAAAACATGGGAACGGGCTACAATGGGTGGTGACAGGCTTTGTGAGCTTGCCATGCTCCATGTGCATAGGACTGATACAGTTGACAAAGAACGTGCGTTGAAGCTTTTCGATAGTACAGGTCACAGGAGAATCGGAAAGTTTTGGTTGACCAACAGAGATTAACTTTAATATTGAAACTTGTTTTGTTACTTACTAGGCTAGCTAAAAAAAAAAACGCATTTCTGTTAAATTTTTTTTGTTTTTTTATTATAAATACATTGACCTCTCCCATAGTAATGCTGAAATAAGCTTCTCCCGTTTCAGGCACCCGAACCCCCCTAAAAAATGTTTCGCCTCACTTTGCTCGGCGATTTGCCTCAGTTGATTTGGACATGCGCTACGGCCTTGGAGTTACTCTACTAAACTTTGAAAAGCTACTATTATTAAATCTTTGTAGTACAATATACTATTGAACAATAATTTACTTTACACAGTGGTGCGTCTAAATATCACCACGGTCGCAATAGTACACGAAGCTCCTGATACTGCATGCAGTCTGTGTCGAGACAGTGTTAAAACTATAAATAAATTTATTACCACCGTATACAGATTTTGATTAAAACAATGTAGCCTTATATTTATTTTCCTACCCATATATATATATATATATATATATATATATATATATAGCAAAGCAGCCTACTCTATCTCCCGGTTGCTACAAACAATGTGGTCGAAGGAACTGCTTGTGTTGTAAAGCTGCCAATACAAGCAGTTCTTTCATCAGCTCCGTTACTAAACAAAATTATACCATCTACTCAAATTCCAACTGTAAAACGGAGAACTCAATTTATATATTAACATGTGACACTTGTGGCATTCAGTATGTGGGAGAAACAATGGACAAATTTAATATTCGGCTCAATAACCATCGTTCATGGTACAAGACCAGCAAAAAATGTCCTCTCACAAGACATCTTCGTTCAACGAAACATTCTTTTGATAATGTTACTTTCCAAATCATAGAAGTCAACACCGAGTGGGACACCACGGCGAGAAGGAGAAGAGAACATTTTTGGATCCACCAACTCCACACTTTAGAACCTGATGGTCTTAACGAAAAAGATGAGAAAAGATAAAGAATAATTTAGTACACAGCATCGTCCTTTTTATCCTGTAATATTGGCCAATGGACGTTGCTAACTTCAACTACCAATTTTGTAAAAATCTTGAAATTCATCCAAATTATGTATTATTTTCAAGGCAGCTAAATTCAAGTGCAACATATACATTGAGCTGCAAAAGTTTCTTATCATCTACATCCGATTTCACCTTGATAGATGCACGCTTGATAAAGCTAGTTAGTCTAGCGAAATATTGCGTTTATTTTCATTATTTTGTTAATATTTTAAACATTCTTATATTTACATACAAAATAGTGTGTTAAAAATACATTGTTAGGCAATCTATATATATATATATATATATATATATATTTATATATAGTAGTTATGGCATAAATTAAAAATTTTCCGTTTTAGTTATAATGATGGAGTCCAATGGCACGTGCTAGTGATCAACCGGGTCAATAGGTAACAAAATCAATGATCCATAACGTATGAAAGTACATGACTATTTTACAATTACACTCATGATTCTTAAATTAATAGAAAGGTGCCGTAAGGCTAAAGATTAATGAAGAATTAATGAATTTATGTATACGTATTAGTATTTAAGCTGTTGATGTTTGACCATCTATTTCAACCCAAATAAAGCTTTTAGGACTTTTTTACTAGTTCTTTAGTACTATGAGACATGTTGTCATTGCATGTAAGCAATCAGCCGCCCTAAAAATGAGTATTCAGATACATTAGCAATGTAATTGTTTTTAAAATTTAAAAAATGGTGGACCCCAAGGGTGACTGGGGAAAAGAAGTATGGTCACCATTGGTCTTCCGCCGACCGGCAGTAGAACCCTTGCCAAAGTGGGGCGTCCGTTTGGCTGTGCGGGATGTACAAATTTGCAGCCACGTCCGATCAGAATGGGGACGTTAAATCCGATGCCTCGTGTATAGAGATTGATTGATTGTTGGTTGCTTAACGTCCAGTGGCAAATATCGTGTATAGAGAGTGCCACGCTCTATGCACGTTAAGAACCCTTGCAACAACTCTTTGAGGGGTCCGTAGGTGACCTGTTGCAAGGCTAAATTTCTGTCCCTATCCAATATACCCTCATTTCCCGTGGCAGTCTAAATTTCTCCGACGTTAATCCCGGAAGCCCCTATTACAGAACCTACCTATTGTATTTATTGTTAACTTGTTCTCGTCCTGAATATGCATGAAATATTTGCCACTGGACGTTAAGCAACCAACAATCAATCAATCAATCAAAAAATGGTGGTTCTAGTTTAGAGCATGTCCTATTAAATATCATAGATTTTGTGTAGATTTTGTCTTTTTAATATTCAATTCTATCTGCCATTTATCACAGTATATGGCTAAATATTGAGACTATTCCGTAGACCTGTTAAGTTTCTGAAAACAATTATCAAGTCATCAGCAAAAAGCAGGCAACTTAGTTTTGAGTCTATGATTTTCAGAGGATAACAGTAGTCATTTTCAAAGATGTAATATTAAACACATCAGTAACTATGTTTTTGTATTTAATTGAAGACCCGGTGTCATCATGTTGAAAAATTTCTGTCCTTCCCCTATATTATAAAGTTTGTACAGAGTCAAATGCCTTTCTTAAATCTACAAAACAAGCATAACATTTCTTTTCGCTTTTAATTAAATACTTATTTATTAGTGATTTTCACATATAAATGCTATCTGCAGTTTTGTGGTTCTCTCTAAAACCAACCACCAACCCCCAAGGGTGACTGGGGTATAGAAGTATGGTCACCATTGGTCTTCCTCCGACCGGCAGTAAAACCCGTGCTAAAGTGGGGCGTCCGTTTGGCTGTGCGGGATGTACAAATTTGCAGCCACGTCCGGTCAGAATGGGGACGTTAAATCCGATGCCTCGTGTAAAGAGAGTGCCACGCTCTTTGCACGTTAAGAACGTTTGCAACAACTCTTTGAGGGGTCCGTAGGTGACCTGTTGCAAGGCTAAATTTCTGTCCCTATCCAATATACCCTCATTTCCCGTGGCAGTCTAAATTTCTCCGACCTTAATCCCTTAATCTATTGCAGAACCTACCTATTGTATTTATTGTGAACTTGTTCTCGTCCTGAATATGCATGAAATATTTGCCACTGGACGTTAAGCAACCAACAATCAATCAATCAATCTCTAAAACCAAATTGGCTCTTACTTAGGCTTACTAAAATTATGTTAGATGAACAACATCATTTACAGTTGCATTAAATATTTTAGCAAGATAATCATCAAAGAGACTCCTCTGTAATTATTGGGATCATTTTTATCCCCGGATTTATGTAATAGGACTTAAAATGAGTTTCTCCACGATTTATGGTATTTCCCTGTTTGCAGGATAATATTAAATATTTTTATATAATTTTAAATCATAAATGTGTTAAAATATTTTATGACTTCATTTATAATTCTGTCTGGGCCAGCAACTTTCCGTAATTTTAGTCCATTTTAAATTTGATAATACTTTGAACCACAAACGACAAAATTATTTTACTCGCGTTGTGGGTAAAACCATATATGGATTCTTAAAAATTCTAAAGAACATCTGGATAATTTTAAATCTCGGTCTGTTTCTGAAATTAATTCTAACATAACTTTTGATTTTTTAACCCTTCACACCACCATTTTCCATATGAAATTATAATTGATTTGAATATACAAGAGGAGTACGAATTAATAAATGTGACTGTAAGTAAGAACAGTTTCATAAGTTGCATGTGAACAACTTATGGAAGTGTGTATCGACCTTGTTCAGCTCTCGCACGGTCGGCTCGGTGCCCGAAGGCTTTTGGTGAGCATTTAAATAATTTTAAAAGGGTGAGTTCCCAACCCAGGATAAAAGGGGGGTTCAAAATATATGTCCCCATTCAAATGCATTGACTGTAAAAAAAAAGGGGGGTTGGGTTCCATCCCCGCCCTGGATCTGCCACTAATAATTTGATCACACCAGGCTTTCAGAAACAGGTTCCATGATATCAATACCCTAATTTTCCCTTGAGGTCTGCAGCCTCTACTGATACATTGTTTTATTGAAAATGATAATACATACTTGTTCTCAGAAATGATATGTATTTTTTAGAAGATTCAACATAGCTATAGGTTTGAAAAAGGTGTAGGGGATTCGAAAGATCTATTTTAAAAGGGCGATATTTAAGGTGGGCTAGAAAATAGTATAGAAATCCCCCCCCCCCCCCCCCCCCCCCCCTTTTCATAAGAAAATTACAAGTTCTTAAAAGAAAATTTCTTGTGCTCTGACAATTTTGATAAACAATGTCACTTTCCAAAATGTCCTTTCTGTACACTCTTTAAATGTTTTTATTCATTCTACATGCCATATCTTTTTTAAGTCAATATTTATGGCTAATTATCATATCTGTCAATATTGTAGAATACATAAAAAGCACAGATGGATCAATCAAGAAATTTGTTCTTTGAGCAGCTTTTGGAGAAATTTCATATAGCAGGGAAAATTGGATACACCTTTCTTAAACAAGAGGTTGAAAATAAATATAAGTGATTACATTTCCAGATGTAAAGGAAATTGAGTTCAGTAAAACAGATAAAATATCTTTGGTGTTATATCCGAGTGATGATCCACTATGTACAGGTTATGAACTCCAGTGTATGGTGATGAAAACTGTTTGTGTAGGAGTGGTTCCATGCATGTTTTTGGATATGAAAACCAACATATAGAGTTGAGGTGCCGTATAATTGCAGAAATGGTGAATAACAAGGACCAGTATTTGTCTAATAGTAGAAATCACCAATATGCACAGTACACAGAAACATTACTGCCCTCTGATAATTTAAGAATACCAAAGGTTATTGAAGAAATTTTTGAAAGATACACAATAAAGTTTACTGATAAATCATCCTGGGGTGAAATGTGGCATTTGATGGCTATGTCAAATGTTTTAAGATGTACAATCATATCTGTCTATCCAGATCTTATAGGAACTGTTATATATCGTAGTCTATATCACAGAAAACTTGACCCAGAATTAAAAAGAACAAATAAGACAATTCACATTATATGTCCAATTTTGGTAGAAATCCAGGATAGTTTAAGAAAGTTATAAAAATTTCAAAAACTTTAACCACAGAGTGAATATTTATGGACGCCGCCAACGACGACGCCGACGGAATGTAAGATCACTTTGTCTCGCTTTTTCGACAAAAGTCGAAGGTTCGACAAAAAAAGAGGTTAAAAATTAATTTTCTGGTGCATTATTTGAATGATTATAAAAAATAGACCAGGTATGAGGTTTAAAAAGGGAACATTTATAGTTTTTGAACCATCTCTTGACTTGTCTATACAGAAATGGTTGAGTTCAGAGTTTGGGCTTAATTTACAAGTGTTTGCCTGACATTTGCTGTATTAACTGCCATGACTATAAAGGTTTATAACTTTGACTGCAAAAAGATATTATTTTTTAAAATATTTCTTATTTTTATAATATATACATGATGATATGATAATAAATTAAAGGATAAAATTAAAAATATCATTTTAAGAAAGTATCATTTTAATTTTCTTTGATTTTAGTGTGATGAAAGACCAGCAAAGATTAAGAAACTCAATCCTACTCGAACAGTCAAGGGAACATCATCAAATAAATCATTTGATTCATCAAGTAGTGACATATCATCAGTCAGTGATACACCATCAGTCAGTGATACACCATCAGTCAGTGACACACCATTAGTCAGCTGTGGTACATCATCAGTCAGTGACATACCATCTGTCAGTGACACACCGTCAGTCAGTGACACACTATTAGTCAGTTGTGGTACATCATCAGTCAGTGACACACCATTAGTCAGCTGTGTTACATCATCAGTCAGTGACACCATTAGTCAGCTGTGGTACATCATCAGTCAGTGACACACCATCTGTCAGTGACAAACCATCAGTCAGTGACACACCGTCAGTCAGTGACACACCATTGGTCAGCTGTGGTACATCATCAGTCAGTGACACACCAGTAGTAAGCTGTGTTACATCATCAGTCAGTTACACACCATTAGTCAGCTGTGGTACATCATCAGTCTGTGACACACCATCTGTCAGTGGCAAACCATCAGTCAGTGACACACCATTGGTCAGCTGTGGTACATCATCAGTCAGTGACACACCATCAGTCATCTGTGGTACATCATCAGACAGTGACACATCAATATCCAATTCACCAGTTAGCACCATGAATATATCAGATAAGGAAACACCACCAAAATCACCCTTTAAACCATTAATTAATGAACCAAAAAATTCCCCAGTCAACACAGTTGAGGAAAGCTGAATGAAAGTCGAAATAAGAATAGAAATTTTAATCCTGTTGCTCAAGATTCAACAAACCAAAATATAAGTGTAAATAGATCAAAATTATATGACCGCTCATTAGTAGAAGCTCTGGAATTTGTAAAGAAACGCATGCTTGTGAAATAAAAAAGTCAAAGCGAAGTCATCTAGCAGGAGTTATCGCATGTGGCTCATATATATACTAGAAAGTGGTTCGCTAGTTTAGACACAGAGCTTATGTAACATTTTGAAGATGTCCAAACAAGAATACCAAGGTTCACAAGAGACAACACATAAACGGAAGCTATCAATTGAACTCTTGGAAACACTTTCAAAGTACCTGCCTATAATGCAAATTTACATAAATGGAACAGGATACTTAATGAAATCAAGAGAAGGTGATGTTCAGGAATTTGTTGATACCATTGCTAATACCATCAATCATAAAGAATTTGCAAACAGGAATTTAGAACAGACATTGGAAAATTTGAAAGACTATCTGCAGTTTACAGATACCGAATTAGACAAAGGCATTTTACGAGCAGTTCTTGTGCAGCTGTTTTCTGTGAATGCATTGAGTAAGATTGAAGGGTCAAAGTTTAAGCAGACATTTAGAAGAGCTAGAGATGAAATTCCAAGAAAAATGCATTCATTCAAAATTTTAAAAGAGTTTACTGACGGTAAGGAATGCTTTGACAAACAAACAGCAGCAGTGCCTTTACAATAGAAAGATATTGAAAATGAAAGAAAATGCATTTAAAGCCAGAGCTCAAGGTGCTGGAAGACAAAAGATTGCCGATAAATTTCCACAGCTGGCAGAGGTTTTGGAGCTTGCCTTTGGAGAGGGAAGTAAAATACACCCTAGGCTAGAAAACGATACATGGTACAAAAATCCAAATTTATCTTTAAATATGTCCGACGCAAGAGAACTATTGCTGACTGTTGCCACTGACAGTATACCAAATAAAGCCTTATCAACTTGCTATACATACACCCAAAATTTCAAGAAAAATACCTTGCAGGCAAAGCGTCATCATTATGGGCAGGATGTTAACGCAAAGATTTCTTTAAAAAATTTACCAAGAGTCGGGATGATGGAGGAAAGAATAAATGCACACTACTGTAGATCAAATGTAAACTATCATTTAGAAATGGCAGCTGTGGATAGAGAAAACACATTAGTGGATGCAAAGGATGCCAAAGGCATAGTCTGTGCTGATATTGATCCTGTACAAAATATTGGCAAACGTTGGAAGGATAAAATTCGACAAGATCACCAGTTTGATCAGTCAAGAACCAATGCATGTACGCCAATGACACATTTATTCCTGGAAACAGTCTCCTCTTCTGCTGTAGTACAGTCATCAAATTTAACGCTTATGAATGTGGTGAGAACTGGTCAACCTGTCACTCTGGTTTATATTTCCTTTTATGAGCCTGAAACAGTTTTTAGATTTTTCAATGAACTTTTTCACTTGCTTTATATTCCTGCACTTGATGTTTTTTATCGCACCTCTGTCACAGGACAACTAAAGAAGAAATGGATATTTGTGGTGGACAATGGACCTTCTGAGGCACCAGCAAATTCTGTAGTACGAATGCTCTTAGTAAGACTTGATCATTTTCTGGCATAAAATATTGTAACACAAATCTCTTTTGAAAAATTAAATTCAAAAGACAATCCTGCTGAAAGACCTCATGCCTCAGAAAACCTTGTTTTAAGTAGACATGGTCCATTCAAGTCGTCGGAAATATTTGTCCACAAAAATGCTAAACCTGGAACTTCTGATCATTTAAAAAATATGGAATGCATGGCAGATGAAGTCATATCATGTTTAAAGATCTGAAAGATTTGAAAATAACCAATTTTTCAGCTTCAGAGGAGTAAAAGACACCTATATTTTTTATGATGAAAATCAACTAAAACATTTTCTGAAACTGTCTAAACTTGGAAAAAATGACTGTCAGTCGGGCGTTTTTTGTAAAAGACTGTCCTTTTACTTACAAACATCTGCCAAACCTGGAATTTACAACATAACTTTGTAGGATCATATATTGAAGACTACAATCATTTATGCAACTCTGTTTCGGATAATGTAAGGACCGCATGTTTAACAGAATACTCTGCAACAATATTTTCTAAATGCCCCACAACCCAAGTAAATCGATATGTTAAAGAACCATTGCCTGATTTTATGCGTTGGAATAAAAGCAATGAATTACACTATATGTGTTTTGAGTCTCGACAGCAAGTACCCTTCGGTGAATGGGATTTAGAAGAATTGTTTCTCCCATCCAACATATTAATTTTGCTGAGTGAATTGTGTGTGAGTATACCTGAAACTGTTATGTCATCTGTTGCTTTACTGTCCTGGTTGACTCCTATTCAAATTGAAAAAGAACTTCAAAAAATTGAGGAGAAAATAGAACATCAGATTGCAGCTGATGAAATCAAGGAACGATGGAAAGATCATGAACTTTTCAAAAAGACTCTTGCAGACCTCCAAGATATTGCAAAAAACCTAAATATCACATATGCCAACAAATACACCAAAACAGATCTCATGCAGCAAATAGCTGAAAAGAAGAAACTATGCATTCCATCGCTGAAAGAAATATATAATGGCAATTTGAGTAGTGTTGCAGCAGATGTAAGCAGTCTTTCAAACTTTTCCATATTTAGGCTTCGTAGCATTCTAAAATATCTCAATTTTAATCATGGTGGAACAAAGGATGAATTGATTATGAGAGTTTTCCTTCTTCGACATAAAAGATCATATTTGATTTTGGAATCAACCATAAGCAAATTATCCAAAGGAGCAGAAAAGGCTGTTAGTATCATAATATGGCAAAGGAGACATCATAACAGATTAAACCATATCTACCGTCAAAGAAAGTTTTCTAGTATCAAAAACCGCACCAACTCACAAGTTAAAGTTCCTGAGCACATTTCAGAAGAAAACCTGCACCAGAGACATATAATACAAGAGATTCGCAACTCGGCGAAATCCCGTAATAACACGCGGCCACTAGTTAAACCTCGCGAGATCTCCTTAGGTAATAAAGTCATTAATAAAAGTATTAAAAGTACTCGAAGTAAGGACGAATGTTTAAGCATAACATAAACTGTTTCAGTGTTAAATTTATCATAATTAATTTGAGTACATATATAATTATTTATTTTAATGTAATTTTGATTTTAGATTTGTATTATTGAAAAAGAGACATTATTTGATATTGTATTAAAAAAAACTGATATTGAATAATTAACACTTGATAAATTGTGTCAGAGTTCATTTTATTTGATAGTTACATAATGGGTTTCTATTGAATATACACCTGTCTCGGAGACACAATTTCACAGTGTGACATGTATATTAGGTTTGAATAATTCGATGACCAGGTAAATCACAAACATGTTATAAATAATGAGTTTTAATTGACACCTTGTAAACAAGAAGTTGTTACACCACAGGTTCCAACACTCTTTCGGCTTAAATACACTGTGTGTGACCAATATTGCACACAATTCTTACAAATATCACAGAATATAGCAAACATGGAACATATTTACAAAGTAGAACTATGGTAAGCTCTTTTTATTTATTTCAGATGAGACGCTACGGAATTTCAAAAAATGGCTGACATCTTCAATTTGTCAAAAAAAAGAAAGAGAGGCAAACCAACATTGCTTCCATGTTTTTCGAATTTGGAACACGGTTACAACAGAAAACAGAAGAATATTGCACGATATTACTGACCCCAAAAAAAAATTGAGCTTCTATGGTATACTAACGAAAGGCATAAACCTGCAGGGACATTGAGAAGCTACATTAGCTCTTGTGCTATCTTTATTGATTTCCTACTGGTAAACGGAGCGTCGAAACAAATGTCACCGAAGTGTGTTGCGTGTAAAACATATCTAAAGACCCTTTGCAAAAGGTTAAATAAATAAGCCAACAGAAGAAAGGTTGAAATGATGACCAAAGATATCCGTAAGTACTTAAAGTTTTAAATACACACACGGTACAAATATATGATATTTTGTAATCCAAAAAAGGGCTAAAAAGTTAATTTGTGAAAATTTAAAACTTCAACTTCATTTGTTTTTCAAATATTTGTTACTTTGCAACTTTTTTTCTATTACCTGTACAGAATATTCAGATAAAGAAATTGTAAGAAACATAAATAATTAATAATCATTCCTATCTTTTAACTCGCTAATACATTTATGATATGGTTCTTATCATTTATATAAGGCTTATACTAAGAGGAAGAAGATTACTTTAGTTGTGAGAATCAATAGCTTTTGCAAAAACACAACCATGTTTTATCATTCTTATTGTTGTCAAATGTCTTACGTTAGCTAGTGTCATTTAATCCTTGTCTTAAAAATCATCAAATGTCTTTTCAGAATGTTTCTTGTCATCTGTTTTTCATTCCATTATAATTCGCCCCATAGCTTCCTGTGTCATCAGTTTTTATAACCTTTGGAAAACATTTAAAAGGAATGGAACCACAATCACTCTCATTATTTAAATGTGTATTAGTTCCCTGTCGAAATTTAAGCTGTTCACGCCTCATCGGTTTTTGCTGTTGTTTCGTCAATGTCGTTATTATAATTTTGAAGTGCATTTCTATCTACTTTTGTTATAAAAGACGCATATGATGCATGTTTCAATATTTTTTCATGATCAACATTTATTTCAACCTTTACGATTTGTTATTAGATTTGCATAAACATACTAACAATGCAACTTTTTTGAAGAGTTACTCTGAATCTTTTGGGTTTTGTTTTCTTATTTTGTTCACTCATTTAGTTCGTGAGTGATCAATATGATTTTAGAATGATTGAAGACTTTAAAATAAAAGAAAAATAGATATGTGTAGATAGTATAACAGTTTATGCTTAATTATATTATAACATGTAACAAGTTAGCATTGAAAAGGTTTACTTCAGTTTTTCACCTTACTATTGTTATTAATATCCGTTTTCTGATAATTATAGCTTTTACCGCTGTTAGGCAGAAAACTGCGGTAAAAGTTTTTAAATCTGAAGTATAAAAATGAAATGCGTTTAAAGTAACATGTAATTCAATTACAGAGCATTTTATTTCATCTTATAATCTGATTGCAGAAACCATGGTATATAAAGATGACATAGTGAGGTTTTTAAACTCTGAAACTGCTACAGAGACAGTACGAATATTAATGAAAGACGATCGGGAAGAGGGTTTAACGTCCACACAATTTGCAAATGCAAGAGATTTTGTTAAATTGAAAATTTTGTTTACAAAATTAGGCGATACTCATACTATCTTGTTGTTCGTCTTTCTTTCTGTCTTCTTCACTCAAATTTTGAGGATGGAATTTAGTTTTAATTTGGTGTTGCCTTATAGCTGCCAATGAGCAAGTAACCGTCAATGTACAAGAATTTGAACTACTTCATATGGATTTTTTATCTTTAACAATAGAGAGATTCATATTATGTGACAACCTTGTAGATGTTTTACACAATATATGTGAAGCAGTTCAAAAATTGAATCGAATGGTCTGATCTTAAAACAATAAATGAGGACCATTTATTAAAGATTTTCACACGACAACTTCCTTAGATTCTAGGATTGGGATATGCACAAAGAACAAGCCTGTTACTGCTCATAAAGTCATAATTTGAAACAGTTGATTCCAAATCATAGTTAAGTTTGCCACACAAAAAAACCCAAATAAAATGCTGATGAGACTTTGTTTAGAGACATGTTCAGTAATGTTTCTTTTTTTCCACTTTAAGGTGAAAGAACATAAAACCGGTGATATTGCACCTGCAAATATTGGAATAGATTTTGAGCTATATGATTTAATTGTCAAGTACATTGAACTATGTAAATTTGTACCAAATTACATAGAAAAAGAGGATAAGAGCATATTTATAACATGGCCGAGACAAAACGAGGTTCCGGGTAGATTAGAAAAACTAAAAGGAATGCAACATCTGTGGGAAAAGGAGGTTCCCAAAAATCTCACAGCAACGAAGTTAAGGAAGGCGGTGTCAACGTCCATCAGGGAGTCTCATCCTGAACTCCGAGAGAAGCTAGCCGATCATATGAATCATCTGGCAACCACTGCAGATAAGTACTATGTGATGAAAGCTACAAGAGACAAAGCATTAGAAATGTCAAACATCATACACCAGCAAATGACAGGACAGGTCGAAAAAACTATAGTAAAAGAAACATACAGATATAACATAAATTTAGAGAACTATGGATTGAGAATGGTAAGGGGTAAATTTTTAATATTTGAAAATAATGTTCTTGCAGACTCCTTATAGAACTTACGCTAAAAACATGATTTTCTGGTAGGCAGTATAAAATCAGATATAAATCTTGAACATTCAGTGCAAACATAGGCAACTTCTCTTCTCAAATTTGAAATTCTCTGTACATAAATTTGGTAATGTAACTGCGGTGTTTGATACCTTACTGCGATAGTTGGTAACTAACTGCGGTAATTGAAAACCTATTTGTACTAACATGACCGAACTTATTATTGGTGGTTAACACGTGATGTTCTGTAAATTAACTGAAATAGTTGCAAAAAAGTACAGAGCAGACTATTATGTTTAATCCAGGGCTGAAATAAAATTTTACGAGTTAAAAGGTCGTTCATCTATTAATTACTCGGGCGAATCATTCCATTCCAACATGTTGAAAGGCCATCAAAATACCGAGGATATATTTGTATAAACTAGACACGATTTTGGTCTAATCAAAATCATAATGGCATTGAACCGAACAGAGTGAACAGAAAATGAATTACGTAATGAAGAAATTTGCATGATCCAAAAATACCAAATTCTTGTGACGACTATACATTGAAGTAAATAACCCTGAGTTTTTGCCTTTATTTGATGATTTTTGAACTATACTTGAAAATGACAACTTCCCTTTAGCTATTTTAAGTATGTCAATTAACAACAGGCACAAAAAGCGTGGGTTCACTTTATCGCCTATAGTGTCTATTTGTTTTGTTTACCGCATCGCTGTCAATGTAACGAAATTTGAAGCGACTGTCAAACAAGTGAGAAGTTTAGCAAGCAATAAAAATAGGTTCAATCCACCATATTATACGTAAGGAAATGCCTGTATCAGGAATATGACAGTTGTTATCCATTCGTTTGATGTGTTTGAGTTTTAGATTTTTCCTTTGATAAGGCACTTTTCTTTTTAAATTTTCCTCGGAGTTCAGTAATTTGTGATATAACTGTTCGCACTGCACGTGGGAACTGTGATAGTGAATAAGGTTGCATGAATTACTGTGTACACATATTTTTTTTTTGGTATTTTTGTATCTATTTATCACAATATGTTCACTTATTTATCACTCAAGTTTATATGTACAGTTCTTTATATGCTATTGCACATATATACATACTTAGGTGATTGATAAAAAAAACAAATTTATTTGCAGGTTTGCAATGGACTCTTTCAGCTGAAAAGTTAGTGTTAAACAAACATAAAGAATTAGAAAAATCCAACATACACATAAAGAATAAATGGAACAAAGTATCTGAATATATGCATACATATAACTACAATTGTAATATGATGTGCTTCTTTCGCTTTATGAATAAACCCATGCTCTAAATCCAATAATTTTTTTTTGCACATGCGTATATTGACTACTGCAGAATAATGAATTTTATCAAAATGGCATGCATTTAATGTATTTCATTAACTTAAAACACTTCCAAACTCTTAAATGATGCACATGTTGTTACTAATTCATTTATTATGACTGTAATGTGTTGCATTCCAAAATTGACATATTTGACCTAGATACGACAACCGTTCATGCTGGCTGTTCAAAAACTCCTCCCTCTGAAAAATCACAGTGCCAGCTGTTTGCTTCTTTACAAACAAAAAAGGGAGGTTCATGGAAGAGCCTACACAATCGCTTTACCCTTATACACATCGGACATAGAAATTACCTTAATTTTCCTAATCAGAATCGAAATAATTGATGCAAGCTATACTTTATTGTAGTTTTAACATGGGTAGGCATTATATTCGTGTTATTTTAGCCCTCACTTTCGCTCGGGCAAAAATAATCACGAATATAATGCCTACCCATGTTAAAACTACAATAAAGTATAGCGAACATCAATTATTTCTTAATATTTCCTGCAGAGCGGTGCAGGCTTAAAATTAAAGGAAAAGTATGAAAGAAACAAAAAAAAAAGAATGAAAAATCAGGAGAATCTGCAGGAACGGAAGATGAGCTAGAATTGGATGACATTTTTGATAAGTTCACTGATATGAATCCAGAATTTTCAATTGATTCCTCAAAGAAAGGACCAACAAAAAGGAAGGAGTACCCAAGTCCCGAGAGTGATTCAAGCAGCAGTGTAGTGAATGGTAATTATTTTCATGTGTTGGAAATGTAACTTACAGGAATAGTATATACAAAAATAAGGAGATGTGGTAATGATAGTCAATAGGACAACTTTTCTAAAAGACCAAATAACAAATATGTGAACAATTTGATAAAGGCAAATGATCCAAAATAATTTTATAATACACATATAATCATATATGAAATAAGAAATGTGGTATGATTGCCACTACAGGATCTTTCAATTCTGTTTTATGAATGAAGTAATTGATTTGTAATTTGAACTTCGGTCACTGTGGGGGGAAATTTAGTTAAAACTTATTCAGATTGGTCCACTTTATCTTCAGTAACATTATGAATAAAAGTTAATTTGTAATTATGATTTTTATTTTTCATGATAATAGCCCAAATATTGATAAAAATTCATGAAAAATGAGGAAATACAAAAATGGGTACTTTCAAATGGCTGTAGCAAAAAAAGATGTGCACCACCATTTGATTTTTCTTAACCAGTTACTTTCTTTCCGTGACTTCCGTCATATAAACCCAACAGCCAGGTTAAGTAAAAAAGTTCTATAATTGTTTGGGTCCTCAGAGGTGTACATCCTTGAGTGTTTGTAAATAATTTTAATATTGTTTTGTAGATAAAGCAAAATCAGCAAAAAGACCAAGAAGGGGTGTTGATTTATAACAGATTATTTTAGGGATGTCTTGTAGAAGTGAAAAGACGCTGCAGAACGCAGACATAAAGAAAGAATAGAGACGATGAACTCTCTGGTTGAAGTGATGAAGCAGGTGGCTAATAAAAAGTAACTCAAAAGACACATATACTTATTAGATTATTTTTTCATAATAGGTTTGTGCCAGTCTGTCAGAGTGTTGGGGTTGTGTAATATTTTATTTTGATTGTTATTGAATTAGTTTTGATGTAACGGAACATAAAGACAATTGAGGTTTTGTGGAAATACAACTTTTTGTCTGTTTTTGAAGAAAAATAATTAAAAAGAAATAAAGGTTAAGATACATGAATCATGACATTTATTGATTTAAAAAATGTGTTTGTGTCTACAGGAAGATGTATCTTATTGGTCAAAAAAATTAACAATTGTTGACTTATAATTTTGTTCCCTATTAATATGAAAACAGTATGCATGTTTTTATTACATACTGGTATGTTTGTACTTGGTTTTAAACCCATTTGTATTTTTTTTTATATGATTTATATATTAGTCGATGATATTGACTGTTAAGATTGATTGATTGTTGGTTGCTTAACGTCCAGTGGCAAATATTTCATGCATATTCAGGACGAGAACAAATTAACAATAAATACAATAGGTAGGTTCTGTAGTAGAGGCGTCTGGGATTGAGGTCGGAGAAATTTAGAATGCCACGGGAAATGAGGGTAAATTGGATAGGGACAGAAATTTAGCCTTGCAACAGGCCACCTACGGACCCCTCAAAGAGTTGTTGCAAGGGTTCTTAACGTGCAAAGAGCGTGGCACTCTCTTTACACGAGGCATCGGATTTAACGTCCCCATTCTGACCGGACGTGACTGCAAATTTGTACATCCCGCACAGCCAAACGGACGCCCCACTTTAGCAAGGGTTTTACTGCCGGTCGGAGGAAGACCAATGGTGACCATACTTCTATTCCCCAGTCACCCTTGGGGGTAATAACTGAAGTGTCTGCATCTTTAATCATATTTTTTGTAGGAATTTTGAATCGGGAGTGGGGTTGTCCCTTATAAAATCTAGATCAATTAAATTAATTACTCCAGCTAGCAGTTTACGAATCGGATCGAAAGTAAGCTCTGGTTTCAAATTCATGTATTTAGTTTTGATGTTATATTTGTTATTCTCATTGGATTTTGTCAAATGTCGTAACATTTGTAGTTGTTTATCTTTATATTTTTTCTGTTGTATTCGTGTGTTATGGTAAAGAAAATTAATCATACAGTTCATTTATTAGATTTTAGTTTGGAGCAACGAAATTTACACGATATATTTGGTTTACAGTTTGATTCAGAAGAAACACCGACAAAGGTAGATAATACAATTAATTATCTAATTACTACCACAATTTGAAATTAATTAGTATTGTAATTTTCACTAATAAATGTTATATAAGTCATACAAATCTAATCTTGAATTCTATCCAAATTCTTTCTTATTTTTGGGAACTCGTTTTTATTAAATTCATATGTGACGTCACTTTGTGCGTGGGACTGGCTTTGGCTAATTCGGCTGTGTATTTGTTATGCGCTGGTATTTAGGTTGTTTTATGTAATGTATCCGTTTTTATTCTGTAGGTAGTCACCACTTAAGTTTTATCATGTATAACTATTATATAGTCATTTTATAAAATTTACTGTTTGCAAAAGTATGAATTATTCTAAATAATAAGGATGTTCTTTTCCCAGGCGAATAACCCTGGCCGTATTGGTCACAACTTTTTGGTCCTCAGTGCTCTTCGACTTTGTACTTGTTTTGGCTTTCAAACTTTTTTCATCTGAGCGTCACTGGTTAGTCTAGTGTGGACGAAACGCACGTCTGGCGTATTAAAATTTTAACCTGGTACCTTTTGTTGGCTATTATTCGTGTGTTTCTCTGGCCTATATATTCTCCCATGTATTTGTATTGTAGTCCTGTCATGTAATGTTGTCATTTTAGTTTATAATTAACAATGCTATTAAAGCGGGAGGTTAGGCATGCCACAAAACCAGGTTCAACCCACCAATTTTTTTCTTAAAATGCCCTGTACCAAGTCAGGAAAATGGCTATTGTTAGATTATAGTTCGTTTGTGTGTGTATTACATTTTAATGTTGTGTTTCTGTTGTGTCTTAGTTCTCTTATATTTGATGCGTTTCCCTCAGTTTCAGTTTGTAACCCGGATTTGTTTTTTCTCTATCGATTTATGAATTTCGAACAACGGTATACTACTGTTGCCTTTATTTATTCACACCTATGCCATCACGGCCCATGTTGATAATTAAAACATGAAAATTGTCATTTTCCAATTATGAATCGACCAGATTTGCATGAATGCCTTGCATGAAATAGTGAAGTAACCCTACCATAATGCCTGGTCGAGTTGTGAAACCAGGTGAATTCCTTCTGCAAGTCCTTTCATCTGGAAGGGGAATATTATATCTTGAAGCTTCAAATGCCTCAGATTTTCCTTTTGACAAATTTGCTGGACCACGAATAAAGTTATAAGTTCTTTTTCCACCAAGATACAAGACTGTGTTGCACCAATCTTTAATCAAGGGATCCCATTGAAATTACTTCTTTTCTATGAAAGAAAATGTAGGTGGACCATCTGGCATAATTGTGTCGGACAACTCCGGCTTTTGTATAGAACTGTAAAAATAAACAAAACATAATATGCATTCTGTGAAAGTAAGGAATAGTTGTGAAGCTATCCAATGCAATATTCATTTGTGTAAACACTTTTCAAAGAAATCAATACATATTTGTTTTCATGTTATGACATATTTTATGAAAATCTAAAAATTAATTTAAGTACATCATTTGTTTAATATATATCTTACTTTTCAACAATCTCCTGGTCATCATTTTCCTCTAGGTTATGGGTAAAATCAAATGAAGCATCAAGTGGAAAGAGCGATAGAGGATGCATACTGATTGTTCTTTTTGAATGTGTCTGAGGTGCATCGGGTAGTGAAGGGCTGAGTATTCTAGTTGTATGTAATGTTGGTGGCTGCATTGATGACTGGTCTGGTGCCAAACATACAACGTTACATGTCCTGTTAGGTGACAATAGAGACAGAATACGTCTTGGTACTCGTAATAAACCATTTCTGTGTGGCGTGCATTGTGTGCTGAACTGTTTGCAACTGTATGTGATGTTTGTTTTTATATTGATGACAGTTCTGGTGCCAAACATGCAACGTTAAATGTCCTGTGAGGTGACAATGGCGACAGAATAAGTCTTGGCACTCGTAATAAACCATTTATGTGTGTTGTATTAACTATCGATGAATGGGGAAGATTGGTTGGATTGCTCGTAACTGAATGTACTTCTGTGAATGTGGAATTTACAGAGTTTGATTTTCTACTAATCAAGGAGATATTGAAGGTACCATATCCTGTCAGTGTGGAACGTTGTAGTATTTACGCCAGATGCGCGTTTCGTATACAACAGACTCGTCAGTGACGGTCGAGTCCCAAAAAAGTTTTAAAAAAAGGCCAAATAAAGTACGAAGTTGAAGAGCATGGAGGACAGAAATCCCGAAAAGTTTTTGATGGACAATCTTCGAATGTGGGTTCTGTATCAATGAACGATATAAGTATATCTTTTTTTTTTTTTTTTTTTATCAAAAATTGATAGTGTGGACTTTCTTCAAATGTGGTTTCAGTATAAATGATATAAGTAGACCTATTTAACAACTGGATGGTGATGGACAATCTTCAAATGTGGGTTCAGTATCAATGATATAAATAGATCTTGGGTGGTGATGGACAGTCTGCGAATGTGGGTTCACTATGAATGATATAAGTAGATCTTTTACAAAAATGAATGGTGATGGACGATCTCCGAATGTGGGTTCAGTATCAATTATATATTGACCATCAATCTTGGACATTTTAAAAAAAAATATATTCACATACAACGAAGGTGTATAAATATTTGTATAGAAAAAAACGTCTGGATAACAATCTCTCTTAAGAGGATGCTGGATCAAACAACATCGAGTTGAGAAATGTCATGCAAGCTGATAATTACTTCTGCTGATGTAGAGGATTAATGTTATTACGGACATGCATGTACTTTTGTCATTTTGAAACCTGAGAGCTGATCATTACTTCTAGAACAGGTGGTTGATATTTTTAAAAGCAAAAACGTTGTTAACGGCTTATTCAAGATGAAGATAGATACAGTAGCATGTACAATTGACATTCTCATATTTGACGAAGAGGACGAAGATGATGTCATAATATGTAGGAGAAAAAATTAAACAGGAACTTGAAGTTTTCAAGAGATAAACATAGAGAGAAGGAGATACTGAACCAATTAAACTAAGATAGAAATGGAGAAATTAAGGAACAATATGAAAATAAACAATAAAAGTAACTGGTGATTAACAATGAAGACAACCATAGAGATGCATTCAGAGGAAGATGCCGACAGTATGATTATTGATACATAAGTGAGAAATCTACGGAACATTAGATTTCAATCTGAAACATATTTCCGTAACGGAAAATTAACTTGTTCTCTTGTTGTCGATATTTTCTTAATGGATATTAATATTTTTTTCTTACACCATATGAATTGATTTTATACATAATTAAATTAAAATGCAGTATGATTTACACATATATGCACATTTCTCACACACGAACATAAGATCCAACTGTGAGCTTGGAAGTTGTACGCTCAAGCAGTTTTCTATCCATTCACCGTAATGTTCATTTACGGATTTATGTTTTGTTGAACAAAACAATCTTTTATTACAATGAGTGCAAAATAAAAACTGTTTTAATACGTACTATTTTATGGGAGTAGCTAAAATTTTGAATGTTCAAAATGTCAAAAGAAGTTTCAATATAAAAGTAGCCGAAATGTGCACCAAGGGCTTCGTGGAAAAAAGAAATCTGACTATGCACATAAATGTGACTTTTGTGGGAAAGTAATCAAATCACTGAAAAACCTTAAAAAGAAGACGTGAAAAGTCACACAAACCCGGATAGGTACCAGTGCACAATATTGTATTGATAACAATTCATAAACGTTCTTATAACACAAACTTCTGTTAAATCTGTAAATACACGCGTGACCAATGTCGCATATGGAAATCGAATGGGAGAATATGGGTACACAGGATCAGTGATAGTACGTTTACTTTGAGTCGGGGGTGTATTTTGTAGACGAAACGCGCGTCTGGCTTAAATACAAAATTTAATCCTGGTATCAATGATGAGTTTATTTACCCCATGGGTCGATGCCACTGCTGGTGGAGTTTTAATCCCCCGAGGGTAGCAACAGCCCAGTAGTCAGCATGTCTGTGCTGACATGAATTATTATTGATATTTGACCACTTATTTGGTTATTGCAATAGATGCTACCTTCAAACGTTCCTTAATTCCGAGCTAACTTAATGAGACAAAACAACAAATCGGCCAACTTTTATATTGAAAATTGAACTATATTTTACAAGATTCAACCCCTTTTTGTTTTTAAAATGTATCAACTTTTACCTTAAATCGGCGATTTTTTTTGGTAATTGTATTACATGTAATCTTAAATCGGTCACTTTCTTTATTGATAATTATATTACACTATACAACAGTCAACCACTTTTTATATTGATTGATTGTTATTTGCTTTACGCCGCATTAGCACAAAAAGGCAATAGCGCGACGAGAGCTAATTCGAATACTTTTACAATTTAAAGCATAATTTTGAAATCAGACAAAAGGTCCTTCAATAAACTAAAATTCTAGACTAAAGCAAATTGATTATTTACAAATAACAATCAACAGTAAGATAACGTGATAAAAATTAAAATCGTTATAAATATAAAAATATTTTTATTTAATAATATATTCCAACTTTTTATACGACCGCAAAAAAATTTTTGTGGTCGTATATTGGTATGACGTTGGCGTCGTCGTCGTCCGAAGACACATTGGTTTTCGCACTCTAACTTTAGTTTAAGTGAATGGATCTCTATGAAATTTTACCACAAGGTTCAATACCACAAAAGGAAGGTTGAGATTGATTTTGGGGGTTATGGTACCAACAGTAAAGGAATTGGGGGCCAAAAATAAGCATTTTTGTAACTTCCACACATAACTTGTGTGTAAGTGTATGGATCTCTCTGACATTGTACCACAAGGTTCCATATCACAAAAGGAATGCTGGGATTGATTTTGGGGGTAATTGCCTCAAAATTTTAGGAATTAGGGGCCAAAAAAGGGGCAAAAAACAAGCATTTTTCTAGTTTCATGACAGTAACTTGTGTGTAAGTGTATGGATCTTTCTGAAATTGTACTACAAGGTTCCATATCATAAAGGGAAAGCTGGAATTGAGTTTGGGGGTAATTGCCGAAATATTTAGGAATTGGGGGCCAAAAAGGGGCCAAAAATAAGCATTTTTCTAGTTTCCAGACAATAACTTGTGTTCAAGTGTATGGATCTCTCTGAAATTGTACTGCAAGGTACCATACCACAAAGGGAAGGCTGGGATTGAGTTTGGGGGTGATGAATCATAAGGGGGTTCAAAAAATTTGGGAGGGGATTTTTTTTTTTTTCATTTTTTTCTTTTTTTCATTTTTTTCTTTTTTTCATTTTTTTTTTCTTTAAAAATTTTCCATTTTAAGTTGGTTATTTCTAATTTATATTTAAAAGCAAATAATAATGATATGGTAGGAGATACACACCAAACAGGATGTGTAAATTATTATAAGTATTGTGCAATAGCAAGAAATTTTCAATTGCACAGTATTGCACAATAGCAAGAAATCTTCAATTGCACAGTATTGCGCAATAGCAAGAAATCTTCAATTGCACAGTATTGCGCAAAAGCAAGAAATATCCAATAGCACAATATTGCGCAATAGCAAGAAATTGTCAATTGTACAGTATTGCGCAATAGCAAGAAATATTTAATTGCACAGTATTGTGCAAAAGAAGATACTTTGTATAAATTGCTTATTTCTTGACCAATTTCAATGGGGTTTTATTCTTGAATTCTTGGGGTTCTTTAATATGCTGAATCTAACCGTGTATTTAGTTTTTGGATTTTGGGCCCCGTTTTTAAATTGGTCCACATTGAGGTCCAAAGGGTCCAAAATTAAACTTTGTTTGATTTCATCAAAAATTGAATTATTGGGGTTCTTTGATATGCCAAATCTAACCGTGTATTTAGATTCTTAATTTTTGGTTCGGTTTTCAAATTGGTCTACATTAAGGTCCAAAGGGTCCAAAATTAAACTTAGTTTGATTTTAACAAAAATTTAATTCTTAGGGTTCTTTGATATGCTGAATCTAAACATGTATTTAGATTTTTGATTATGGGCCCAGTTTTCAAGTTGGTCCAAATCGGGGTCCAAAATTAAACTTTGTTTGATTTCAACAAAAATTGAATATATGGGGTTCTTTGATATGCTGAATCTAACCATGTATTTAGATTTTTGATTTTTGGGCCCCGTTATCAACTTTGTCCACATTGAGGTCAAAAGGGTCCAAAATTAAACTTTATTTGATTTCATCAAAAATTGAATTCTTCGGGTTCTTTGATATGCTTAATCTAACCATGTATTTAGATTTTGGATATTGGACCATAATAGGTGAATGTCCAATTTAAAATTTTTAAGTTCTTAGACCACATTCATTCTTTGTCAGAAACCTATGCTGTGTCAAATATTTAATCACAATCCAAATGCAAAGCTGTATCAAGCTTGAATGTTGTGTCCATACTTGCCCCAACTGTTCAGGGTTCGACCTCTGCGGTCGTATCAAGCTGCGCCCTGCGGAGCATTTTATTTAAAGAATGAAACAATATTTGTAAATGGAACATAATTAAATAAATCATACATATTATTGACATTGAAATGCTTCCTACGAATATCAGCAAAGTCAATACAATTAATTAAAGCATGTTTAATAGTATACTTGCAGTTGAAAGGTATACATTGTGGTTCATCAAAGAAAGAGATCGATTTAAGGCTATATTTTATACAATAAACTATAAAGTGGCTGAATCTTGTAAAGTGTAATATGATTATCAACAAAGAAAGTGGCTTCAGTTATTACATGTCTTACAAGAAACATGGGTCATTCTTAATCTTGCTGATATCACGAATGAATTTTAACAAATTCACTAAATGGAGGAAAGGGAACACTGTGCTACCTTTTAAATCGAACAGCATGCGAGATCCATTTCTCTTGTATCATAAAAACACCATTTGCATAAGTTTACAAATTATCTTATACATAAATATGCAGAACAATCAGATATCAAGTCGACGACATGGGTGTCCAATAAGTCGGATCTAAAAAAAAAACCATAACCCCCGATTAAAAAAACTACCACGGACGGAGAACATATCAATTTATTTGTTCCTTAGCTTTCGTTTTTGTCCATCCATTATTATGGGACTCGAGAATCTCAATCTCCGAGCAACTGTTATGAAAAGTGGGGGATACCCTGGTTATCTGTTTCTTTCATTTAAGGATTCAAACAGCTAAATGAAACGTCGGTCCAACCGCTCACTTGATGTCAAGGACATACGTAGATTGATCCAATTAAATTACTTCTATAGTATCAAAACAAATTATTTTTAGTTAACAGTTACATTATTTAGTCTTAAAGTCAACAGCCTTGTTGAAGTTTTAAAAAGTATTATTGAAGTTCATTGTACGTTGATGACTTTTTAATATGTAACAGAGGCAAAAATATGAATAGCATAGAAAGACTATTACAATTATGTCTTGATAGAATTGAAAAATGGACCCCGGAAAATGATATGAAATTTTCTGCTTTTAGAATTTTACTAGAATCCCATTTACAAAACTGCAATTCAGACCTAGACGTATTTAGTATATCAAAGGAGATGGAATACATGTAGTATAATTAAAAGGCTATTATTCGTGTGTTTCTCTGACCTATATTTTCTCCCATTTATTTGTATTGTAGTCCTGTCATGTTATGTTGTCATTTTAATGTTATAATTAACATTACCATTAAAGCAGGAGGTTTGGCATGCCACAAAACCAGGTTCAACCCACCATTTTTTTTCTTAAAATGCCCTGTTATATTATAGTTCGTTTCTGTGTGTGTTACATTTTAACGTTGTGTTTCTGTTGTGTCGTAGTTCTCTTATATTTGATGCATTTCCCTCAGTTTTAGTTTCGATTCAAATTTTAAAAAAATCCCGGATTTGTTTTTTCTCTGTCGATTTATGAATTTCAAACAGCGGTATACTACTGTTTTATGAATTTCGAACAGCGGTATACTACTGTTGCCTTCACTTAACAGTAAATTAAGATCAAAGTCGGGGAAAGGACAGACCATAGGATATAATATAAAAAATGGTGTAAACCTAAAAAAACTGGCTTAAGAGATCTGCCATGTTATGTATTTTCAATTGTAAGTCAGGTTATTTATTTCCTGCTTACAGTTACCCCCAAGGGTGACTGGGGAATAGAAGTATGGTCACCTCCGACCGGCAGTAAAACCCTTGCTAAAGTGGGGCGTCTGTTTGGCTGTGCGGGATGTACAAATTTGCAGCCACGTCCGGTCAGAATGGGGACGTTAAATCCGATGCCTCGTGTAAAGAGAGTGCCACACTCGTTGCACGTTAAGAACCCTTGCAACAACTCTTTGAGGGGTCCGTAGGTGACCTGTTGCAAGGCAAAATTTCTGTCCCTATCAAATATTCCCTCATTTCCCGTGGCAGTCTAAATTTCTCCGACCTTAATCCCGGACGCCCCTCTTACAGAACCTACCTATTGTATTTATTGTTAATTTGTTCTCGTCCTGAATATGCATGAAATATGAAAAGAAGTCCTGTGACCCATTTTTATTTTTTAAATAGGTATTATCTATAATACTAAAATAACGACGTCTAATTTATCAGCCGTCATGGGGTAAAAACAACAAATCAAAGAATTCAACTTTATATATAGCTAATATATGACAATGGTGTTGATTATAATAACAAAACTCCAGACCCTTTTGTTTTCCACATAATTAATATTGCCAATAATTAACAAGTTCCGGGTCGAATCCGCTACCGGTACCGACAGTATATTCAGCTGTTACCTATAACCTTATCTGTACGTTCCGCATCTGACAGGCGCACCACCAAACGGTGTATTTAGGATTTTGCTATATACACGGGTCATAATCACAGGGTTGACACTACTAAATTCAATCATTGTCACATTGTTCCCTATTGTAGTATTTTAGGTCCGGAAAGGGCATATTATGGCCTCAAATTTCAAGTTCATCTGACGAAAGATTTTGGACACTTTTTAAACACTTACGTGTCTATTTAAGTTGATTCAATTAATTTCTGTGAAAGATTTTTACTGATTTAGTCATTAAAAACGCTCCGATCAGAGCTTAAATATGAAAAATCTATCTAATATGCCAGAAAATGTCACTTTTCAGATGTTTTTTGTCAAAAATGAAAGTGGCCGCATCCGTGTTCATCCTCAACCTTTATATATGTTATGTATTATCATCAAATACAACTTACATTTCAATATTAAGAATGAACACAAATGCGGCCACTTTCATTTAAGACGGAAACCGTCTAAAATTTAACTAAAATGCTAAAATTGTGAAGATTTCAGTAATTTAGCATGAGTTAATGATGGTAGTACCCGATATATGTGCATTGTATTATCAACAACAGCCCATATTTATGTAGCAGAAGCATTCTTCTTTCCAATAAATAACTAACAGTTTACATTTTAACAATTCTGTAAAACTGCTATATTTTGGGGCCACAAAAGAGGTCTTACTGAACCTACCCCTTTTGCGCAGTAGTTTCAGAGGAGAAGATTTTTGTTAAAGTTTACGGACGACGGACGCTAAGTGATAAGAAAAGCTCACTTGGCCCTTTGGGCCAGGTGAGCTAAAAATCAACCGTAGGAAAACGTGATAAAAATTAAAATCGTTTTAAATATAATAACATTTTTATATTTTATAATATATTCCAATTTCTTGTAAGAATGAAACAATATTTGTAAATGGAAAATTATTAAATAAATCATACATATTATTGGCATTGAAATGCTTCTTACGAATATCAGCAAAGTCAATACAATTAATTGAACATGTTTAATAGTATACTTGCAGTTGCAAGCTACAAATTGTGGTTCGTCATCGTTTTTTAAAAGATACTCGTATGTCACTCTATTATGACCAATTCGGCATCTAGAAATAACACATTGATCTTTTCTGCACTGTTATTTTGAAAAAGGTTTTCCTAAATTAGGTTTAATTTCATGTACTTTATTACCATCTCTCTTACTCCAAAATATTAAAAACATATTCTCTAATATTAGATTTAAAATCAGTATATGGTGTATCACAGTTCGATAAAGTGTCACCCAGGGCATTCTTTGCCTCAAGGTCTACAGCTGTGTTTCAATGGCTTCCAACATGACTCGGCACCCATAGAAATATAATTTCTTTAAGTAGAATTTTTTAATTCCTCATTACATATAAAATTTTGAGAATTGTTGGGTTTTTAATTTTAGTATTTTGTATAGCTTGTAAGCATGAAAGTGAATCAGAACATATAATAAATTTGGATTTATCTGAAGAAGCAATAAATTGCAAAGCCAAAAGTATTGCTTCTGCTTCAGCAGTAAAGATGGATGCAGCAGATGGCAAACGGAGAGTTGCAGCTCTGTCCCTGAAGACAGCAGCAGATGTTATATTGGAACAATTTGTACTTTATCAAAGTCAGGATATTGCATTGTAATAGAATTGATAAAAGATGGGTAATCATTGGTCAATTGAGAGATGGAAGTGGTAGTCTGGTGTTTCAATTTCTTGCAGAGTTCATGCTTGGGATAATATGCATACCTCACAGAGGGTTTTCTCAGTTGTCAGAAAGAATAGAACTGATCAGACGGCGACATTAGGAGATAAAACATTAGAAACATCGTTTGTAAATAAGTGTCGTCCAGGTCTTCCATTTGATTTGAACAGAAAACACAGTAATGCAATCTTGGATCAATTGAAAAGTTCATATTACAGCAATTTAAATGCATAATCATGTCAGTTAGTACTTATGGGAATAGTTAAAACAATGTCAAGGTAGTATCACTTAAGTTTTTATTTTATTTTGTATAACATGTCATGTTTTTGTAACAAGATCATGATTCTTAGATGAAAGTGATTACTATAATTACAGAAACTATCCAGTGACAAAAGAAACAAATCAGATATAAATCATGTCAGGAAAAGTTTAACAGCTAAATTATATTCCTTTCAACCTAAAAAAAACAACTACAAGTCATACCCTTCCTACAAAAGTGTATCAACTACATGATGTCACTAATCCAAGGAGGAATGTAAATTTCAAAGATTCGATGTCATATCACGTCTTCCGTTTGAAGATCATAACTTGTATAATCCTAACTGGTGCTCTCGTGTTGAGGATTCACAGACCACTTCCCTATGGACGTCGTTTTACAGTCTCAGCTCTTCAAAACTGATAAATGTATTTCTTTGCTGAACTAAAAACACAGCTAGAATTACGCTACCCTAGGCAGCACACAAGCCAATTTATTCATACATATGATATGCATCACAGGCACCCTGCTGTTGTGGTACTTCTAGGTTTACTCCATATCGTAGCAATTGGTGTATATCAAAAGACTGTTGGTCACAGTTATATATAGAAGCTATATACGCTTTTAACTGAAAGTTTTAATTTTTTTTTGTAAGAAACATTATCACATAACCTGTTCTTTTTTTGCCATTTCTTCCAAATTCTTTTAATATATAATTTATACTTACAGGTCAACCTGGGAGTCTTAAAAGAAAATCCTTCAATACGCAAAAGAATTATAGAATTCATGAAATATCTACACCAAAACTATGTACCTATCACACAAAATGGTGTTCCTTACAAAATTATATGTCATGGGGACTATCTTAAAAATGAAAGAATGGTTGATGGAAAATTAGCAATGACAGGTTACATGTATTATACTTTTCTCACTTGACATACAAAAAGGATCTAACTTTAATATAAGTATTAATATTAATAATTAAGCAATTTAACCATGAAGTACAAATCATTATAGGATTAAACACCTATGTATAAACTCGACCAATTCACTCAAAAACTGAAGAACTTATATGTTTGAGTGACTTGGTCCAATTTATACACCAATAAATTCCTTTAATCAAAGCACCAAGGGCGCTATAGACACTTAATTAAAAAAAAACCGAGGCAAACTTGGTAGAAGTTAAGACGAATATTGTGGAAAATAAGTGAAAATATTTATTTTAGCTATTTCTCAAGTATCGAATAATGTTTTTACCCTAAAGTTTCCGCTATCCAATCCTACCACTTTCAAACGTTATGTCAAAATTTTTTTCAATTATATAGATATAGGAAGATGTGGTATGAGTACCAATGAGACAACTCTCCATCCAAATAACAGTTTATAAAAGTAAACCATTATAGGTCAATGTACGGCCTTCAACTCGGAGTTTTGGCTCACACCGAACAGCAAGCTATAAAAAGCCCCCAAAATTACTAATGTAAAACCATTCAAACAGGAAAAGCAACGGTCTAATCTATATAAAAACGAGAAACATGTATGAGCTACATAAACAGACTACAACTACTGTACATCAAATTCCTGACTTAGGACAGGTGCAAACATTTGCAGCGGGATTAAAAGTTTTAATGGTATCAAACCTCTTCCCTTTTCTGAACAATAGTATAACCACAACATAGAAATGCATATACTGTACTCTGTCCCATATTAGTTTTGTGCCAGCTAACATGTTTAACCAGCCACATTCTGTATTTACCTGTCCACAGACCCAGTAACTTGGTAATTGTTGCTGTATATTATATCTATTTTTCATAATTGTCTTGTACATAAATCAGGCTGCTTTAGTTAAATTTTTTTTTAGATTTGCCATTTCCTGGTCTTTTATAGCTTACTGTGCAGTATATTATTTGCTAATAGTTACAGGCTGCATAGATAGAGTTTGAATATGCCATATTAGTAGTTTTAGTTGGATCAGCTGGTGTGAAACAAATACAAATATTTACTAGTATAGTGCAGCTTTGTAAACATCCAATTTTGCAATATATTTCGCAGGTATGCAATGATTTGTTGCACTGCATTGCTATGTATACTTCAGGCAGGTATAAATAAATATTATATATATAATTTTTTTTTCTTTAAATGCCGGCTATATGCATAAATAGATGGGGGATATTAATTTATTAATATTTTTCAGTATTGTCTCGCATTTTCTTTCTGTCGTTTTGTAAATACTCCTTCTAATTGCCTTTACTAAGACAAATTACCAAGTAGGTTATGTTCTTCTTGGAAATGTATATCTGAAATGCTGCAGCTGAGTCTATCATGGATTTTTTTTAGTTAGATTAAAATTTTCCGAAAAAAAATATAGAAATAAATTAGTTCAAATGACTATATATTATATTGATATTGTTATACTTAAATGTTTTTTTTTTTAATTTTCATTTAATTTGATTTGAAAGATAAACATCATTTGCATTAAATGAAATTTATAAAACAAAAATTAATTTCTTTTGCGCGAAATTCCTAAAATTAGAAATGTACTAAAAGTTCGATTAAAAATATTTATCCAAACTAGAATGAGCATGTCATTGAATAATATCGTTCACAAATGTTTGGATTAAATTCTAACTACACGAGTCGCATCCACTGAAAACTTTAAGAATGCAAGTTTACTACATTTACAGAGTATAGTCCAGTACAGAATGAATGATAACGTTTCAAATATCTATTATACCACATGCAGTGCACAATAGGATAACAATAAATTGACCAATCATAATATAACTATGTGTTATTAGTGACATACTGATCCACAATTAACAAATCACAATCAACAGCAATATGACAAAATTATCACATTTCAAATTATGCAATAATTTAGTAGAACAAGGAGGTTGAATTTGGACCCCCATGGTTGGATTAGTATGGCTATTGTGTAAAGTCTATGAAATAAATGTTTCATTGTTTAAATAGCACCAAAAGGAAATACTTTGAAGCTTAATGTACGGTTCTAATTTAATTACCATATTTGTGAAAAGTCATACCCATTTAAAAAATTTAATAATTTGCAAAAAGTCAAGGTTCTTCTGGGTTTATTAATTTATTTTCAAAGCTGCTTTTTAAAAGTTCAGCTGATTCACTTTCATCCTTACAGGATAGCTTTATTATGATTAAAAGTTGTGCATCATTTTAATTATCTTCACACAATATTACAGTGTCGCATATGAATAGAATAGAATAGAATAGAATAGTTTTTTCACCAAATTAGGACCCTGGAGGGCATATAACATACAACAATATGATTACACATTTTGACAAAACTATATAATATGAACAACTGTACATGTAGTGTAAATAAAAGATAGACATTTTAAAATCAACCTTGACCCAAGTGCATCAGGAAGTTGCTGTGACCATTAAAAATAAAATAAAATAAACTATGCAACTACATTAATTTATAAATATTGGCTCATCTGCAATGGGTACCAAGAGTCGATGCTGAAAGGGGTAATCCCTACTTGTACCCAAAGCAGATCAGTCAAAAACGCATAAAAAGTAGTTTTGAAAGATAATAAATTATAGCAGCATTAAGAAATCTATGATAAACCAAAAATGAGCATCAAGGGATGTTGCCGCAGAATTTAAATCTTCTTATGCTCAGTGCAGTCCTACCAGAGTATAATAGTGTTTAATAATGAAGCAAGTTAAAATCAGTTGCTGCAGATTACGATCTAATTATCTGTATCTTTTATATACTTAAAAAAATGCAGCTAATGTACAGGGGTCTTCAGTATTCATAATCCAAACTAATTTGTTATAAGTATCTAAATGTTGAAAGTTTGGACATGATTTTAATACATTTTGGATTAATTCCTCTCTCTTAAGTAAATGGGTGTCACATTTTATTAGATAATGAACTTCATCTTCAACTTCACCTGAAGTGCACCTGGGACATATTCTGTCTTGTCGAAGAATACCCCGGTATCTACCAAATTCAATTTGTAGTCTATGTGACGATATTCTTAATTTTCTTTGCTCAAAAGGATGTAAAATAGTCAAATAATTTTCAAAACCATCATTGTTCTTGAATATGTAAAATGACCGTTTTATTCTATATCCCGTATACATGTATATGCAACAAACCTACAGAAAATTAAGTACTGGAACCAATTACTTGCCAAAGAGTCAAGCTAACAAAGACAACACTTTATGACCTGTACAATGATTGAAAAAAAACCATATTGTTAAGTCCCAAATTCATCCCATTACCATTTTATCGCAAATAAAAGTCGGGTAGACCATGGAGGTACTATACTTACTTGTTACTAAGTAAGTATAGTACCTCCATGGGTAGACCTTGTTAAGTTCAGGCGTATTTGAGTTAACTGTTTTGTCTAAACAAAAGAATTGGTATATCATTACGCTTCAGATTCCATTATTTTCATATATAAAGCCTAATTGTTGATAAAAAAAGCTTTAAAAATCACTTTATAAAAGAATAAATCATATGGGTCAAATGTCATGCTTTTGCAATGAGTCATTACGGCATGGTAGGTGTGTTCGAATGATACAAATGAAGACGTTTATCTACCTCAAATAAGCCAATTTTAATGTTTTGTCATACTGGTATTTTTTTGTTGGTAATAGTTTATCCATTTTTCAACAGTATAGTTAATCATTTTACCCATGCAAATGTACTATAAAGAAAAGTCGGAGACACCGTTTACTTGCACCCCCTTAATTTTCAAGTGGATAAAAAAAAAATACATATCTTCCTTTTTTTCTTATTTTTTGTGTGTTTTGTCTAGGGTTATTGATCTTCAAAGTCTGAAAATTTCTAGTCTGCCCTTCAAGGGAATAATGAAATATATTTTTTAGTGTTTTAATGAACTTTCGTAAATCTACGAATCAACCAATCAGACAGTAATATTTAATCGACAAAAACAACCAAAATAAATTATATGATGTGTAATAGAGAGCAGATACATTTATCTTTTTCGCAAATGCTTACCCTTCCTGAGCACCTGCTTTCACTCCCGTTTTTTTCTTATTTATTTTTTCGGTTTTGTAAATGTCTTTTTGTTTTATGAGTCTTGTATTTAATCATTTTAATTACTTTTTTAGTAAAAAAAACTAGAATAGTCTTCCGTAATATATAAATGCTCTTTTTCCTTATAATAAACGTTCAGCCTTTCTTACCGAAATTTAAATCAAGATATAACCATTACCATGCAATGTCACCATTCCGTTAAAAAATGTCTTTGTCAATTGATTGAGTACATGCAGAAAAAGAAGAACTATTAGTATATCGTCCCAAAATAGTATGAAATATTTGCCACTGGGCATTCATTTAGACATTAATACAAAGAGATCGATGAAAATGAGTAAAATACAGAGTTTACGCAAATAATTATACAATTTTTGAAAAATTGATTTATTGCAGTAAAATGCACCTAATAAGAGACAGCCTTGGTTGTAAGTGGCTTGTCACCAACATCTTATAACATCTTTTTTTCCACTGTTACTTTTATGTTTTGTTACTGTTTCACATTTGTATATGAATTTCAATTTCTTGCCTCAAAAAAGGCGATGTCTTTTTAAATCTTAATCTATTTCAACTCAGGTACCAAAAAGTTTTCACTTCTGCGATCTATTTGTCAATTTTGTTTTGCGTGAACCCACTGACATTGATGAGTTTTGGCTATGTCTATGGGCCATTCGATATCCTCGTTAGGAAGAATCTCGGAACGTCTCGAACATTATCGATCAATTATACAGTAAGCTTTTTGTGAAACTATAACTCGAATAATTCAAGCCCTTTCCGTGTCCGATTTTCTACCACACGAGTGTAGCCTTCGTAGATCAGCGGAATATAACGACTGAATTATTCGGGTTAGTGAAACTTCTGCATAAATGAATATGCATCATTTGCATTTTTAGCTGTTATATACAGATAAGATAATGATTATCGATTAATGTCCTATATCATGTTAAGTTAATTAACTTAGAAACGCATACGTTAAGTTTCATGAAATACAAGCTTTCTCCACATAGATGGTTTGAGGTAATTTCAGTTAATTGAAGAGATAACAAAGAGTCCGTCAATGCATAGAAAAATACCCTCAATAATTCAGCCGTTATATTCCGCTGATCATTAATTTTCTTCAAGGTATTTTTTTCTGTCGTGTATTACATAATACTCGGACTTCAAATATTGATTTCACAAAAATAACAATGAACTTATATTGTCATTCTTTTTTGCCAGATTCATTAATTTTCTTCAAGGTATTTTTTTTTCTGCCGTGATATTACATGAATACTCGGACTTCAAATGTTGATTTTACAATAATAGCTATGATCTTAGTATTGTCATTCAAGTTTTTAAGATGAAAATGACAAACATTTCAACAAAATGACTAAAATGTCTTATACCAATTTTGCCAAACTTTTAACAACTATTTTTAAAGAGTGCTCAACATAATAGAAATTTGTATCCGGAAAAAGTCTTCTCTGTAATGATAACAAATATATTTGCTGTTTCTGGACATATCAACTATATATAATACACAACTCTTAACATGGGCGATCTTAAATTAAACAGAATTCTAATTTAATTTAAAAAGTTGTACTATTACACCACTGCTCTTTAGGAGATAGAGCGCTCACAACGTCTTGAACAGCGCCTCATTTTATAGGTCCATATCCAAAATCGGCAACATTTTAAAAATTCTGTGTGTTATATTTTGTTTATTGTTTTTTTTTTCCACTAATCGGAAATGCTGATTTTCTCGTTTTTATTGGTTTACATTTAGTCGTGCCAGTAAAGTGGTCTTTGATAATTTACTTTACGGGATGTGCTTTGTTCGTTGTTGAATGCCATCAGGCATACCATGTTTTATTGGTATATAAATCTTTATACCAAACACCAAGACAGCGGTTAAAAGTGAAATTATCAAAATTAACATTATAATGGATTTGTAGTCCAAAGTCTCGACAAAACAGTACATTAGCGTTTGATGTAGATGTTTTATTGTACTAAAACTATGAAAATGTCATTTTATGAATTACATTTGTGTTGATTTTGATAAATTCACTTGTAACCGCTGTCTTGGTGTTTGGTATATTATTTTGTCTTTTGATAAAAGTTTTCTCATTTGTAATCATACCCATGATGTTTGCTTTGTTTATACCAGAGACATATGTGTATATATGTCTCTGTTTATACAGACTACACTGCAATTGACTCTGCGATTCCTATTTCCTTTTGTCGTCGTCAGACACGAATATTTATATTACAACAACCCTTCTGTCATCGTTTAGTGAATTATTCCCAAAAAAGAATTAAGAAATTTAGAGTTGAATAAACATAGAAGATTCCACATAAATTCTGATTATATTCAAACCAAATTGATAAAATTTCAAATCCTGTGTCTACTCTTAAAAGGTTTGCTTACAAGGATATGACAACACTCCGTTATACTTTCTGTCCTGGTAGTTTTTACATCAGCCAATGAAATTTAAGCTTTTAAATTTGGAAGGTGTGTATCAATCCGACAAAACCAGAAGATTCCAAAAGGTCTTTAAACAGAAAGTAAAATTGAGCGTACAAGGAATCACAATGGTGGTTAATAACTCCTTTAAAGAGGCAGCTGCTATTTTGATAGTTATTCTGTTAAAAATACACAAAATGAAATAATAAACTAAAACGTTGAAAATGGTATAATTCGTCTATTAGGGCAAATTACTGCTTTAAGCAGTTAACGTATAACAAGGCAACTTATCAATCTATAGTTTTTCTCAATAGACAAAAAGCCAAAATATCTGGTGAAAAAAGTCATTGAAGGAAAATTACTCTTAATTGACTACTCCGAAAATTTTGAATTGAAATAATCATCTATTCTAGAAATAAAAACGTTTTCGTTCATTTTTTGTACATTAATAAGGCCGTTAGTTTTTTCGTTTGAATTGTTTTACATTTGTCATTTCGGGGCCTTTTATAGCTGACTATGCGGTATGGGCTTTGCTCATTGTTGAAGGCCGTACGGTGATATATAGTTGTTAATTTCTGTGTCATTTGGTCTCTTGTGAATAGTTGTCTCATTGGCAATCACACCACATCTTCTTTTTTATAAGCATGTCTATTCCCTGGGAGCTTATTTTTTATAATAATACAAAATCAGTATTTCCACTGTGTTCTACATTTTTATACGTTTTTGTTTTTGGCAGAGTTCATCATTTAAGAATCATTTGAGATTTAATACATATGAATGTGAAGATGAGGAACACGAAGACTCTCTAGGTTGACAATATTGCACTTGAAACGTTTAATCATATTTGCAGAAACTGAAAAAAGAAGTAGAAAACGAATTACATTTTTTTATTTATTGTGACAATTACATCCATGTGAGAAGGCAATTTTTCACTCATAATACAGTGATCTGGAAGGATTTTTTCTCTATGGGTCCAGGGCCCCCCAAAAATAAATTCAATGGGCCATTTTTAGAATAAATGGGCCATGTTGTCAAATGAGTGGGCCATTCGTTTACAATAAAAAAAATTAAAAAGTGTATATTTCAGCAAAGAGGTAGTGGTACTTACCTGTATGATTCTAATTGATATCATGGATATTGTTCCTGTGATTTTGTAATTTCAATTTCAATGAATATACATTAACTTCTTCCAAACAGGGCAATATTTACGATAACCTTTATTTACAATGTTAAAACTGGTACTGTTGCCTTGTTCATGTTCATGTTTTTTTTACATTAAATTTGGGTCTTCGTCGATACAATACTTATTCCAGACGTTCCGTATTAGAGGACGTTTCTGGCATTTCCTCTGCACTTCTTGTATTAATACACCTTTCCATTATATACTGGTATGCCCCGCCCCCCTTAGCAACACATGGCAACCTAGCATCCTAGGTCAAGCTAACCAACAAAATGGCGGTTATTATGAACATTGAATGATAACAAAGTAAAGAATTTGTTATAAACAAATATAAATAAGAGGAATATGTTGTTCATATATTTGTTTTTTGTGTTGAAGTATGATGAAATAGTTACTCCTGAAGGATTGAGAGATAAATTTAAGACATTTTGAAGAAATTATGTCCATTTATACTGAATAAAAAGAAATAATTAAAATATTGCAAATTTGAAGCTATTGGATTACCCTCATTCCCCAAAAATGTAGTTTAACACCAATATATAGAATAGTACATTGCATGATTGATACGATATATTATGATGATAAATTACAGGTTTAATTAAGCATGGCTAATGAATGTTGATAAATGTGTTTACTGTGTAGACAAACACAACATGTGTCAACTTGTAAAACAAGCATTATTGCTCCAGTATCTATTGATTGTTTATCAAATAACATTTAACAGGTTTTCTTTTTTTATATCCATAGATAACTTAATGATAATTAAAATTCCTATTACTAAGTAAAATTTAAAGAACAAAAGAAAATAAATTGTTTATTTGCTTACATGGATATTTGGTTATTGTAGTTCGTCTTTGTTTTAAATTTATATATACCTCTTGTCCTTAACATGAATCTTTGCACATTGTACTCACCCTTTTTTCAAATTAAGAAAATAAAATATATCCAATACCTCTCACTTCTTTTCTTTTTTTGTTTTTGTAAATTATACTAAAAATTTTGAAAAAGGTCAAGTACAATCAGCAAATACTCCCACAGTAGACCAAAGTCATATCAAAATTAAACATTATCTTACTTTTTATGAAGCATCTATTGAAATATAGTTTTTTATTATTATATGAGTTACTCCTCTGCCTTTTAACGACTAACGAAATGCTAGCGATGAGGGCAGTGCAAACATAAATACTTTCATTTTTATACATTTTGTACACAAAAAGACTACAAATATCTAATTCACCACATCATTTCATTCCATGCAGACTTTCAGATCAGTAATGTTAATTTCCATCTCATTCCGATGAGGTTGCATATAATTTCTCCTCCAGATTGATTGTGAGGTACTACCTCTACAATAATTTGATCGTCAAAGAACATGGAATAGTTCTTGTACTAATATTATACTGGAAAATTGAAATTTTGTTAATCTGTCCATCCAAAAGATGACAGATACCCTGTAGTTTTCAATTTAAACAGCTTCCAAGTATAAATATTTTAACATTTGAATAAGTTAGGGATAATTCTTTGTAATCGAAATGGGAAAGGTGTCAATTCTTTTGTTGCTGAATCTTTTTTATATGATATATAATTGTAATTTCCAGAAATTATACATACTAATTTGCATGTTTTATAGTATAAATCTTTTAAATTAATGAAAAAAATATTAATTTCAATCAATTTGTACACCAATTCAAATCTCGTGTTTCAGAATATATTTTTTTTTCTTTTTTAAAAAAATAGCATGTAAACAATATTTTTAAAACAATAAGCACTGCCATCATATTACTTTTTAATTGATTTATTAATAACTGTCATTCATTAAAAAAACTTTTTTTTTGTTTCAAGTTGACTACTTGACCTTCCTCTACCCTCTTACATTGATTCCTTTCCCAAAAACAATATTTTGGACGATTTAATTGTGAAAATTTCAAGAATTGTCAGATCAAATTAACTGTTAAGATAAGAATGTTTGACCGAGGTTATGGCCGACAACACGTGCTGCTATCAAATGTTTACACATGTGGTAAATTAACCACATGTGATTGGTCAATTTACTGATGATTGACAGGAGAGTGGAAAGGTGTAATATTATTACTTCATCACGATGACAAGAATAACAGTAGAGAGTAACGTAAATTGATAAGACACAACAACAATTCGCTGAAGGCATGTTTACAAAATGTTCAAACGAGCCAAAGACCAAAAATAATTGACAAGGACAGTTAAGCGCCTTTTATGGAGACAAATACTACATTCATAAAAAAGCTTTTGTGTTTTTCAATCATAATAATAGCAAGCTTACTTAAAAGATTATAATCAGAGAAAAATTCTCCTCTGTACTAGCAAAATTTCACAATTTAAAGTTGTTTATAAAAATTTATATCATGAATGATGGTTAATTACGTTTTTGGGGTAATCAGTTATACCGCATGTTGCTATCATTACCATAGGAAAACACCCGAGACTTCCCGAAAATATATAGGTGCTCCTATCATAGGAGGGAACACTACACAGTTGTGTACACACACATGGCAACACGAAACACGATCTGATATCCATTTGACGATATCTAAACGTTTCAAAACGAAGTGAAATATATCGTGCGCCACGTGGGCGCTTACATTTGTCACTGTATGCGCCATTTCTGGTCGATAAGCGCAATTGGCGCATGGCGCACGTCCTTCCCGATCACTGATAATATATTGTAATGCTAGAGGACACAGATATTCTATTGTAAAAGCAAAATAAATTATCATTTGAACTAAACTTTATACGAATCATTACCTTAGTTAATATTATATGGATTACGGTGAATCATAAGTTATATATGAAGTATCTTACGTATTACAGTAAACAAAAGTTTAATTCAGTATCTTTAAGAAGTCAAATCAATCAATCTAAAAATAAAGGTGTTTTAAGTGGGCGATCACAGCTAGTTCTGTTTCATTCTGAACAACTGTCTGAGCACAGATGGCCCTACTGCGTATTCAGGGGCGGATCCAGAACCTCGAAGTCTGGGGGGGGGGGAGGGGGGTTGCACCATGAAACCAAAATTAAAGATTTGTTTAGATATTTATATATGCGAGTGTGGGCGGTGGTGGTGTCATGTATTGGGGATGATAGTGGTCGTGGAGGGGGAGGAGGGGGGTCAGGTCTTCATTTCTATATCTTTTCATTATTTTTGGATCCATTTCTTTCCACTCTTTTATTTGCTGCCAATTGTCCTCTATTCTTTATAGTTCATCACACCTTTAATCTGTTTTCTATATTTTTTGGGCACATTTTTTCTAGTCTTTACTTTTTGACCATTATTCTCTAATCTGTAAACCCCATTCATACCCTCATTCACGGTTAACCATTCATACCCTCATTCATGGTAACCTATTCATACCCTCATACATGGTAATTAAAACAAGAAAAAAATGTGTATACACATATAACTGTACTATAATAGCAAAAGAAAGGATATCGGGTATCCATCCACGACACAAAATCAGTACATGCACAGCAAAAAAAAACACACAATAAGCAAAGGAACAGCGCTTTTATTGCTGTTCTTTATCTCAAATATGAGTATAGGTTTTCTAAAAATACAATATCATTTTATTAATGATATATATATATAAGGCACAGACCATTCATGTTTTGTGGAGGGGGGATTTTTTTTTTAAGACAAATCATTGGTTTCCATAAAAAAATAAGGGGAAAAACACGACATTCAGTTTAAAAAAATGCTGTATGCATTGAAAAAAAAATCGTTTGTTGTTTAATAAAGTCCGAAAAAGAATGTTCTGAGAAAGACACATTCCCCAGAAACCGTATACAATGTGAGTGTTTGGTAATAAAGACGTATCTCATATCGATACTAACATTCCTGACACTAAACATCTCTTTTTACATATTCTTTTCAGACCGATTTTAGTTGATAATTTCTTTCCCGATCAAAAGATTTCTCTTGATCCTGTAATATTGTATTAGAATTAAATATATTCGTATTAATTCCAATCAGCATGTAGATGTACATGTAGTTTACATAAATAATTTCGGATAGACATTACACAAAGGTGTCAATATTCACACACCCATCGATAAGTTGTCATAAATCACGCATGTTGAAGCGTGGGTTAATTAACGACCACTTTAGGAAGTCAAATCAATCTGTGTCTTGATTTTAGATCTAGATATCTACATAAACAGATACAGTAGCAATAAAACTATGTTAGAAAATTTTTTGGTGACCCGGACTGGGGGGGGGGGGGGGGGGGGCACGTGCCCCCTATGCCCCCCCCCCCCCCCCCCCCCCCGGTAAATCCGCCACTGGTATTCTTTGTATTGGCATAAAACATGCAGGTCCTTCTGGTTCAAACGTATTTCTACACCAGAGACTAACAAGGTTGTTGTATTGATATGTCACTCGTTGGAACCAATGCACAAATGCAAAGTGAACAGTCAGTTGTTTTCCTTCAACACTTATGTTGCACGTAAATTTGCTGACGCCTTATGCATTTGACACTACTCTATTCCAAAATGTGTAATACTAGTATACGATGAATGTGTGATTCTAGCCGGCGTTAATATTCATGAGGCTAGCCTGCAATAATATGAGATCAGGTCGCGTTCGACTAAGTGTTGTTGGTGATTAAAAGATTATTATAATTAATAACCTTTTGCTGTTCAAATCAAATAATAATGGTGTTCTATTTATAGCCTAATGACAGGTGTCTTCTACAAGGTCCGCGTCTTTTGACAACATTTTTAAAAATGAAAGTTATGAATATACGGGTTAATGCTTTCATATCAACATTGTACCAGTCCGATTCATTCAAAATATATTTTGGTTGTGTAGAATAATGTTAACTGAAATAACAATAAGTGAAAGGAATATTTTAAATAAAATTTAGAGATAACTATAGAATACGAGCGAAGGCGATGAAATGTGCATATAAATATTTTAAAACGTCGTTTAAATGAAAAGACATTAACTTGACGAATATTTTAAATAATATGTTCATTGAAATCAAAACAAACATATTCTTGACATTAAGAGGTTTACCCTAGATCATTTTTTGGTGAAAATTAATAACATTATTATGCAGGAATGCTCTATTGAGTCTTGGTATTTAAACAATCATATTAAAATTGTACCGTCTTAACTAATTCTCCGACGGTCTAAAGGAATATTCCTACTAAAATAGTTATAAGTTAATGACACTATAAATGCTCCTTAACAGACCCCAATGTCCAAGCAGTGTATGATTAACCACAAATCTAAAAAATCTAAAACATGGGTCTTAATCAGTCGAGATTCAAATAAATCATTGACGCTACAACAATGTAAGGCATATGCACATCACACATACTGGGAATAATTTTATTGGCTCAATCTGAAAGACATGGGCCATGAATTTTGAAAGTATCTTAGATGGACTTTAGACATATCACGGCCTAAATTTTTATTAGTCACAATAACTATTTTAATTTATTCTATTTCAATTACTTGACGTTTTGGAATTTTATCTTATTTTATTTTATTTTTTTTTGGGGGGGGGGGGGGGGGGGGGTTATGGGGTATATCTGGTAATCATTAAACCAAAAGACAATGATATGTTTACGAAAATAAAATAATAGTTGAATATATGGTCAATTTCCATAAGGAAAATCGTCTTCAAAAATGTGGAAAACCTTCCAAACTTGAAAACCAACGAACTAATTTAAACACAATGCATATACATATCATTTCAATGAAATAAAATAAAATAAACTATGTAAAGTGTACAAAAATAGATGTTTCATTTACGATAGTTTGTCTACCCTTTCAAAGGTATGCTTATTTTTGGCTTTGGAATATTACGCATATCATACCAAATATATAACCCAAATATTATTCTTTTAAATACAATGAATACGCCTGTAAAAGTTCGTAAATTAAAAAGTAAACTTAACACATATAAACAAACACATCAAAAATGTTGAAATATAACCACAATATTTTAAATAATTTTGACACCTAGGCAAAGAAATAGTAAACGTCAGTATCTCATAACTGCGCATACTATAAAAAATATATTGTGCAAATACATTATTTATATGATATATATACCTAGGTAAAACATTGTGAAAAGGAGTGGAAAATTTTACATATATATCCAAACGCATGAAAAGACAATAAATATACCCGTTATGTTTAGAACACTTAAATACCTATGGAAAGCAACGATAAACCATAGTCTCTAAAAACTGCACATACCATAATAAATATATTGTGCAAATACATATTTTTACAGTGCTATGCATACCTCGGTAAAACAATGTAAATAGAAGGGAAAATTTTACATATCTATCCGAATGAAAGAAAAGACTACAAATATAACTGTTATATTTAAGACAATTAAATACCTATGGAAAGCAGCGATAAACTGCGGTCTCTAAAAACTGCGTATACCACCGTAAATAAAACCTACGCACATTCACATTTATTGATGTAGTAGAACCTATGCAAACATATGCAAATATATGTATAATCTTTATATATATTTTCGATATTTATAAACTAATGCAAAGATAAGGGTTCTATGCACCAATTATTTGCGCAAATTTTATGTAAATGTAAATACAAGCTGTATTTCGTATGTTACATATAAGTAAGTAAATATATGAGGCAGCAAAGGAGTTATTTTCATCAAATATTTGCATATGTTTGCAAATAAATGTAAATTGGCCTTTTCGTGTAGTGTAATTGTACTTTATATAACCTTAAATCGGTCACTCATTCTAGATAATTGTATTACATATAATATCAAATCGGCCACTTATTTGTTTGCTAATTTTACTATATTTTACAATATTTTCGGTCGCCTTTTAAGGATCATTGTATTTAAAAAGGAAAATTTCTCTACAGTTTATATCTATAATTCAACAATCAATTCGACTTTCATTATTTGTAATTTTACAATAAATTTGAACACTTTCTAGATAATTGCACTTAATGTAACCTTTTAACGGACACTTTCTAGATAACTGTATTACATGTAGCATTAAATCAATCACTATCTTAATTGATGATTTTTCCATATTTTACAATAAAATCGACTAATTTTATGGATAATTGTTCTAAATGTAATATTTAATCAGTCACTTTCCAGACATTTGTATGAAATGCAACATTAAATCGGCCATTTTATTGATAATTTTACTTGATGTAATAAATTTGACATCTTTTGATAAATAATTATATTAGAGGTATCCTTAAATCGGTCACTTCCTGGATAATTGCGTTACATGTTAATTTAAATCGGCCAATTTATTGATAATTTTACTTGATGTAATAAATTCGACTATTTTTCATGGATAATTGTATTAGATGTAACCTTAAATCATTGACTTTCATTATTTGTAATTTTACAAAATTATACAATAAATTCAAACTTTCTAGATATAATTGGACTAATTTCTAGATAATTGTAACCTTAACTTGGGCAGTTTCTTTTTTGATAAGTTAACTTCATTTTTCAATAAATTCGACTACTTTTTATGGATAATTGTACTTGATATAACCTTAAATCGGTCACTCATTCTAGATAATTGTATAACATATAATATCAAATCGGCCATTTCCTTTTTTGCCAATTTAACTACTTTTTACAATATTTGCGGTAGCTTTTTAAGCATACTTGTATTTAAAGAGGAAAATTCGTTTACAGTCTATATCTATAATTTAACAATAAATTCGACAGTCATTAGATGTAATTTTACAAAATTTTAAAATAAATTTTGAACACTTTCTAGATAATTGCACTAAATATAACCTTTTATTGGAAACTTTCTAGATAACTGTATTACATGTAGCACTAAATCAATCACTATCTTAAGTGATGATTTTTCCATATTTTACAATAAAATCGACTAATTTTATGGATAATTGTTTTAAATGTTACCTTTCATTAGTCACTTTCTAGACATTTGTATGAAATGCAACATTAAATCGGCCATTTTATTGATAATTTGACTTGATGTAATAAATTTGACATCTTTTGATAAATAATTATATTAGAGGTATCCTTAAATCGGTCACTTCCTGAATAATTGTGTTTCATGTAAATTTCAATCAGCCACCTTATTGATAATTTTACTTGATGTAATAAATTCGACCATTTTTTATGGATAATTGTATTAGATGTAACCTTAAATCATTGACTTTCATTATTTGTAATTTTACAAAATTGTACAATAAATTCGAACTTTCTAGATATAATTGGACTAATTTCTAGATAATTGTAACCTTAACTTGGCCACTTTCTTTATTGATAAGTTAACTTCATTTTTCAATTACAGAACCTTAGTGAGCGCGCTCACATACCCCACGTCCCCACATTGTCACTGGAGAAATAAAATAACTGTAAGAAAAAAAAATTGTATAAGAAAAAAAAATTGAATCATAATTTCCTGTCGAAATGCACATCTACCTAGTATGTCCTTATCATCTACAAAGTTTCATAAAATTCTGTTGTGTGGTTTCAGAGGAGTTGCGATGACAAAAGGTTGCAGTAGTATATTGGGCAAATAAGTTCAAAGGGGCATAACTCCTGGAAAAAAATTGAATCGTAATTTCCTGTCGATATGCACATCTACGTAGTATGTCCTTATTATCTACAAAATTTCACGAAATTCTGTTGTGTGGTTTCAGAGGAGTTGAGATGACAAACTGTTGCAGTAGTACATTAAAGTAAATAAGTTCAAAGGGGCGTAACTCCTAGAAAAAGAATTGAATCGTAATTTCCTGTCGATATGCACATCTACGTAGTATGTCCTTATTATCTGAAAAGGTTTCATGAAATTCTATTGTGTTGTTTGAGAGGAGTTGCGATGACAAAAGGTTGCAGTAGTATATTGGGCAAATAAGTTCAAAGGGGCATCACTCCTGGAAAAAAATTGAATCGTAATTTCCTGTCGATATGCACATCTACGTAGTATGTCCTTATTATCTACAAAATTTCATGAAATTCTGTTGTGTGGTTTCAGAGGAGTTGAGATGACAAACTGTTGCAGTAGTACATTAAAGTAAATAAGTTCGAAGGGGCGTAACTCCTAGAAAAAAACTGAATCGTAATTTCCTGTCGATATGCACATCTACGTAGTATGTCCTTATTATCTGAAAAGGTTTCAGGAAATTCTATTGTGTGGTTTGAGAGAAGTTGCGATGACAAAAGGTTGCAGTAGTATATTGGGCAAATAAGTTCAAAGGGGCGTAACTCCTGGAAAAAAAATTGAATCGTAATTTCCTGTCGATATGCACATCTACGTAGTATGTCCTTATTATCTACAAAGTTTCATGAAATTCTGTTGTGTGGTTTCAGAGGAGTTGAGATGACAAACTGTTGCAGTAGTACATTAAAGTAAATAAGTTCAAAGGGGCGTAACTCCTAGAAAAAAAATTGAATCATAATTTCCTGTCGATATGCAAAACTACATAGTATGTCCTTATTATCTAAAAAGGTTTAGTGAAATTCTGTTGTGTGGTTTGAGAGGAGTTGCGATGACAAGAAACAGGACTGACGGACTGACGGACGGACAGACGTACAAACGGACGGAAACACGAACGGACAGACGGATGGGTCAAAAACATTATACCCTCTGCAACTCGTTGCTTGGGGTATAATAAATTCGACTACTTTTTATGGATAATTGTACTTGATATAACCTTAAATCGGTCACTCATTACATTCGTTTGTTCATTTTTCATATAAAAAGGACAGAATTATACATGATATATTAAAGCATAACATTAAAAATAAAGAAAATATAAATATTGACATGTACGACGGTATCTGGTGCATTAAATCAATTTACCTGTTTAGGTAATTAGAGAAATATATAACTTGTTTAAGAGAGGGACGAAAGATACAAGAGGGACAGTCAAAATCATAGATCGAAAACAAACTGACAACGCCATGGCCAAAAACAAAAAAGACAAACAGACAAAATTGTATAGATGACACTACATAAAAAACTAAAGACTAAGCAACATGAACCCCACCAAAAACTGGGGGTGATCTCAGATGCTCTGGAAGGGTAAGCAGATCCTGCTCCACATGTGGCACCCGTCGTGTTGCTTATGTTATTACAAATCCGGTAAATAGTCTAATTCGGTAAGTCACATTTGTGAAAAGGAAAGGGTATTGTAGTTACGACATAAGGAACATATCCGATTTCATCTGTGAAACGGTTATTCCATAACGGTCAACCAACTCGTGATGGCGTCCGTACAATTTAAGAAGGAATGATTTCAACTTCACTATTTGGAACTATAGGGGTCAGCTGAAGGACGCTTCCGGGTGCGGGAGTTTCTCGCTACATTGAAGACCCATTGGTGGCCTTCGGCTGATGTCTGCTCTATGGTCGGGTTGTTGTCTCTTTGACACATTCCCCATTTCCATTCTCAATTTTATTATGAAGTCGTCTCCCAAAAAATACCTGTTTAGGTAATTAAAAAAAATATAACTTGTTTAGGGTAATCACTGGCTGATTAAAATGTTGACTTCATCCTGCTCATAGTTAACATCAAATAAGTACTTAACAATATTTGTACGGTGAAGGAAAATAAAGAATTTATTAGATGACTTCATTTTGAAGGAAAGTGGAGTAATTGCATATATTTAATTTTAGACCACATGACCATGATGACAAAGAAGATGAAGAGCAGCACCCTTTAAATAAATCGGGGTAAGTCGTGATACTTAAATGCAATTGATAAATATCTGGTATTGGGGAAATGATTTAAACCTTTTAAAAAAGAAGCACATTGAAGTGTAGATTGATTAAAGGTTGTCTTCAAAACAATGGTCACTTTAGTTATGTTTTAAAAGAATGTAAAGACTCTTTTTTTTAAACTCATCACTGTTTCTGTAACTTTTGTTCCAATTGAAATTTAATATTATTTTTTTGAGAGTAACTTGTCTTAACAATTACCTGTTTAGGTAATTAAAAAAAATATAACTTGTTTAGGTAACCACTGGCTGATTAAATGCAATTAATCAATATCAAATAATCAATATCTGGTATTGAGTGATGACAGTGAATATTAAGATTAATCTTTAAATAAATCTGATTGACAAGAAAAAGAGCATTACTTAAAAAGTAACTTTAAAAATTAAATATATAAGTTAATATGTTAAAAATGGGCTTAGAATGTAACTTATATCTGTTATTATTCTTAATATCCTTTGTTTGTATCTTACAATTTACACACAAAAGTTGATATTGTTTATTTAATAAATTGATTGATTGATTGGTGGTTGCTTAACGTCCAGTGGCAAATATTTCATGCATATTCAGGACGAAAACAAATTAACAATAAATACAATAGGTAGGTTATGTAAGAGGGGCGTCCGGGATTAAGGTCGGAGAAATTTAGACTGCCACGGGAAATGAGGGTATATTGGATAGGGACAGAAATTTACCTTTGCAACAGGTCACCTACGGACCCCTCAAAGAGTTGTTGCAAGGGTTCTTAACGTGCAAAGAGCGTGGCACTTTCTTTAAACGAGGCATCGGATTTAACGTCCCCATTCTGACCGGATTGATTGATTGATTGATTGTTGGTTGATTAACGTCCAGTGGCAAATATTTCATGCATATTCAGGACGAGAACAAATTAACAATAAATACAATAGGTAGGTTCTGTAATGTAGGCCGTCAGGGAAGAAGGTCGGGAGAAATTTAGACTGCCACGGAAAATGAGGGTATATTGGATAGGGACAGAAATTTAGCCTTGCAACAGGTCACCTACGGACCCCTCAAAGAGTTGTTGCAAGGGTTCTTAACGTGCAAAGAGCGTGGCACTCTCTTTAAACGAGGCATCGGATTTAACGTCCCCATTCTGACCGGACGTGGCTGCAAATTTGTACATCCCGCACAGCCAAACGGACGCCCCACTTTAACAAGAGTTTTACAGCCGGTCGGAGGAAGACCAATGGTGACCATACTTCTATTCCCCAGTCACCCTTGGGGGTTTTAATTAATAAAAGTTGAAACGGCATACATATGTATTAAATGTGGAACCCAGATTGAACTGAGCTTTTAACATAACAGCTTGCAACAGAAAACTGATACCAGTATATGTTCAATGCTTCTGTTATCTGTTCACCTTTATTTGTATAGTAGAAAGGTTGCTGGCAGGATAAAATGCTTTTAGTACATGTTAATACTTTTTTTTGTAGACCGGAATGTCAAAAGAAACTATTTGAAGATGAGAACACAGTTATAGATGATAGGTTTGTAAATCAATAAACCAGTAATGACCATTTTTTAATATAGCGGTTGTTTTTGTTATCTTAATTCAAATTTTCATTTATTATTTTGTCCTTAAATTAGGCTATTTATTTTCTTGCTTGAATTGATTTTAAGCTCACCTTTCCCTGAAAGGAAATGTGAGCTCTTGCCATTACTTGGCGTTTGTCCGTCATCTGGTGTTAACTATTTCAAAAGATTGATTGATTGTTGGTTGCTTAACGTCCACTGGCAAATATTTCATGCATATTCAGGACGAGAACAAGTTCACAATAAATACAATAGGTAGGTTCTGTAATAGATTAAGGGATTAAGGTCGGAGAAATTTAGACTGCCACGGGAAATGAGGGTATATTGGATAGGGACAGAAATTTAGCCTTGCAACAGGTCACCTACGGACCCCTCAAAGAGTTGTTGCAAGGGTTCTTAACGTGCAAAGAGCGTGGCACTCTCTTTACACGAGGCATCGGATTTAACGTCCCCATTTTGACCGGACGTGGCTGCAAATTTGTACATCCCGCACAGCCAAACGGATGCCCCACTTTAGCACGGGTTTTACTGCCGGTCGGAGGAAGACCAATGGTGACCATACTTCTATTCCCCAGTCACCCTTGGGGGGCTATTTCAAAAGAGGGACGAAAGATACCAGAGGGACAGTCAAACTCATAGATCGAAAACAAACTAACAACGCCATGGCCAAAAAAATCAAGAGGCTCTCAAGAGCCTGAATCGCTCACCTGTAATATTTTGCTTACATCTTTCATCAATGATTATTTTTGCTTTTTTTAATATATATTAATGAGTGGATTAAAAATTCCATTGAGATGTTCTTTGTATCTGTCATATTTTCTTCAAAAGCAAAAGAAGTACAGTATACCCCTTTCTGTTCCATTTTAGCCATAGTGGCTATGTTTCTTGACGTACAAGAAAATAAAATACAAAATTTATACTAGATACTTTGAAACTCATTCAGCCCAAGTTTGGCTGAAATTGATTCAGCAGTTTCAAAGGAGAAGATTTTCTTAAAGTAAGCAAACTAGATGAACAAATTGTAAAAAATTGTCTTTACAAGGCAATAACTCCTTAAGGACACATTTGACAATTTTGGTCATATTAACTTATTTGTAGATCTTACTTTGCTGAACTTTTCTGCTGTTCACAGTTTATCTTTATCATTTATAATATTCAAGATAATAACCAAAAGCTGCAAAATTCCTTTAAGTTACCAATTTAGTGACAGCAACCCAACAATGGACTGTTAGATTCGTCTGAAAATTTCAAGGCTGATATAACTTCACCTAATGAACACTTTTACTCCATGTCAGATTTGTTCTAACTCCTTTGGGTTTTGAGATATAAGCCAAAAACTGCATTTTACCCCTATGTTCTATTTTTAGCTATAGCGGCCATGTTTTTTGACGAAACAGAAAATGAAACACAAACTTTATTCTAGATACCCTAAGGATCATTCAGCTTAAGTTTGGTTGGAATTGGTTCAGTAGTTTCAGAGGTGAGCTAAAAAGACAAACAGACAAATAATAGTACAGATGACACAACATAGAAAACTAAAGTCTAAGCAACACGAACCTCACCAAAAACTTGGGCTGATCTCAAGTGCTCCGGAAGGGTAAGCAGATCCTACTCCACATGTGGCACCCGTCGTCGTCAAAGATATTCTCTTCTGAAACAACTGAGACAATTAAAATCAAAATTAAGCTGAAGAATGTGTTTTTGAACGTTTTATTTACCAAAAAAGAATGTCTTGCATGGTCTTAAGAGTTAACATTTCATTCTTTCTAGTTGTCATACATTTTCCAAATTAAATTGAAACAATACTTATCAGAGGTACCAGGTTTTTAATTTTTCCTACATCTGATGTGTGTTTTGTCTATACAAGACTCATCAGTGATGCTCAAATCAAAATAATTGTAAAACTCAATAAAAGCATTGAGGACCAAAAATTCAATAAGTTGTGCTAAAAACGGCTAAGGTAACCTGCGTCTTGAGGTAGAAAATCCTTAGTATTTATAATAATTCTATGTTTTCAAACAGTAAATTTATAAAAAAAAAATACATTATCATTGCTATTTCATGCCAACACCAAAGTGTTGACTACTGGGCTGGTGATACCGTTAGAGCTGAAAACATTTCAAGCAACCCCATGTAATAAATTTGGCATTTCTATATTTTATAAAACATGTTAATATTAGGTTATTTTATTGTTGAATAGTGAATCATCGTTTCTAACAGCTTTGGCCTCTGAGTTGATGGACGTCCCAAACAAGGTTGTTGGTTTTTCTGCTCATGTTTTTTTGCTATAGATGGTAGATTTAACATGTGCATTGTATAGTTTTCAGAAATAAAAACAGCAACTTTGTTTTTCCTTTTTTTTCTAATTCATTTTCTTATAAATGCATGCAATGCATGAAGATAATCAAACAACATAGTTTCCCTACCTCACCGAGGTTGACATCAGGTCTAGTAAACCGATAGCTAAGCATGGTTTAATCTTAATTTAAAGACCAATTGAAAATCATAAAAAGGCACACTTCATCAGAATGTCGAGATTTGCCTGCTTCATATTTACAGTTTATTGTATTTTTGTTTTATTTGAATTACTAAAACCTGTACATTACTGTCAAATCTGTTAGTGAATAGCGAGGAAAATGCGGGAAGGTCTTCATCAATGGACTAAAATTCTTAATGTGTCAGTTTTAAGATGAGTATTGAATGAATTCGAAGGAGTTGACCAAACATGATTTTACCACTACCAATGTTTTAAATAGACAATTTTGATAGGAACTGATTCTTTCATGAAGTACTCACGACTCCTTTTGTCGAGATGAGTGAAATATAGGCATTAGATGGCATTAAATGAATAGCTATTAAAAAATTATTTAACAATTACCATGATTAGGTAAACATGTGCATAAATAACAAAACCATGGAATTCCTATCAGATTATTCAAAAATTCTTGAGCCTGATTAATGATTGTAAAATCATTACTATCAAGTGAAACATGAACAGGATGACCAATATTTACCAATTACTGAAAATTTATTAGTTGAAGACGTTTATCATGTTTAGGAAAAAGACTTCAAATTAATTATAGAAATGAGTTCATTGTTTTTCAGGATGGTATAGAAGTGGTAAAAAATACTCATGCATTTAAGATAGGTATGTATATTTTTCGAGTCGAGCGTCACTGATGAGTCTTTAATAGACGAAACGCGCGTCTGGCGTAATATAAATTATAAGCCTGATACCTTTTATATGTATTTGTAGCAGGAGTTGATTAGTATTATTCCCTATATATTTCGAGTCTGAAATGTGAAAGTTTCAGTGGAACCTAATTTGCAAGAAAAGGATAGTCTTACACACAATGTATAAAGGACATAATAAATGTTCGAACTAGAAAGGTATAAAATAAACTGGTGCAAAGCTGAAAAAGCATCTTCATTCTTGGGCTACCAATTGTGTTTTGTGCCTTGCCCTTTACAGTAATAGATAACTGCAATTTGATCTTTTCAGGTGATTTTTTACTAGTTGAACTCGACCTGGTGAAAAGCAGCAAGAAAAGAAAATACATAGCAGAGGTAATTATTTTTGAGGATTTGTCCACTTCTACTAGAGAGTTCATATTTTTATGATGCAGTGTTCTTATTTAGTGATTTATGTCATTTGTTATGATTTTGGCCCCTATTTCACTGTTCTATGTGCATTGAACAAGTTTTGAATGTGTTGCTTATACATTCTGCATGATATCCATGTTTTTAGTACGATTTTACATATTTATGTTGTAGTTTATATGTATGACCATTATGATATGCAAGTTTTATAGAATATTTTTCTTCTTTTTATACTATTTATATATATAGCTATTACGTTTGACTAGATAAACGATTTTGTGTATAGAAAAGGCTTTATGTCATTTGTTGTGGATGCAGAAAAAGGTGTGCATAGTTTCTTGCTACAATCTCAGTTTTTTAACACATCTTAATATTTTGAGGATCCTTTGATTTGCAGTATAAATCTTAATATTGTTTTATGTCACTCGTTATGATTTTGGATGTAGGCAAGATACTTAAGGGAGAGCTTTGTTTCTCGTTTTGTTAAAGTTAAAATATGTTGTGATACATTTCAGGATCTTTTAAAAAAACTGTTGAAATGTGAGTAGTGTTTTCTGTAATAACATTTGTTTTTCCTTTTAACAGTTTCAGGTCAGGATTTGTTGTTATAGAGCAAAATCTTTGATTTGATTTCAAACAATTTTCAAATCTCTCTCATTTTAAAACTATTAATAAGAACTTTAATTTTTTTATAAGTTTCGACTATTTCATTGTTCATAAGCATGCATGTTGTTTTCAATTAGATCTGCACAAACCCTTCTGTATTTTGATTTACTTAATGAATCCCTTGATATTGTAGCATTATGGTCAGATGTTAAAAAAAAATCATTTGTTTTCTGACAAAATGTACAATGATACATGTACATGTAGACAGGAGCCTATCTTGTACAAGTTACAAGTAACGTTTAAAATTACCTATGCAAGTTATGTTGAAAACAAGACTATTTTAAATATAACTTGTATAAGTATTTTTTATTAATATCTTTAAAAGAGATTTTCATCAATACAAACGTCATTCACAGATATGAATATTTTTCAAATAAATTATACAAAACTAATCCTGAAACACCTATTATTATTATTACAATTAACATGATTAATGTTGGTTCTGGATCAAAATATATTGTCTATTGCGACTATCAGAATATCATTTTTAGCTTACCTTTCCTAAAAGGAAATGTGAGCTTTTGCAATCACTTCGCGTCCGTCGTCGTCGTCGTCCGTCCGTCAGTCTGTCTAGTGTAAAATATTTCAAAGACCTTCTCCTCTGAAACTACCGAACCAATTCCAACCAAACTTAAGCTGAATGATCCTTACGGTATTTAGATTAAAGTTTGTGTTTTATATTTTGTTTTGTCAAAAAACATGGCCGCCATGGCTAAAAATAGAACATAGGAGTAAAATGACGTTTTTGGCTTATATCTCTAAAACAAGCATTTAGAGCAAATCTTACAGAGGGGGTAAAAATGTTCATTAGGTCAAGATCTATCAGCCCTGAAATTTTAAGACAAATCTAACAACCCTTTGTGGGGTTGTTGCCACTATATATGTAATTTTAGGGAAATTTTGCAGTGTTTTGGTTATTTTCTTGAATATTGTTATAGATAGAGATAAACTATAGACATCTTAAATGTTCAGCAAAGTAAGATCTACAAATAAGTCAACATGACCAAAATTGTCAATTGACTACTTAAGGAGTAATTGGCCTTTAAAAAAAAGTAAATTACAAAAATACTGAACTCCGAGGAAAATTCAAAACGGAAAGTCCCTAAAGGCAATTTTAAACAGTTCATCATGTTTGTTAACTTTCAAAAATCTTCTTCCCTGAAACTACTGTACGGGTATCTAGTATAAACTTTATGTTTTATTTTGTGTTTTGTCCAAAAACATGGCCTCCATGGCTAAACATAGAACATATATTGGCTTGTATCTCAAAAACTAAAGCATTTAGAGCATACCTGTTTTGGAGTTTAAGTTGTTTATTATGTCAAGATTTATCAGCCCTGAAATTGTAAGACAAATTGAACAACCCATTATGGGGTTGCTGCCACTAATTTGATAATTTGGTAATTTTTCAGTTTTTGGTTATTATCTTGAATATTGTTATAGATAGAGATAAAACTGTTAGGCCAAAAATGTTAAGCAAAGTAAGATCTACAAATAACATAAATGACCAAAATTGTCAATAGACCCCTTAAGGAGTTATTGCCCTTTAAAGACAATTTTCAAAATTTTATCCTCATGTTTGCTGCTCACTTAAAAAAATCTTCTGAAACTACCAAACCAAAATCAATCAAACTTAAGCTGAATAATCCTAAAGGGTAACTAGTATAACGTTTGTGTTTTATTTTCTGTTTCCTCATGAAACATGGCCCCCATGGCTAAGAATAGAACAAAGCATTTCATTATTGATGAAAGATTTAAGCAAAAAATTACAGGTGAGCGATTCAGGCTCTGTTCTTTTATTGATTGATTAGTGGTTGCTTAACGTCCAGTGGCAAATAGTTCATGCATATTCAGGACGAGAACAAATTAACAATAAATACAATAGGTAGGTTCTGTTATAGGGGCGTCCGGGATGAAGGTCGGAGAAATTTAGACTGCCACGGGAAATGAGGGTATATTGGATAGGGACAGAATTTTAGCCTTGCAACTGGTCACCTACGGACCCCTCAAAGAGTTGTTGCAAGGGTTCTTCACGTGCGTGGCACTCTCTTTACACGAGGCATCGGATTTAACGTCCCCATTCCGACCGGACGTGGCCGCAAATTTGTACATCCCGCACAGCCAAACGGACGCCCCACTTTAGCAAGGGTTTGACTGCCGGTCGGAGGAAGACCAATGGTGACCGTATTTCTATTCCCAAATCACCCTTGGGGTCTTGTTCTTTTATAGAAATCATGAAGGAATTAACTGAAATAAGTTATATTTTTGTAATTTTTTAAAATTAATGTTATACATCTGTATACTTCTCTTTATTTTAGTTTTTTTTTGTATAAAATAATGAAAACGCTCATTTCAACCTCAACATGTTCATGTAGCATATGTTATTATTGAAATTTTAAATAACTCCTTTGAGTAATTTTCCCCCCCAAAAAAATGTTTTGTTAATTAAAAAAAACCTCTTTTAGGTAATTTTTTTTTAGATATCTTGATAACGTTATTTAGATATATTATAGTTGATTATTGCTGTTTATACAAAAAGCAAATGTGTAATCTTTGTTTTGTTGTTTTCAAACCTTAGATTTAAAAAAAAAATCATAATACTCTTTATGCTGTCAAGATAATGCTATTATATGAATGGTCAAGTTCTGCATAGATTTGACATTTATGAGTTTGAATGTTCCATTGGTATATTTCACCTCTCTTATTTGAATATACAACTGTATAATATGAATATACAGAGTCATAGACAACAAAAACCAAAATATTTGAAAACGAGGGAAATAATCCAAGTTATTCACATTACTACAAAGCTCACACAAATTTGTTTATTTCAGCTAAAAAAGATAACTTGTTTCAATTATTTTATTTACAAAATAATGACTTAAACAGGTAATTTGTATCAAATTGATAATTGGTTATATCAAGTTGATAATTTGTTATATCAAATTTATAATCTGTTATATTAAATTGTAAAAAGTAAATTGGCATGGCCCTAAAAGGCTTCCGTAGAATTTTGTACTTGTAACACGCACACAAGCTCCCTTTAGACCCATTAACAAGGGAAATTACAGTTTTTAATTCTAAACACAGTCCTACATATAATTCTGACTTTGACAAGTCTACTGCGGGAAGCTGCTACCATGTTGACCCTAGAATTCGGTGAAGTGCGACACTTCCTTTTCCATATTTGATGATGGTGATGCTCTAGCTATCTTTCCCATCTTTGATGAAGGAGATGCTCATGCCACTGTTTCCATCTTTGAAAATGGTGATAGAGATGCTTTTGCCACTTTTTCAGCCCTATATATATATATATATATATATATATGGTATTAATTGAACTATATTAAATAAGTATAAAGCAAAGAATAGAAGTTTCTTAGTTAAGTTAAAACTAGTTTTCAGCTTCTTTCAAGTGAAAATAAACCCAGATATTTTGTAGTTTATAATACTTCTCATCTCAAAGCATAGAAACTTTTTCTAACAGAGGTTTAACCGGTCCCTCACTCATATTTCTGATCCTTTCAAAAGCAGTCTGAGATGACTCTCATTGCTATTTATTTTTTTCAAATCCCTTCTACATTTCTGTGATATGACTATCATAATCTTTTTTGGACAGTAGCTTTGATGAGTTTATTGGGTAATTTATCTGCATTTTTTGGAAGTCTTCTCCTTTTGACTTTGGTTTTTTTTCATTTGAACAAAACAAGAACAAAAAAATAAAATAGAAGATGCACAATGATTATCAAATGTCTTCATGTTTATGGAATTGTAAAGTTTATCATTATAACAACATTTCATTACTTTAAATGTTTTGTTTCTAAGCTAAGAATTATTTCATTTACCCAGGTTTGATCCCTTAGCTTGACATTGTCCCAACTGCATTGGTAACAAGGTAGTATTCAATCTACGAGAGCTTGTCTATTAACTGAAGAGGAATGTATAAAGTCTTTACAGTCTTTGTTACACTATAGATACAGTTGGTTGTGCCATAGTCTCCAATTGTGAATATATAGCAAATGCCGAAGCCATCTGACATGCTTTAATATGATAGCATATTGAACCAATTTGAAGATATGATTTAATTAATCATTATTATGGGGAAATTTTTTGGAGGCATTTATATGTCCCGGCAAGCTATATGTTGCCATCACCATAAAAATTATGTACAAGTAAATTATGAGAAAAAAAGTTGGCATTTGTTTGTATGTCTGTCACGCTCAATTCTTGTTCACATGTTAGCTTAATTAACACTTGATTTTTTTATATGTACAAGTAACTTGTAAGTACTATATAATTGCCATATGACTGTAGGTCTAATATATGGAATGATTCAGTTGGACAGTTTTTTGAAGTATAATATTAAAGTACTTATGTACATGATTATAACTTGGTTTCCATGTGAGGGGATGCCCTGATTAACGGTGCCATTGTTTAATTTTTGAAACCCATTGTGTAGCAGAAGAGGAATACTCTTAGTTTTTTGTTTCACCAATTTGTATTGTTGTTTAGGGCAAAGATTGATTGATTGTTGGTTGCTTAACGTCCAGTGGCAAATATTTCATGCATATTCAGGACGAGAACAAATTAACAATAAATACAATAGGTAGGTTCTGTAATAGAGGCGTCCGGGATTAAGGTCGGAGAAATTTAGACTGCCACGGGAAATGAGGGTATATTGGAAAGGGACAGGCCTTGCAACAGGTCACCTACGGACCCCTCAAAGAGTTGTTGCAAGGGTTCTTAACGTGCAAAGAGCGTGGCATTCTCTTTACACGAGGCACCGGATTTAACGTCCCCATTCTGACCGGACGTGGCTGCAAATTTGTACATCCCGCACAGCTAAACGGACGCCTCACTTTAGTAAGGGTTTTACTGCCGGTCGGAGGAAGACCAATGGTGACCATACTTCTATTAATCTAAAAACGTGTCTGGAAAAATAATGAAAAACAATTGAATATCTTGCCAATGCCAATGGGGCGACAGAAGACGATCGACCTCGAAATATTCCAGTAGTAAGTGGCAAGTTTTGGAGTATAACACAAAATCTTGTACTTATCGGCCTTATTATTTAAAGAATTATATATCAGAAAATCATTTCTTAAGCGGTACCTTCGTCAAATCAGTAGAAATGCTTTAAATTGAATGAATTATTACCTTGTTTACTTTTTTGTCTATTTCTCTCCTCTTCGTTAGTACCCAATTTCCGGTGGCGATGATACACAGTGCGAATGTGTACCTTGCTCGGAGCTTCTAATATGTGAGGTCATTTAATGTAAGTAGCCATTCTCTATATGTTCTGGGTGGCTTTGGATCGTGCATTATGTTTCCAAACAACATCATTTCCTTCATTTCAAATTCCCTAATTAAAATTTTTAAGTGCATCCCTTACCGCTTTTAACTTAACGAAATCCTAAGTCACACTTAAACGTTATTTAACTTCAATAAACATTTGTGGAACATAAAACAATGGTCATTTAATTTTTAATTGGTTAAAATATATTTAATTAATACTTAAAATTAAATGACTTTTGTGCAACCCAGTCCAGGCCTGTTAAGCTTTCTTTGGACATAAAGAGTATTTGCTTAAAAGTATCTCATGACGATCCTAGTCATGTCAGGGAGATCTCCTCCTCCTTTCAACGTGGATGATACCATGATCTGAAAAATAAATTGTTTTCATTATCTTCATAGTTATCTAAGATTGTCCTGTTGTTCAATGTTATTTATACTCAGTTTAGTTCAGAGAAAAAAAAAATCCTACAATGCTAAGAAAAAGGTCAACCAGTAGAATACAATAAGGATGTAATTAATTTCTTGTTAAATGGGATTACGTCAAATTAAAACCGTTCCTAAAGAATGCTTTTTTGTAGTACTTTTATAGTAACAGAATATAACACATCCAATTGATTTAGTGTAAAGACGCCAAAATCAGTGGTATTTTAATAATGTTGTAATAATATTGAGGACATATTTTTTTCTATTTACGATAATTTCTAATCTTTTGACGAATTTAGACAAGTTTATTTCCGAAAATGTTTCGTCCAAACTATTGAATTGAGGATAATGAATGAAGCAGACACAATAAAACTCAACAGTTACGGATATTCTTTTCTAAATTATTATAAAGTTACGGATATCCATCTATTCAGTTACCCATATCATCGCGGTTTTTTTTTAAAGGCTGATTTCTCAAATTAGCGTTTGAACCATCAATATAACCCTTTGTAATTAAGTGTCAAACTTCTTATTACGTTTAAAAAGACTCAAAATATCAAAAATTCGTAAGGGTTCCGCGGAACCCAGTGTCTCGCCTACTTTTTCTGTTAATCGCAGGCTCAACAAAAATGAGGAAGTAAATCAATAAAAATATTCCTCTTGATACTATCTTTTGATTGTAAGAAGCTTCTGTCCAAGTTTGGTAAAATTCCAGGATAGTTTATGAATCTAATAAATGTTTAAAAACTTTAACTGCAGACTGAATGTAATGTTAACTGGAAGAAAACAAAATTTCCTTCTAGATACTAGCATTTGATCATAAACAAGCTTCTGTCCAAGTTTGGTACAAATCCAAAATAGTATAAGAAAGTTATTAAAATTTTAAAAAACTTTAACCACAGAGTGAATGTGTTGTTTCCTGGCAGAAAATCTAAGTCCATTTAAAAGTAAAATAAGGAAAAAATGGATTTATTTTTTTACAAAATTTCCTTCTAGATACTAGCTTTTGATCATAAACAAGCTTCTGTCCAAGTTTGGTACAAATCCAAAATAGTATAAGAAAGTTATTAAAATTTTAAAAACTTTAACCACAGAGTGAATATGTTGTTTCCTGGCAGAAAATCTAAGTCCATTTAAAAGTAAAATAAGGAAAAAATGGATTTATTTTTTTACAAAATTTACTTCTAGATACTATCTTATGATCATAAACAAGCTTCTGTCCAAGTTTGGTACAAACCCAGGATAGTTTAAGAAAGTTATTAAAATTTCAAAAACTTTAACCACAGAGTGAATATTTGTGGACGCCGCCGACGACAACGACGACGACGACGACGACGCCGACGCCGACGCCGACGGAATGTAGGATCGCTATGTCTCGCTTTTTCGACTAAAGTCGAAGGCTCGACAATAAATGATACATAATTTATTACATAATTGACAAAAGAAATATTGACCAGGAACATCACCCGCCATCTTTGGATATATGTAACTATATGTGTCTATCTCGCAATATTAGACGAACTTATTGAAATTGTCACAGAATACAGTAACTAATATTTTATCCTAGAGATAATTAATTTAAAGACTTACTACGTAATAACAATCTTTAAGCAAACCTGTCATCCGTGTTGATTGATTGATTGATTGTTGGTTGCTTAACGTCCAGTGGCAAATATTTCATGCATATTCAGGACGAGAACAAATTAACAATAAATACAGTACGTAGGTTCTGTAATAGGGGCGTCCGGGATTAAGGTCGGAGAAATTTAGACTGCCACGGGAAATGAGGGTATATTGGATAGGGACAGAAATATAGCCTTGCAACAGGTCACCTACAGACCCCTCAAAGAGTTGTTACAAGGGTTCTTAACGTGCAAAGAGCGTGGTACTCTCTTTACACAAAGCATCGGATTTAACGTCCCCATTCTGACCGGACGTGGCGGCAAATTTGTACATCCCGCACAGCCAAACGGACGCCCCACTTCAGCACGGGTTTTACCGCCGGTCGGAGGAAGACCAAAGGTGACCATACTTCTATTCCCCAGTCACCCTTGGGTACTATACTTAGTTGAAATGGGTAGATACATCATAGTATGTTAATTGATAATTTCATGCAAGTATCTACCTTTTAATTTCACAGGCAATATTGATTGGTCTATTGTTGGTAGGGTTGTTACATTTAGATTGTTTGATTGATTGTTGGTTGCTTAACGTCCAGTTGCAAATATTTCATGCATATTCAGGACGAGAACAAGTTAACAATGAATACAATAGGTAGGTTCTGTAATAGGGGCTTCCAGGATTAAGGTCGGAGAAATTTAGACTGCGTTACATTTAGATGGTCTATTGTTGGTAGGGTTGTTACATTTAGAATCATTTATCATGTAAATGGTCATTTTGCACATGTCAATTCTATTTAAAACCTAAGACTAAACTTTTCAACAAAGAAAATAAGGTAATTTGAAGTATTAGAAAGATTATATCGTAGGGAACATGTGTAACCAGTTTCAAACTAATTTTTAAAAAACTACCTTGACCAAAAACTTTTAAACCTGAAGCAGGACAGATGGACGCACAAACTAAATAAAAATAATGCCCCACCTACGATAATAAAAAAATAAGAAGATCTGATTACTTGTAATTTTTTTTTATTGGTCTAACTTTTGATCTTTGTAGGGATATTTTAACAAGAAGTTGTCGCAAAAGATTACAAACATAAGATGGAAATGAAATTGAATAATGCACATTTATATCCCAAATGGGGTTGAAGGCATACATAATCAACAAAATAATACAATACATCATAAAAAAAAAACCAATAAAAGAACAAAACATTATATACATATGTATCTATCATGCAGTAGTCGAGTCCACCCTCCTCAGTGACCATGACTTTTTAACAAAGGGAGCAGCATACTGCATAATTGACGACACGAAAGACATAAAACCAATTTATCAAAATTATCTATATTTTCTATATCAGAATAGATATGTTTAACTTTCTGTAAATATTCAAATCTCAAATCTTCATTTTTTGTACATGTAAATAAAAAATGTTCTTTCTCATCTATTTATTTAGGCAACAATGTTGACATAAACGTTCTTCTCTATTTATATTTTTGTATCTACCCCTTTCAATTTCCAAAATAGGGTCACTTACCCTTAATTTAGTAAATCTTTTCCTTGTTTCAAAGTTGTTTTCTTTAAGTAAATAAGGCTTAGTTTCATATTTCTTTTTAAATTTACTATTATATAGATAAATAATTTGTTATTTTCTGTTAAAGAATTAAATTTTTTAAAGAACAGCTTTTTATAATGTTCTTGCATAATCTCTTTTATGTGTATATTCATTTTATATTTTTCTTTTATAAAGTCAATATTTTCAATATTAGATAGTTTTAAATTAGTTTGATGAGTTATATTTTTTACAAAGGTTTACCAAGAATAGGTTCCTGTTTCATCCAACAGTTTAGTTGTGCAATATGCATCATATAACAACGGATTAATTTCAGTGTTAGATATTCTTGCCATATATTTGAGTGCTTGAACTTTTACATAAACATCTATTGAATATTGTCCTAACTCTACCCGTGATGCAATGTTTACTGCTTTTGTTTTACTTAAACCTAGAATTAATTTGCAAAATTTTGAATTCACCTTTTCAATAAAGCTATTATATATAATAGAGTTTAGTAAATCAAAATATTTGTCATTATTTATTACTCTACTCTTAGATCTAAATTTTTTTTCATAGTAGTCCATATTCCAAATTTCTGAGTTATACATTAAAATTAGTTTTATTAAAGATATGTTCCAATTTTTCAAATATTTCACTTATTATCTCATATTCATGAAACTACAGCATATAAATTTTAACTTCTAAGCTTCAACTTGAAATAATAGTGAATTGTTTTCTGTTTTAATTATTCAAGTTACCAAAAATGTGCATGCAATCATATAGGTGTTGTTATGAATACTTGAATGCTTCCAAATAACCTATAACTTAACCATATAACAATTGTTTCCAAATACCTTTATTAATAAATGGCCAGTAAAAACTCTAAGAGATATCGCAAAATTAATCAATTATTCTACAATTACTCAAATGAACTTATATTTTATCAAGTGTATTATGTATATATTGTATATATTGTAGATGTATTATCTCATAATCATGTAATTACAGCATATGAAATTTTAACTAACTTCTAAGCTTCAACTTGCTATAATTGTTGCTAATTTTGGTATTTTTTTTTTTTATATGCTATGATTTTAATACCACACTGAACATGATCGCCAATATTTTACTCAGTATTGAAAAAGTTCGATTTACTTGAACCGAAAATTTATTTCATTGTTTTATATATTGTAGACAAAGATGAGCAACATAGCCTAGAAATTAAAAGATGCATTTCAGCAGCAATTGTTTTGCGATGTAAGACTAATTCTACAGAACGGAAACTTTTAAAATGTCATTCAGTTGTGCTACTTTTAAATTCTGATTTTTTTCCAATGCATATTTAGTGGAAGATGGAACCAGGACATGACAATTGACTGTACTATATTTTCGTCTGATGTAACCCAAATTTAAATAAAGATGTATATCCAGATATACTACAAGCCTAGTATGCCTTCAATGAACTAAAATTTAAATGTATTACATATATAGATGAAAACATTAGTCGGGAAACCGTGTTTACTATTTTAGCTTTAAGTGAAGAATTCACTTTAACCAATATTTCTACAATGTGTCTGAATTTCATTGACACTGAAGCTGAAAATTTACTTCTGAATTATTCAGAGAGATTAAAAAATTTACTGATGAAATTGTACTTAAAATAATTACTCGTGACAATCTACAAATACATGGACAGTTCCTGTTTGACTGTCTTATTATATACGAAGAAAATTACAACAAAGATGATAGGAACCGGACAGATTAGTGGATGATCGACTTATTTTTTCAGTGAGCAGAAACAAAACTAAAATCGGTTATACTATATTGCAGTCCGAAAAAATCGTTTATCTATTCACTGTCTCTCTACGAACAGAATGGTGATCTAATCCAAAATTGCAAAACAAGGATGTTGTTCCAACAATTGTGTTCAACAGGAAAATGTATTTAAGACCAGAAAGAAGGTACACGTTGAAAAAATACAAACATACTTCAAAGAGAGAACTGTTTCTACTATGATAACAACCTTCCACCATGCCAGAACACCCAATGGAAGTTACCGTCATACATAAAACGAAAGATAAATGGTCCTGTACAATAATTGTGTTGGATCCATTTCGTTATTCTTTAGTTGTAGTAGTGAGGATGTCGCTTTTATTAACTGGTTCAGTTACCTGGACTACGACACTAGTTCCAGGTGTTGTTCGTCAAAAACAGCAGGAACCTTCCAAATTATGTAATCCGTCAAAGATGTGTCAGCCCCACTGATATAAGGAGAGGAAAATGGGGTCATTTGGATCCCACAACTTCCAATCTTCTAACACTTGTTTATAAAATGTATGCCTTGTAGATAGTCCTGACATTCGTCAGTTATTAATTTTTTCATGTTGTTTTTGTTTTTCCATTTTATTTGTAAATGTTTTAACAATTGAACTGATTTATTTGTAAAAATTTACTGTCTGAAATACATTAATGATAAATGTAAGATATATAATGTACAGCTAGAAGACCACCCTAAAATTTTCAATTTGATCTTTTGGTTTCCAACATAAATAAATTTAGACATAAATTGATTGATTGATTGTTGGTTGCTTAACGTCCAGTGGCAAATAGTACATGCATGTTCAGGACGAGAACAAATTAACAATAAATACAATAGGTAGGTTCTGTAAAAGGGGCGTCCGGGATTAAGGTCGGAGAAATTTAGACTGCCACGGGAAATGAGGGTATATTGGATAGGGACAGAAATTTAGCCTTGCAACAGGTCACCTACGGACCCCTCAAAGAGTTGTTACAAGGGTTCTTAACGTGCAAAGAGCGTGGTACTCTCTTTACACGAAGCATTGGATTTAACGTCCCCATTCTGACCGGACGTGGCTGCAAATTTGTACATCCCGCACAGCCAAAGGGACGCCCCACTTCAACAAGTTTTTTACTGCCGGTCGGAGGAAGACCAATGGTGACCATATTTCTAATCTCCAGTCACCCTTGGGCCGATTTAGACATAAATGAAATATATATAAAATTTTATTTTATTGTCATTTTGGTTCCATGTATGCTTAGAAAATAGTACTCTTTGTTATAAAAAATTATATATTGACTATTTTTTGTTAAGAAACTAATCCACACATATCACTGATAATGTGTCAGAGCATTTCACTGCGTTTGATGTCATAAATAAATAAGTAGTTCAAGTTGATAATTTCTCGGTGAGATTTGTTTTTTGTTGACATAAAGACAGAAAACAAACAAGTAGGATTACACGCTGTTTAGACCGTTGCCTTTGGTACAGTTGTAGATTTCTTAATTAAGCAACCACAACTTTAACCGATCAAAAATCAATATTGAAAGATGGAGATTAAAAAGGGTAAGATACATACCACTATAAGATTCATATAAAGGCTTCAAGGTTGCATGTCTTGATGATCGTCTGTTTGCCTCAAAAGGTAGAAAAAAAACTTATATTGGCACTAGTAAACATTGGTTCAGTTGTTGTGCAAGTGTTACAATAATTCAGCTTAGATCTATCAATGCGTTTGCAACAAAAGTAAAATAGAAAGATGAAATTGAAATGAAGATGTGTGACAAATAGGAATCAGCATTGATGAAAACCAATTTCATAAACTAAGTGTATTAACCGTGAATGTAATGCCTGCCAGACAGATGGCCAATTTACACCATTTAGATCAGGAGTATATCAACTTAATTGATGACTTCACCAGATAGGAAACTTCAAATATGCGTAATAAGAATGGAAAAGAGGTCTCAGGTTATAATGGTGAAACAGAGAAACGTGGAAAAAAAATTCAAGATATGGTATTGGAAACACTGACTGAGCTATCAATAAACTCCAACCATCTTTTTAATGCCACTGTTGAAGGCCGTATGGTTGTTAGTTTCAGTGTCATTTGGTCTCTTGTGAAGAATTTCTCATTGGCAATCATACCACATCTTCTTTATTTGTCATACTGGATCATCATTTCTTTTAAAAATTAAGTTACAAAGAGAAGGTGGTGTTTTGAAAAAAAAACATGTGAATTCTTCCTCATACAGTCCCGTGGCTGTATTGATTCGAGGGACATTGATAGCCTTGTGAAAACGTGAAAAAAAAATTACGTCAAGCATAGAAAATCATATTTTGGAGAAATTTCTAACTGACCACATTACATTCCTTAGATTTCAGATATCAGAATCAGGTCTACAACACCTGAACATTTGTGGTGGGAGTAATAGAAGACGGACAGCGCAGGGGATAAATAGGGCGAGAGGTGGCAGAGGCAGATGCCATATCAGAGCCTTACAAGAACTATCAGAACCTGTAAATAGGGCCGAAGTATCAACACAGGCGAGGGTAGAAAGAGATCGTCAGTTGCAGGTAAACTCTCAAACATTTACTGATGCATTTATAAATCGACAAAGTTAATTGTTTCAAAATAGATTCATTATTTTCTTCATTTAATGCCACATTTTAATGTATAGTCCCTTACCAGTTAAAAATGCATTGTATTGAAACAAAATTATAACTGCTTTAAAGTGCAAGGAATATATAAATGTTATCTTAGTCCATAGATTCCATGACAATCCATTAGTTGAAACGTTTAATAACTTGAGGCTGAGAGGTTTCCATACCAGTGGACAAGAGAATCGTTACAAAAATGGGAGTATGTCGGTGAAGGTCTAATGTGATCAATCTTATTTAGATCATCACTAGAGCAGTTTGTAAAAAAAAAATCTTTACTGATGAGAACTGTGCCAACTGGACAAATATAAGATGTTCCCCAAGTTAGCGGGATATTACTTATTTTGTTTTAGCTGCCAAGATGAAGGCAATGAAGACCAAGTATGACCAGGAAGACTTGATAGCCTATATTGATGAGTGGCAGAAAGACACCATGCAAAACACTAAAACCTGTTCACTTGTGATTTAATTGTGGTGTCTTCCTTGGCTCATGAATATTTAGATGAGTACGAGGAATAACACTATCCTAGAGTTTGATTTATCTGATCTTGCAGGAGTTCCAAGTAGTTCATTCAATTAAGATATCGGATGAGCGAGGGTAGTCCATTAAAGTTGAAACAGTGTTGGATTGGTCACTCCACTAATACGAAACACGCTTCTTTTGTGCTTCTTAAGCAATTATCTGAAATTGCCTTTTTCAAGATTGGTCAAGCAAGCTAGGGATGTACTTTTACTTGAATATGTTAGAATTTAAGAAATGTATGATTTCAGTCATATGTTAGGTAGTTGCATTAAGTTATGTACATTAACAAACAATAGTTGCATAACGCTTCAATTTCTCATAGGAAGTCTCTACAGTCTCCAGTAGCAAGTATCATATATATATATTTATATATATACAAGTCTAAATTGAAAACAACGTTCAAACCTATGATTGCGTTGGATAAAAACCGCAATTTTTATACGTGTGCATGCAAAACAAATTTCTTGTCAGAGGGATCTAAATACAGCACAAACAACATTTTCCAAAAGACCAAAAATAATATATATATATATAATATCATAATTCTATTGAAATAACGAACGGCAAAACCAAATAGACAATATGTGGTTTGTGGAAAATTTCAAACTAATCTAAGATCTAAACATAAAGGAGAGAAGGATGTAATAATGCAATGCAACGTCCGATAAGAGCTGACAACCATGCATATGATGCGGAAAAAGAAAAAGGCTGCCATAACTATAACATATTGAAAATGAATAATATGCTGAACTAAGCGCAGCCTGATACGACCGCAGAAGTCACACCCGGAACAGTTGAAGCAAGTTTGGAGCTTGATACTCTATGCCATAATATAGCATGCCAAGAAATTGCCTCCGGTGAAATTTCGCAAACACCCCGCTGAGCCAATTACATGGATGATTACTATCACCTATTAATATATGATAACAGTTGACCTAGTGGCTATGTGGAGATTGAAGCAATTCACACAGCTGCAGAAATGTTTATAAATCTGAAAGTTTTATCTCAGATCAGCCAAGTAGCCTCTCGGTAATAAATAATTGTGTAGGATGTTGTATTTCTGTTTTCTTTGTTAAATGAAAAAGTGATATTCTTAAACGAAGAGTTACTGAATAAATGTTTTAAGAAAAGTATATAACTAGAAGTTCTTATATTTACGCTATAGTTTACAAAATTGTTACTAAGCGACTAGCATAATCTCTCTTTAAAAAAATATCATTATTATTCAAAATTCATGTACAAATGAATTAAAAATTTGATTTGTTTTTATTTTTAAATGTTTTTTATTCAAATTAAGAAGAAAATCTATACAGATATAAAATATCAACTTTGCTTCGAGTCTATATCTTTAATAAGGTACCGTCAGGAGATTAAAACAATATTGCAAAACATGTCTAGATTGTTTACGGAAGGAATTTTTTTCACTGTTTAAAATAGTTTTAATTGCTATTTCATTACTGATTTCGTGTTTTAGATTCTATTAAAGAAAATCATAATCTATTTCAATGTGTGTATGACCTTTGTAAACCTCTTTTCTTCTGGTACCTTTACATTAAAATAACAAATAGAACAAGTGCGTGTAGAAAAAGAAACCAGTTTATCACCAAGTAAATAGAGGGAAAACAAATCATTTCAACAACCTTAATGTCAAAACTTTAAACAACATATGAACATGTGAGAACACGACAAAGAATTGAACGCATATAGATTCCAAAAGACGATTCTAATTTTTCTGATTGATCTTAAACAATGTAACTGCAGTGCATAGTATAATCTATAGTTTCTTGACCCTCCCCCTTTTTGGGCTTATTATATATTCTGACAAGTGAAAACTGTTAATGTTATCTACTTAAACTTTACTACATGAGTATAATCATTTGAAATCTACACTATGTTCGGAGCGAGTTCGCCTAATTATGGACAACAGCTAGCTTTCCTTCAACATCAGTATCATCAACTTCAGCAGGAAAACATTTTTTATCAAACATGCATTAAAAACCAACAACAACAACTAGAAGAGCTAAAGGCAAAACAAAATCCATGCACTCCTCCAGCGGAAAAAAAGAAACGGCGCACTCCACTGGCAGCAAAAAACAACAATGTATCTGCATCAGAATTACAAAAAACACCACCAACTTTGAAACCATATTTTGAGTTAAAGCATAGTGAAAGAGCAAACAGAAATATTGAAATTAAGAGAAAATTTTCTGAAGTGGCATCGTCTTTATATAGTGACATTACATCAATCAAAGTTGAGCTTGAGTTTCATAATGGAAAAAAGAAATACTTTTACCCAAGGACACCGACATCTGATCATGATGAGAGCTCGGAGTTGAAATATTCTAATAGAATTAATGACAGAGATACAGTGCAACAAGTTCTCATGGTCAAGGACAGATTTCGCATTTTCGATGATGCCTTACATGAACTACATATGGTTGGGAGTGTATTACCTAGTAAACATATGCTAGTTGAAGAAAGAAAACGTCTAAACACTGTTGTACCAATTCACATCCATCCAGGTGTAAGTATTGTTCAATGAAAAAAAAATGTATTTTATTTCATTTGTCTGTTATTCCCTAGGGTAGAAAGAAATGAAGTTGTTCAATGAAAAATTGATTCCATTGTTAATACATATTTGATGTATTCACATTGGAATTTTGTGTTTATTAGGGTTTTTTTATTGACATCAAATCGTGTCATATGTTCAAATAGGTATAAAAGGGATATCCCATCTTTGTTTGATCATATTTTTTATAACAAAACTAATATATTTTGAAATTAAAAGGTAACTTTCCAGATATATAAAATATTATTTATAGCAAGAACCAAAATATTTGCTTTTCTGTTCTAATAGGGTAGGAAAGATGCCTGCCTATCATGAATTTTCTCTTATGATTTGCAAATCCTGAATACATTTAGCTGTGTTTCCTGTATTTTCCGATTTTAATATTCAACTATTGGTGGTAACAAAATGCATTCAACAATATTATAATGGTACTTTAATTTTGTAGGCAGCTAATGACTGCAGTTATAGATGTATAACTGACATCTTGGAGTATATAATTCAAAAATATTACCAAGAAGAATTGATTGCACCTGGACCTCTAGATCTAAAACTCAGATTTGCTTGTGATGGTGCAAAAATATCGAAAAAGCTTAATTCCGTAAGAGGAGTGATGAAACTATTACATGCAAGCATGTCTCCTGATGATGAACATACATTATTCTTCTTCACGGGTAAGAACTACTCACGTTGTAAAAATACACTGCTTGAAAGTTATTGAAATTAAAAAATAAACTTTTCTTCTTCTTACAGACAGAAGTGATTATAACCAGACTCTTATTACCTTAAACTTGATAAACATGTAATTAAAGATGATGATTTTATGAAATTACATAACTACTAGTAGTTAAAAAAAAAATTATCAGTAAAAACTTTGTTTAAACAGGGGAAGAAAACCATTATTCCTTGAAGAAGTATGGACATCACACATTTTTAGAGATGGCAAGACTACAGGAAGAAGGATTTGAAATAGATGGAAAGAAGATTAATGTTGAATGGTAAATTATCTCCCCTTTTGAAATGTCAAACTTTCATTTAAATATTCAGCAAACTAAATATTTTTTTTACAATGATTATACATATTTTGTTTTTATACCCCTATATACATGGTATATAAGTAAGCAAATATGTTGGTTTCTTTTTATTGTTTTTTTGCAAATAAGTAAGTTGGTTTTTCCCTTTTGAATTATAAATCCATCAAAGCTTCCAAGATAAAATAATATGTTATCAAAATGTTGGTGTATGAAGAATACTTACATGTACTCCCTAAGCAAAATTCCTCGTAAAAACTAGTTATTCATAATCATGTCCATGCTATACTTTTACAGGATCTTAACATGTGACTGGAAAGCCCTCTGTCTTTTAAGAGGAATAAATGCTGCAAACAGTGACTACTTTTGCCTATGGTGTCATTGCAGGAAAAGAGAGATATGCAATTTCAGCAGTAAGTTATAAATAGTTTGCTACAAATTTATTATGTTTCCGCAGTCCTGAATGTATGTCAACAGCAAGGACATAAGCTGACATCCCAATTTCAGAAAGAAGTTTTTAATTAAATGTTAAAAGATTAAACTTTAAATGCCATGATTAAAGCAATTTTATATTTAATCATTTGTTCTAAATGTTAAGTTTTCAATAATATGATGATAATATGTAAACATCTGCAATTGGAAACTTAAATTTCTCTTTATTAGTCAAAGAATGGCCAATTCAACGCACACAAACAGAACAGAATGAATCTGTAGCTAACTGTAGTACTGGGTATATAAGACAAGACATGTGTTCTTTTATCGATTACACCAGCATGGCGCCTGATGATCTTCACTTGCGTATCAGATTGTCATTGAAGTTGCTTAATCAGGTTAGTTTGCTTTTCAAAGCGTATAAGCTATATATGTATGATTGTCTTATTGAATTGTTACGTTTGAAAATGCATACCAATGCATGCTATAATTGTTTTTTTGTTTTTTGTTTTACTATATCATAAACTGACTTCATTCTTGTCAATTAACGCACCACAATGATATATAGGAAGTTCAAAATATGATACCATATTGTTATCTCTATGTTTGATTTATAATTGTTTAAATCAGGTTGTAACATGGGCAATTGACCAGAAAAATGAAGACAAATTGGAGGCAGAAATGAAAAGGATTGGGGCTTCTTTTCATTTTTGGGAGGAGCGTGGAGACGACAAATCAAGTACCAGTATAAAGAAATGGTCGCAGCCATCAGGTATGTTTGATTAATAAGATTAGAAAGACTAAACCATTTCTCTATATTTTTTCTCTAGTTTGTATATATGTATTCAACATTAGCACATAAATACAAGTAAAATTTTGTAAGATGAACTTTTGAGCCAGCTTTCAGTTTTCTAGATTTTAAGACATGTCAATGTATAAGATACTAGTAGTTTAACATTTTGTTGAATATTTCAGGTGATGAGCTGAGAAAAATCATAAAGTATTCGCAGCTTCACAATGTCTTAGACAATACAAAGGACAAACACTTGATCAGTGTTGAAAGTTTGTCAGTAAACCAGTTGAGGAACGAGCTTGTCCAAAGAGGTCTTAACAACAAAGGGAAAAAAGTGTTACTTGTTGCAAGATTGAAAGAAGCTGTTGGAAATTGTAAGGTAACATTCTACTTTGGTTAAAATAAAATTCTAACAACTATATGCATCGTTTACCTTTTACTAAAATTAGAATGTTGTCTTTTAACTGGAACAATTGAACACAAATTATGTAAATACAAGAAATGTTTCATTTTACAATAAACAGTTTATAACAAAAATCTGTCTTTTATTCAGTTTAGAAAGAAGGCCAATGCTAGCCGCCTGCAGGTTTCATTCGATTATGAAGATGACGATGATGATGATGATGAGATTAGTCTTGATGTTGATGCCCTCCAGACACTCTGGGGTAACTTTCACTGCCTGATGGAATCTCTGCGAGCTTTCCCAGGTTCTGAAGAATACAAAAATCCAGAATTATTCATGCAAGAAGCGAGAGAGTGGGCACAAAACTTTCGGAGATATACATTTGATGAAGATGTTACACCATACCTTCATGGTAATTTTATTAAAATTAACTTAATACACATAAATAAAGAACAAATGGTATCTGTTAATTATGTTGCAATATATAACGGAGTGCATATAATGTTAAAAAAACAACATGTATTTATGTATCGCTTAACTTTTTTGTACTGAAATTGTCACATGTTTAGCCATGTATGCTAATATATTTTACTGTTTCATTGACAATTTTTGATTCATGTTTTTGTGAAGAATGTTTTTTCTATTTAATACTTTTAATGATATATGTTTTTTACAGCTATGGTGTATCACGTGCCATATTTCTTGGAAAAGTACAGATACCTGCACGATATTGGTGTTGCTCAGGTAGAAAGGAAAAATTATGACCAAAGAATGGCATATTTTGATAGCACCAATAGATATGGTGGGAAACACAAAAAGAAAATTTCAGAACAGGTATAAAAATACAGAAAACTATCTTACCAATCGTCGATATCTTCAATATGTGACCTTAAGTTTACTTGTTTTTCTTCCTGAAAAAAAAACTAATGATTTTTGTGCCTTAAAACTTACATATATATATATATTTGTTTCACAAAAGATTGAATGAACCAAACAAGGTTATTAAATAAATTAAGAGTTGCTTCCCTTGGTACATTAGTTAAGCCAATTGAATATGATAAGAAAGGATTTTTATTTGCAGATACTACAGAGAGAAAATAGACTGTTGTGGGCAAGCCTAGAAGGAGTAAAAAGAAAAGTCAGAAAATACACTTATCAAGAAAATCAATAGTACCTTCTTTTAGATATGTCACCAGTAACCATATTCTTTCTACCCCGGGTGAATGTTAACTGCAGCCATGGTGGTCCAACTACAACTTCTTCAATGGGAGAGCACATATCTGGTCTTGCTGTTTCGTTCTCACCATCAAAGTGACATCTATTTAAAATTTAAAGTTAAAAATATAAACTAACCTTAAATCTGATTATATTCATAAGTTTCACAACAAACAATTAAATACATTAAACAGTATTTCATAAAAATAATTTTTAATAAAAATGAATAATAAATATTTCTGAATTTATCTGTATTATTTGTATGAATTTATGTATTTTATTCAGTATCACCTTAAACAAATTTACGATTTAAAATATGGATATATATTCTGTGTAATTTGCCACTGGACGTTAAGCAACCAACAATCAATCAATATATTCTGTGTATGTTTTCATGTACTGTATAACGCTATAGTTCGATACTTAAAAGTGTTAGGATTGTTGAACTTGCTGCAGGTATTTCTACATTTAATTTACTCTTTACGTTATATTAAATTTCATTTGTTTTGTATATGAATATTTTTTATGTGTATTTTTTAACATTATACATATTGTTATTTTGATTCAGATGATTAAACGCAATAGACAGTTGTAACTACCGTTGACAAGCTAAGTGGCTAAAATTAGTCCTTTGTTTATATCCCCAAGAGAGATGGATCAATTCTTTGAAGGATACATAGGTCTGAGTTGATGTGTGGTAGCATCTTGAGTCCCAACCAGGGCCTAGGGCACGAGTAAGATCCTGACCAGCAATATGGCAATCAACATTGCCCTTTTCATTGGCAGAAATCTTTTCGAGACCTAGAACCCTGAAATTGGCATCAAACTCCTCTTCCCGAAATGGTAATTTGACAGTTATTCTATTTTGGCGACCCATACTGCCATCCGGGGTATACCTGACGTCTGCCAAACTGTCAAAGATTACTTGGCGAAGAGCCATGCAATCTGAGTTCACAGAAAATTTTGCAGGTGTACTTTTTGTGAGGGCTACCTTTACCAAAGTACAACTGTTTGGATTGGCCCTGTTGAGGTGGAGGTATGAATGCAGTTCTGGATTAAACTGTAACCTCACCCAAGTATTTGGGCCATCCCAGTCAGACCATTTTACCAATACCTCCTCCTCTTCACCAGCCCCTCTACTTTGAAGTACATCTTCAATCTTCCAAACTTTCTGAAAAAAAAACACATAAAAGTAAAGTGTATGAAAGAAGCAAGGGGTGTTTAGTTTCACATATAAATTTAAAGAACAACGCAATAATTTATATAAATTGAATTCTTTTTATGCATTACTGATGTTTTACTATAGAGTATTTAGGCTCCTTATTAAAAAGTCTATGTAACTGAAGACAAGGCGCACTTGAGGTCATTTGTTGTGATATGGGTTCAATGTTCTATTTTATATATTTGTATTTGAATGCCATGATGTCATTGATATTGTTATAATGTATTTGCCATTGACACTATTTAGTATTATGGGTGTAATTTGTATTTTAATAAAAAAAAATTAGAAGATTAAAAATTAAAAATTACTAATAATGTATTTTATTGAGGTGGTTGTTGGTACGTATATTCAAAATCATTTTTCAATGATAGAAAAAGCTCAGCTTTCATAAATTTCTGGATACTTTCTGGCGGCAATATTGTTTAGAGAAAAGATATTGAATACTGTACGTTCAGAAATTATTGCGTGCATTTGTTATTCCGAATTTTGTAGTATGGACTAAAATATTGTCATTTCAGGATTTGATTTGATTTTTGGTGTTTTAACGCCACTTTTAAGCACCGCTTTGGGGCTATTTCGTGGCGGTCAGTTTTTATTGGTGGAGGAGTGCCCGGAGAAAACCACCAACCTTCGATAGGAAAACTGACAATCCTAGTCAATTAAGATGGGAGTCGAGTGCACCCGCACGAGGGGGGTTCGAACTCACAACCTCAGTGTTGACTGGCTAAAGATTACAGTAGTAACTACTAAGATCCACTCGGCCACCGAGGCCCCTGTCATTTCAGGAAAATCTGCATACAGTTGTATGTTTCAGATATCAGAATGCGACTTCTTATTATTGAGATACACATTCAGTCGCATTATTTGCATTAATAAAAACCTCTTAATAATTCCTGAATTTACAGAATTGTGTGACTGAAACATCATGGGCAATTTCCTTTTTTTTTTTTTTTTTTAAATATAAATACAACTCAATTCCTTTAAAGAAAACCACAGATTTATTGATAAAATGCCGATTTCATTTAAGTAAGCATGTTAAAATTGCAAGTACCAGGCTTCCTTGACACAGTGACTTTGAGACCCCCCCCCTTTTTTTTCTCTTGGGGTTATTTTTTGTGTTTATTTCTAATTTCTTTTTTGTTCTTTGTCTTGATTTTCGGGAACCATTGTGCGATCGAATTGGTAAGAGAACGTACACGTAAAAAGGTTTTGCTAAAAATATAACATCGGCAAAAAAAGGGGGAGGGATTAACCATCGAAACAACTTCTCTTTTTGAGTCTGCTTAACATTCCCTTTTCAATCAGATTGTGCCCAATATATATCAGATTCAGCATAACCATTGATAAATAATTTCGAATGCTTGAAGAGAGGTATACCATGTATACACGATATCCCAATCTTAACTAGCGAATACACGAGACCAGCTGCCAAAAATACGTTGAACATTACACACGAAGGATTGAATCTGCAAATTTAAGACAATGTGTGCTATCAGGCCTTAAGATTGAGGATTGAGAACAGATTTATTTTTATTTACTGTTCAAAAAACAAAGACTTACATGATTTTATTTATGCAAGGATCATTGATAGCATTTTTTTGGTCTTGTACACGACTTTTTTTTTGGTATTCTTAACTGATATCGATTTAACATTTCGGCTTATTTTCACTTGCTTTATTTTTCATTCTTGTCCAAGCAATATACGTTGAACTTAGACACGTTAAATATAAATTAATAATTTAAAATAAGGATTTACTTACAAAACAGAATAAAAGGGAGTGCCTCTGTGTGTATATTTATTCATTTAATCAAATCGCGATAAAACCGTTTGAATCGTATATCCATTAACACAAACAATAAAAAGTTAATAATCCAAGTATTAACCGAAACGGAATTTTCTTCTTTAGCATGTGTGTATCTTGTATCAGATGTCCTATAACTAAGTTAATATTAATGGATTTCCGATATCATAAATTAACCTTTTTGTGTTTATATTAGGTGTATTCTTCATATGTTTAATTATATATAATACATTAAAAATATTACCTCTTTCACTTTTTCTCTCTTCAAGGGAAGTTTTCCTGAAAACTCCCATTCTCCATAAAGTGCCGGAGCGTTTCTATTTCTTGCCATCTTTGAAATTATATATCTTACATTTATACGACACAACAACACAGATAAACAATAGCAGTACCACTTGAGAGTAGGTCAATCTTGTTATCACAAAACTTAATGAGAAGACAGGAAGTTGCTATGGAAACTTCGCCTGGTCGTTGCGATACAGGCCATTAACTAATCTGTTTCGATCATTATCTACTAATGAGTGCCGTAGGGGGTAGACCGGAATTTTTGGCTGGGATTTCTTGGCATGGGTTTCCGTCACAAAATAAATGTGGCCAAAAATTTTAAAAATCTATTGCACAATACTATGCAATTGACAAATGATTGCAGATGTCTTCTTGAAATTAAAAAAAAAATGAAATATCCGTGTAAATTCTTACTTCAACCAGTAAATCTATGATACATTTCATAACATTCCAATAGATGCAGGGAACGTGAAATCGGATTTACCGTCTGGGCAATACAAACGACAAAATGGTTTCGTTTGAGGTTAGCTCAATAAAGGCAACAGTAGTATATAGCTGTTCGAAATTCATAAATCGATTGAAAAAATAACAAATCCGGGTTACAAACTAAAACTGAGGGAAACACTAAGAGGAGAACTACGACACAACAGAAAAATAACATTAAAATGTAACACACACAGAAACGTACTATCATATAACAATGGCCATTTTCAAAATCTCAAAATCTGAATAGGTGAATTTTAAGACACGTTCATAAAATTACAACCAATGAAATACGACACGAGGTAGATATATGGTGAGCATGTAAGTAATGCAAAACCTTTAGAATTAGATATTAACCAGAACCCTGATATATATATCTGTTTCATCGGTTTTTAAAGTTTTCCCAAATGAACGGAAACCTTTTTCCAGGTTATGAGCTGAATATGTTTCTTATCGCGAGAGCAGCACTAGAATAACTGTAAGCTGTTTAGGCATGTTATCTTATTATGCCCTTCTTAAACCGTTGTGCGGAATCGATATTCCGTCCGGAAAGGCAGGGTACGTTAATGGTGACCCTATCTGCCTATGTAGTAATAAAATTAATTTTGTCGTTGGTAGTACGCTAAGATCCATTCCTTATGCATTAGACTGTTGTAATTGTTTTAAAGTGATTTATATTATATTCCAATGTTGACTGCTGTACCCCATTTTTGACGTGTTTGCCTATTTGATTTTGATCACACATTCAATACTATGGAATTGAAATAGACTGTCGAACAGGAGAAAATAAACTCATCATAGATACCAGGATTGAATTGATTATTTTTTATTTACGCCACACGCGCACTTCGTCTACAAAAGACTCATCAGTGACGCAAATGGACAGAAAGGAAACTGATAGGATTAAAAGAATTTGTTGATAATTGTGTGCATATATAATAGCAAGAACTTGAAATATATTCTGTTTACTTCTTTAATTCATATAACAGATACACTTGTGTTGTTCACGATATTAATCATCTAATGTCAGTTGAACTTCCTTTGCAACTATCAGCAGCACAAACGACAAAATTATTTTGAATTAAGATGTGTCACGTGACTGAATGTGGTCACAGGACAAAGTGTTTTACCGACCGTGCAAGTGCTGTAAAGTCAGTCAAGTTCGTTATAAACTTCCATTTGTTGTATAAAAATGTCACGGACGAAAAGTCACAATTCAGTTTAGAGGTTATTTTTCCTTGAACAAGAAAACACTAATTTTGAGAATATATTGTTGGTTTTGTTTTGAATTTTTATAATTGAAGCAACATTGTGAATACAATTTATTCAAGAAATATCAGCTAAGTATTTAAATGACATTTACATTTACATTGTATTACATTATATTTTGTTTATTATAAACAACATGAGCATTAAATGACTTGCAAGTTTGTCTTGAATCGCTTGCAATTTGAGTTTTTACATAGAATTTTGTGTCAGCAAAGTTTTACAAAATATATTTTTCACAAGATTTAAGTTTTTGTTTTCAGAAACAGAAATTTTTCTTTGGAAGCAATTTGATATATGTTTTTCTGCCAATCGAAAAACCTCCACCAACATATTGTATGTCTTGAGAAGTAAATGAACATTGTTTTTTATTAATAAATGTATATCAAAACTTTTTAAGTGATACTTTGAGCTTTTTTCTATTTAGCGTCTGTTCTTCTCTTTATACTGTTCCCAGACAGCATTATCTGGCAAAAAAACTCATCGGCTGTTTTTTTTCCATATTTGTATCTATTTCATCATAACTAATATGATTAAAGAAAATAATTCTAAAAATACAAAAAAATTAATCCTGCAATAGGGCAGGCCTAAACAAACCATGTCTTTTTTAAATTTCAATTCAATCTCTTTCGGAGCAGGGGTAAAAAAAATTTCTTCAAATGTATTTAAATTGAATGATATAAAGCACTGAAAATATAATTTTTTACAGGAACGTAAGCAGCTGAAAAGACCTAGACCAAGTTCTTTCAGTGGCTGTTCATGTCAATGGCTTTATATATTCACACGTGATTTTGTTTTAAATACTTAGTACGCTTTAGAAGTTAATATTATATATATTCACATGTATGTGAATTTTGTAAAGTTACGCATATTTTTTTTCATTAGCATGTTATGTCAAATTCTTGCATTACATTGTTAAGCTTATACCCGGCTAGTTAAGAAAGTAAAGTGAAGTTACTATTTACACAAAACATTTAGCTTGTAATAAGTAGGCCCCCCAAGGGTGACTGGGGAATAGAAATATGGTCACCATTGGTCTTCCTCCGACCGGCGGTAAAACCCTCGTTGAAGTGGGGCGTCCGTTTGGCTGTGCGGGATGTACAAGTTCGCAGTCACGTCCGGTTAGAATGGGGACGTTAAATCCGATGCCTCGTGTAAAGAGAGTGCCACGTTCTTTGCACGTTAAGAACCCTTGCAACAACTCTTTGAGGGGTCCGTAGGTGGCCTGTTGCAAGGCTAAATTTCTGTTCCTATCCAATATACCCTCATTTTCCCGTGGCATTCAAAATTTCCCCGACCTTCATCCCGGACGGCCTCTATTACAGGACCTACCTATTATATTTATTGTAAACTTGTTCTCGTCCTGAACATGCATGAAATATTTGCCACTGGACGTTAAGTAACCAACAATCAATCAATCAAAAGCACTGTCATCAATCGGAAAAGATTTGCTGTTGTTATAATGCAAGAAACCACAAACTGGGTAATTGCTGGATAATACCAATAAAAAATAGGAATAAATACCAGGACATTTGTCAAAACCAGATTCCCAGAAGTTATTCAATAAATCTGTCATGGCAGGTTGATATATGGCAATTTGGTTTTTCAATTTGCAGAATTCTTTTTCAGCCAAGCCCTCCTTAAGTAACTTTAACAACAGCTTCCTTGTTTCTGAATTGTCGATGAACACTTGGGTATTGTGAGATCTGAAATACTACAATATTTGTGCAGTTTTTTCATGTGTAAAGGGGATAACTCAAGGAAGGTAAAAGTGACACCCGTCAAAATTCAAATTTAATCTGTGTTTTGTTGTAAAAAGCATTTTGTAAGAGTTGTATAACATTTGGTTGAAGCAAACAGAACTGAAACCAATTTTGGGATGTTCTGACGAACGGACGTACAGACGGACTAGGGCAAAATTTAATGTCCTTCCACTACAGCGGGGACTTAAAAACAGCTGAGAATAGCCACATATTACATATACAAATGTACCTAAAATGTTTCAAACAAACATGAGCCAAGGCTCTGTGTTGAAGGCCCTTATTAAGATATACTTTTCTTTTATAATTTTACAAATCGTTATAAAGAATATCCAGTACTTTTTAAAGCCATTTCTTGTGCCTTTCTCTGCCATCTAATGACCTATGCTGACATGCTGGAAATTCATCACTATGCCCATCATGTACATTTATGATGTTGTTCAGAATAGAATACCACTTAGCAATAATTACATCCGGGTCCTGTCCTGCTGAAGAGGCAGCAGTCCAGTAAAGGTAGTTAACAATACTTTAAATCCATAGTTGAATGTCCTTGCAGTCTTTTTCCATTGAAAGTTTAGCCAACTTTTTCTTTAAACCTGAAAAATAGCCATTTCATTATATATTTTACTTAACGTAATGTGTTTATAGTACATTCATGCCACAGTAAAAACTGGTTAGTAAGGCCAATAATCGTAAAGTACTTTAAAAAAAAAAAATTCATTTAACAGCATTTTAAAAAACTAACCTTTGGCAACATGCTATACATCCAAGTGGTGTGTTGTTTCTTGCATCTGTTCCCGTATCCATTTCGCTATCATTTTGTGTCCATCTGTTATGATTGTCTTTATTGGAATAGTATGGTGTTGGAAAAACTCGACACTTCGCACTGATCCAGCCTTTTCCATATGTTGGCTATTTGGAACTTCATTACTCTGTGCAAATAATAACAGGTGAAAATTTAAATACTGATAACTAAAAAAAAATATTCTGCAAGTGTTACCTACCTGTTCTTAAATATAATTTGGTCTATATTATATATACATGGTGTTGTTCAGTTAAGTGTAGGCGAAGCTATAGGGGAGTTTTGGTTTGCTTGCTTGCCGTCAGTCTGTCCATCTGTCAGTCCGCCTTATCAGTTTTCAACACTTTTTTTCATAAAGATATTTATTAATTTGATTTCCGGAAAAAAGACTAATTTTAAAGCATACAAATGTAAATATCTGAACTAATTGAATATCTTCAACAGTTCCCTCATCTTAATCATTCATATTGTAACTGCCATACTTAGCGTAATTGCCAGGAGTGTCACATCTTCCATCACCGCCAAGTACAACAGTTCTACTACTTTGTATAATATCCCGAACATAATCTTGGTGGTTCATATAGATACTCATACTGATACAAGAAATGTTCATGTAGTTGTACATCCTCAGTACTTTACTATGAATTGATCCAGATAGGAGAATGGCAGAAGACATGCTTAAATATCCAGCTGGCTTTCCTCCGACAAAAGGCTGGCTAAACCATTTGAAAGAAAATTTACAGGCAGGACATACATAAGATAGTTTTACTAGAGAACCATTAACATAATTAATACACTTTCTGCACCTATCAAATAGTTCTTTGATTTTTGCTTTATCCTACATATTGGTCTTTTGATGTTGTCCCTAAAAACTTAAGTCTAATTACACTGAATCTAAACATGTTGCTTTGAGACCAAAATATTGTAAAAAAATGATTAAAACAGATTGGATCTTCCATTTTCAGATTAAGAAAGGGTCTGGGAAACACCTAACGAGCATGATTTAGCATAATTAGTTCTATAGCTTATTGTGGCCTTCAGCGGCTCCAAAACCCTTCAAATTGTTTTTAGCCTCGATCCGCTCGGCATAAATTATTTGCAATTCTTTAAAAGAGACTAATTACAGCCAAACTTTAATATCTTGTATGTATGCAATACATGTATATGCAGTTGGGAATTCAGAAGATTCATTTCCACAGATGATGATGATCAATTTTGATTGAATGGTACATAATGACTTGACTATTCATATATTAATTATAATAAAACATGAATTTAAAAATGGTATGTTTTCAAATATTATAAACATAGTTGTGAAAATAAATAATCAGTCCCTTGTTTAAATGAAAAAGCTTGCTTCAACAGTGTAGAAAATAGATAATCTGTCCTCTTAGTTTACAAAAATTAATAACCAATCAAAGACAAATCCTCCTGCACCCCCCCCCCCCCCCCCCCGAATATCAAATGGTCGTCCCCTAACAACTAAGGGGAAGATAGAGAGATCAAATTTCCTATACTTGTGGACCCAATTCTTCTGTTCACCAAAAAAATATGCTGCGGGTTTCGGGCAAATGGTTCTTTTGTGTTATTCCAGTAAAGGTCAAAACAGTTTCTGACAATTGAATTCGGCACAGAAAGGGAAGTTGTGGGAATTGTAATTCGAAAAAAAAACATTCGAAAAGGGCGTTTTAAATTAATAAAAACAAGAGTTATCAAAGGTACCAGGATTATAATTTAATACACCAGACGCGCGTTTCGTCTACATAAGACTCATCAGTGACGCTCAGATCAAAACACTTAAAAAGCCAAACTAGTACAAAGTTCAAGAGCATTGAGGACCGAAAATTCAAAAAAGTTGTGCCAAATACGGCTAAGGAATGTCATTTGCTGAAGTACAGCTAATAAGTGATTCCAGTTTGATCTTTTTGGCCATTTTTTAGTTGCCATTTTCTTTTCATCATCCGGTGTAGATTGTCATGTTGTGGCAACTTTTTTCAAGTACTCCGGACCCGATGAAGTTCCTGGCGATGTTACAGCAGGAACAACATTTTATATAGTATTTTGGGTTTAAACAGTCTGAAATTTTGAGGATGTTAATTTCTATGTCATTTGGTCTCTGGAGGAGGGTTTGTGTCATTGGCAATTATCCCACATCTCCTTATTTGCATATGAACAATTATTTAGTTTAGTGCTTATTTACGCCCCACCTACGATAGTAGAGGGGCATTATGTTTTCTGATCTATGCGTCCGTTAATCCGTCTGTCCCTCTTCAGGTTAAAGTTTTTGGTCAAGGTAGTTTTTGATGAAGTTGAATTCCAATCAACTTGAAACTTAGTATACATGTTCACTATGGTATGATCTTTTTAATTTTAATGCCAAAATAGAGTTTTAATTAATGAACTTAAAACATTACCGTATTTTACTCTTACATTCCCTTATAAAGATGATCTTTCTTATTGTATCTTAATATACCATAAATTCACTAATTGTAAGCTTATGTAGATCGTCTAAAATCACAAATAAAGTTTATTTTGTGACAAATATCTATGTAGCACGTAATTCAAGTGTCATCAAATCAGAAACAGCATGTCAGTAAGCGACAATAATATTATTAAAGGGGTTGATACTCATTTGCACAACATAAACATGAATATAGAAAGCAAAATTTGAGAAATATGTAGGCAGTACAATCGATTGGAAGTTTAGATAGGAAAACAGGAATTTGACAAAATAATGAGAAAGCTTTACATCATTGAATCAAAAATAACTCAAAACAAATCGAATATGTGTCAGCAAATTGCCGTCCCAAATTTTCCTCCGATTTTGTTGATGTTTAAGTTTAACTACACACTTGTTGAGTTCCTTGATCCTTTTTACTGATATGAGTGATAGATATTAGAAAACTCTTGTTTCATAATGTTTTTTGTTATTCAATTTCTGTTTATTGACTGTCCCATCACTAATGTTATCATTTAGAAGAGATGCCAGTTTTTCTAACATAACTTCGAATGCTTCTAAACGATTTGTACGGATGAAGATATTTACAAACTTGTTAATGATTCTTAAACTGATATGTACCCTGATTATTAGGATGTTTTCCAACACGGTGGTAGTTCGCTACTTCTGGCCCCCCAAGGGTGACTGGGGAAACGAAATATGGTCACTTTGTCTTCTTCCGACCGTCAGTAAAACGCTTGCCGAAGTGGGGCGTCCGTTTGGCTGTGCGGGATGTATCAAGTTTGCAGCCACGTCCGGTCAGAATGGGGACGTTAAATCCGATGCCTCGTGTAAAGAGAGTGCCACGCTCTTTGCACGTTAAGAACCCTTGCAACAACTCTTTGAGGGGTCCGAAGGTGGCCTGTTGCAAGGCAAAATTTCTGTCCCTATCCAATATACCCTCATTTTCCAGTGGCAGTCCAAATTTCCCCGACCATCATCCCGGATAACCTCTATTACAAGACCTACCTATTGTGTTTATTGTTAACTTGTTCTCGTCCTGAACATGCATGACATATTTGCCAATGGACGTTAAGCAACCAACAATCGATCAATCAATCAATCGCTACTTCTGGAGACAAACGCATCCGTTGTTTGTTGAATATAGAGTTATGTTTTGTAGAAATCTTATATAAATAGGTAAATATGCTCGTTATTGTCATCGAAGTCCATGTCCTCTGATCATTTTAGAGCGAAAGTCGAACAATTTCAGAAGAAGTAAGTTTATTTGCTAAAAAGGATCTCATTACGATCCGAGTTATGGCAGGGAGATTTCTACTTCAAACTTAACCATGAAACCCCAAGGGTGACTGGGGTAGGGAAGTATGGACACTTGGGTCTTCTCTCGACCGGCAGTAAAACGCTTGCCAACTAGATATAAAGACTTAGTGTAAGCTGGACATTTTTGTTTTTTCTAATGCATTCCAATAGAATTATTTTTTATCATGTACAGTACCATGATAACATACTTTCTTACTTTAAACTGAGAGAATAATTTGGAACTTCAATATTCCGAAATTTTATTGATTAATTGATTGGTTGATGTTGGTTAAGACCAATGGGAAATAATTTATGTATATTCAGGAAGATATATTTTTGTAGATCTTAAGTAGTTTTATTGAAATATTGCAGTTGGTCATGAGAAATAATATCTATCAAGCGTACTCATTACTGCAGAGATCTGTGATGACATCCATCATATCAGATTGTTTCCTTTCAAAAAGTGTAGTCCATTTAAAAAACAAGCTTTCTCTAGATTCCAACTTTTCCATTAGTTTGTCTCTTGTGCATGGTGATGGGACACAATATTGTTTTTTGGTTTTTTTTCATAATCGTGTAGGTACAACATTGTGCTGGATATCTATGACATTCACCCATCTCCTTAAAATGAGTATTGACCCTTACACTTAATTCTAGCTTTGGGTTATGACCTTCAAAATTAAAAATAATTCAAATATGGTATAATAGAAAAACATTTACGGTATCTGTATTGGACTGTCACATTTCAAATGCAATATTGTTTTTAAATTTTCTGATTGGATAACAAACGGTATAAAACTGAAGATACCCGATTCGTAAGTAAGGAAAGTCACCATCTTTAATCCATGTATTTATGCATGTTATTGATATCGATTCAATCTAAAATTCCATTACTTTGCATATAATTTGAACTTATTGTCCTGCCCCCACCCATACAAAAATATTTCCAAGTGCCATTTATTTTTTTCTGATAATAGCCCTTACCTTTGTATGTTGTTTTCTATTTAAAACGATTTAAATTTTTATCACGTTATCTTAGTGATTTTTATTTGTAAATAATCAATTTATAGCCTTTGTCTGCGAATGCGGCGTAAAGCAAACAACAATCAATCAATCAATCTCGCAAAATGATGTTCTCTTGCTCATAAAATTTATTGACGTGTAATTATTTCTGAAGGCAGCAATTATATACTGCTTAGATTATAGTGTAGTACAATTTATTATAGTGTACTACGAAATTAACTTGTGTTCTCGGGCCATATCTGTTTACACATTTCACATTGTCGGGCTTTTCTAGCCTTCTATGTAGTAATAATAATAATCATGGCCTTTGTTTATTATTTGAGGCCATACGTTGACCTATAGTTGCTAATGTTCAACATCATTTGGTCTTCTTGATAGTTGTCTCATTAATAACCATACCACTTCTTTTTACTCATAACTGAAACTAATAAAACATCTTTATATACTATATACATAATCACCATCTTATAATTAATAATTCAGTATCAGAATAATCACATACAAATATAACAAAGTCATAAAAAGAATAATAAGAAATATATAGCTTACCATGATGGAAACATGCAAAACCTATGTTTAGGGAAGTTGCTTCTCTTTCTATATTCTACAATATAATTTAACAAATGCATGTGAAACAAATTAAAGAACTACATAATTTTCATTTTATTTTTATTAGCGTGCAAAAGCATCGATTGCCCTTAGTATAGCACATTTTGTATGTGATTTGTTGAAGGACTTAATTGAGAAGACTGGAATTTCTGAAAATGTTTTTTTTTTTTGCCATCAGAATACTTCTGAATCAATGTTGAGAATTTTTGAAAATAGCGTGTGATAATCAACACAGCTTGGTTATCTTCTGACCTTATGGGAATAAAATTTCCTTCTTTTGTAGTAATATTACAAGGTCCCAACCAAACATATATCCAGAGTACCCCCCAAGGGTGACTGGGGAATAGAAGTATGGTCACCATTGGTCTTCCTCCGACCGGCAGTAAAACCCGTGCTAAAGTGGGGCGTCCGTTTGGCTGTGCGGGATGTACAAATTTGCAGCCACGTCCGGTCAGAATGGGGACGTTAAATCCGATGCCTCGTGTAAAGAGAGTGCCACGCTCTTTGCACGTTAAGAACCCTTGCAACAACTCTTTGAGGGGTCCGTAGGTGACCTGTTGCAAGGCTAAATTTCTGTCCCTATCCAATATACCCTCATTTCCCGTGGCAGTCTAAATTTCTCCGACCTTAATCCCGGACGCCCCTCTTACAGAACCTACCTATTGTATTTATTGTGAACTTGTTCTCGTCCTGAATATGCATGAAATATTTGCCACTGGACGTTAAGCAACCAACAATCAATCAATCAATATATCCAGAGTTTACCGTAGATAATGATTATATTTTGTATGTTTGCTTTGAGGCAGTTGTTTGTAATTTTTCAACAGTTGATCCACTTCTGCACCAACGTTTTACTTTGTTGTAAACAACTGTATTTCCAAGGAATTCTTTTAAGTAATTTACTTAACTGTCCGATAATAATATAGGTTTTTAACTGCATGGAGTTGGTGGTCTATTGAGAGATTTCTAGTTTATTCTCGAACATAAACTATATTGAGGTCAACAAGCAGCAATTAATGAAATGTTAATATCTGAAACCACATAAAAAGCTTCTAAACTGTCTAATAGGCAGCTTTATATTAAATGCTATTGGGGTCTTGTACATGGAGGCGAGGAAAAAAATGAGAAAATGGCTAGCGCGGGAAAGATTCCACGGATATTTTTTGTATTTCTACAAATAAAGTTCTAAATTTGTTCAGACTTGAATGAAATTGTTTATGTGTCACTCGATAATCATTGAAACATTGTCTTTGTACAAGAAGATCTAGTACACGCACAAGAGAAAGACTAGGTCCAAGTTGGCACATGCAGCTTATTTTTTACTGTCTATCATACATTCAGCTACATCTGCAAATTGGAAGTAGATGTGCAGATCATTGCTTGCAATGGGCATTATCAAACACAACTGACAAATTTGGCAACTTCAAAGTGCATTGTTCGCACAAACATGACATCACATGTCACGGGTGTAGTTTGTTAGAAAATATTTTAATTTGAAATGCAGAATGCTTTTAGGCAACTACCTCCCATAGAGCAGCTAATGGACCTACAATATGACTGTGAAACTGCAATTGCAAAGATAGACGAATGGAAAATGCACACCCTTAGAACAGTCAATCAAGTAAGACCGATATCCTAAATTAATTAAAGCAGTGACTTCTGGTTGGTTACCATGACAACAGAGTGTTTTTCATAAATGTCTTAACCATATGAGTTTTCAAACAATAAATTATAGCCAACAATATGAACTAATTATGTATGCTTAAATGGACATCTATGAGAAAACAATGCAGATGGCGCTCCATGCAAGGTTGTTTGATTTTGATGAAACTTTGCCTAAATGTTCAGTTTGACCTCATGAAAGTCATGCAAGTTTGAAGCCCTTACACCAATGGTATCCATGGCAACGATAGGTACTTAGTTTTTTTCTAGTTTATTTGTAGATGCATTCACTGAAATGCATATATTTCATAGAATTCTCAAAAAGAAAAAAAGACTTAAATACTTCCAAGTGTTTAAATACTTTAAAGTGTTTAAATACTTTAATATCACAGATAGCACGTGTATGAAGTATAAATCACATAATTTCATAAAACATAATGATATACATAGAAAATAAGGGTGTGGCCAAACACATCAATTAATTAAAAATATGACCTTTTCATCAAGTCACATTAAAACAGACACTGCAGCCCAAAAGTCGCTTTAATTTATCCTTGATTTCAGAAATGCTTTGCATTTTCTTTGGTTCAAAATATGAAAAAGGAATTTCGGTTGCAAATTAATTTAATAGATTTTATTGATCATTCAGATAGCCCCCCCCCCCCCCCTCCCTCCCTTTTTTTTGTATTTTAGCAATAAAATTGCAGAAAGTCTCATATTTCCTTTAACCATAATCCTGGTACCTTTGATAACTATTTACACTTCTGGGTCGATGCCTCTGCTGGTGGACGTTTCGTCCCAAGAGTATCACCAGCCCAGTAGTCAGCACTTCGGTGTTGACATGAATATCAATTATATGGTCATTTTTTTATAAATTTCCTTTTACAAAACTTTGAATTTTTCGAAATACTAAGGATTTATTAAATTATAATCCTGGTACCTTTGATAACTATTATCGTCACTCTCAACCTGGATGTACGTTGTTTATATGATATATGTATACCTCTTACAACACCTGAAGTACCGGTGGCATGTCCTTCGAGATCTTTACCTTGTTTTATTTGTCAACTTCCTATGAGACATCCTTATAGGCATGCAACTTAATTTCATAACATTTAACTATATTTTTTAAATTGTCACTGCCTTTCATCCGTTGTTTAATAAATTTATGTTTTCCATCAAATCATGTGTTAGCTTAGATGTTATCATAGAGATGAATCTTGGGTCACATCTTGATGCAGTGCCTCTAAGCTACTAAAGTTGGTTTTGTCTAAGTCCCTATTACCTACTCCACATATTTTTTTTATCCGTCTCTGATGAAGGATATGGGAAGTGCTGAAATATTTTCAGTTTTAATATGGCCATCTTGGTATGGTTATCGGTTCTTTGAGTTTCATTTTCATCAAGTGTATCGTGGGCATTATATACGAGCCTGAATATTGTTGATGCAAACATTCGATTATATTCGGCTGATTTTTCCTGGCATCTTGAACGATGGCTTCAGTAATTGCTGTAGAGTTGCTGACTTCTGGAGTTGCTGGTAAATTATGAAGTTGACATGTTAAAGCTGCTGGTTTATGCGAATTCAATGGAGCAAAGGCTTATTATACTAAACTTTGGATCTGTTATAAATTTTTAAGTATAATGAAGCGTTAGCATATGTATTGGTGGTTGCCCCCATAGACATCTAGAAGTGTAATATAATTACACTATAAAAATCAGAAGATGAGCTCATTTACATCAAAATATCTTGAAAGTGTGAGAGAGGCAACACTGGACTGAACTGACGATACTTGATGATTATAATCGTTTTCAACAAAAAGTGTTCTTTTTTTCTGTTTGCCACTAAACACCATTGTCATCCACAAACAAATTTGTCCAGTGGCCAATTGTCTCAAGATCAACATTATAAATACACATTTTCGTGAACGCCAGTGGGTAAAGTACGTTCAACGTCAGCTTCAGATGCTTGCTTTCTTTAGATATCTGCTGCTTCTTTTGTTTCTGCATATCTTCCCTTCCTTTCTGGGGATTTTGTTGAGATTTAATGGTAGTCTTTGAGTTTGTGAGATGATGTTTCAACATCGTCTTTGAAATCAAGCAAAACAAGAAAGGCAGGAGAGGATCGTCATTGTAAAAAGTAAACACTGTGTTTTCATATTTCCTCCTTTTTGGAATTGACAAAGGTGACAAGAATGTATCGGCGGAAGAAGAAAGAATTTCTTACTGAAACTAGGGGAAGGCTCCCTTTTGACAACTGATAATTCTCCATTATGTTGTTCTCATCAAGAGATGATATGCTGATTGGACTAGATATTCTCTCAATTACTTCAGACTCTTCTTTTTTCCTTTTCACTTTCACTGAGGAGGACTTAATACCTTTGGAATTGCCTCTTTCTTAGTGCCATTGTTGAAGCAGGTGTATCTACAATATTCCTATATGAGAACTTTTTTTTATACTCTGGCTTTATTGCAAAAAAATGTGTCAATCATTATTGAAACTGTCGTTCAAATTATATACAATCTGCCAAATACATGTGTAAGCCGTGTCAGACAATTTCAAATTACGATTCGAAAGACGCAACTGTCGTTTCTGCTGCAGTAAATCAAACTTTTATTTGGAGTTTAATTGATCGTTTAAACCATCACTACAGTTGGTTTTGTTTTTTTTGCCTTTAAGATGATCGTACTGCCTTTTGGTTTCCTTTTTCTTAAGTTAGCTGTGGTACACTGCTGCTTTTCCGAGCACTTAAGTGCGACAGAAAATTTAGATAATAAACTTGCTTTTACTTTAGACATGGTTGTGGATGTACTGGGTCGATACCTCTGCTGGTGGACTATCAGTCTCCGAGGGTATCAGTAGTCAGTACTTCGGTACTGATATGATTAAACAAACCCATCTAAAATTGTACGTTTATAAATTTTGATATCATTAAGAAAGTTGACCTTATATGACTTTGGCTATTTATTTTAGGTATTTTTGACATATAGCTCTTCAACGGTTTCGGTACTTATACATCCTCGGATTTCAAATGTTTGGCTTTAAGCGTTCCTGATGAAGGTAAATCCTGAAAAGCGCTTCGGACACGTGAAATTATTAAACATGTTGTTTTCAATTTTTGGTACAACAAACTCTTTTGGTTGCAAGTTTGGAGTTCAGTGTCTCAATTTGTCTTTAACTTCTTCTTGACTGACATTATATTTATTTTCTTTATCGTCTTCTCTCTTTGAACATTAGCATTGTAATGTTTGTACTTAATATGTAACAATTTCGGTCTTACTGACGTTTACGTTTCTTACGCGTGATCTCTGAGACGAATGTCCGGATTCTTTATTCAGTGTTTGTGGTGAATTGTTCTTCTGATCACTTTCAAATTTGAATCCTGGGTTATTGAACTAGCCTGATCGGATATGAATTCAACAAACAAACGAAAAAGGCTTCTATGGAACTTTCTTTTGACTTATTATATTGTAGCGATTAATGCACACTGTCGGGTTAATTTCTACTGAAGAGTCGAAGTAACTTAGATTCTCTCTAAACGATAATATTTCTGAAAGAATATTCTGTAAATCATGTAAGCGTTTGTCATCTTTATATGTCACTGTAGGAAAGTCGCTGATTTTTGACTTGAGCGACGTTTCTATCATTTCCGGGCTCCCGAAACGTTCTTTTAGCATGTGTCATATCATGCGTAATCCCGTTGATGGATCAGTTATGTTCGATGTCCAAATGCTTTGACCAAACTTGGATGATTCGGGACCAAGCCCCTTAATGAGGAGTTCGCTTTCCTCCACTGCAGTCACTTCAAGTTCCTTTGTAATAGCTTTGAAACCTTTCAAAAGCGATACGATTCTGGACAGTCATTAAAACGGTTAAATCTCGACATCAAAAATCTTTCTTTAAAAAAAAAAGGTGAAAATTCTCAGTTCTGATTTTACTTAAGGTTCCACTAAAGTCAAAATATAGGACACTGCATAAACATCAGAACTTTGCCTGTATTTTTCAACCTTAAATGAATAAAGTCCTGAACTATGGGAACATATGTTCATTTAAACATACTTAACATATACACACTGTGAAAATTGTGAATAAACTTGAAATTTTTATGTTGTGGCCAAACCGGTTTTTGGGGTGAACACAAAAATCTGGAGGCTTTCAAGATAACTTTATTTAAGTGTCCTATATTTTGACTTAGGTGGAACCTTAAACTAAGCTGAGTTCATTTTTCTTTGAAATTTATCAGTTTGTTTGCTCTTGAAAATGTTTTCTTTCAATCTTTGTAATAAATTTCAAAGTTATGTGAATAAAAACAAGCTGAAAATGATTAAAAAATGAAATTACTATACCTCAGCTAAGCACAGAAGACAAGTCTACACTAGACTAGTAACTGGTGATCTGCAACAGGTGGTGTTTACTGAATTACAAGAAAAAACAAAATTGGTTCCTAAAAAATGACATTGTCAACTTAATTGTTACACTCCTGACAACATTGGGTAGTCTTCTTCTTGTAACCATATTATCTTAGCTGTAGAACTTACGGGTTATCTGTACCAATCCAAGATACTAAAGAAACGAAATAAAACATGGTATTTCACTTACAAACACATTTTCTGGCAAGATGTTGCCTTTTACAGACTTTAATTTTTACTCAAACATATTTGAATTACCTTATGCTGTCTGTAAAAATGTAAAAAAAAAATATAGTTTGATGAGAGATATTGTTTGGTATTGTATCTCCAAGTATTTATTAAATGTCATCAATGAATGCACATACTTTCTTGTGAATGTCACACTAAAAGCGTTTCACCCCTGACAATTTTGGGTACAATTTTGGACAGTATTTTTTTTTAATACAGAGCACATACTGAAAGAACAAACTTATCATAATACATTATCTGACATAAAAACATCTCATTTAGAGTACCATACAAGAGACCGACAAAGTTCAAAAGGAAAGGCTACATTTTTTTTAATAGCCCATATATTATTCCTGAGAGAGTTCAAAGCATCTTTCGCCCTCATATTCATGAACTCAAGAGCAAGGTCTCCTGCAACATTAGCTCCCTTTCTAACATGTATATTTACGCTTCGGTTGTTTTTTCTTTAGCTGAAAGGATTGTTACGGAGGCAGGATAACTAATAACGGGGCATGTAACCTAAAAGATAGGAGTTTGTATTTTACATGATAATTTAAAGCACATTTCAAAATGTCAAATCGCCACATTCTAATCAGTTAAACAGCCCATTCCTTAACAAACCGCAGCTGTAGTAGTGCTTATGATCGTCATTCTTTTCGTCATTGTCAATAGTACTTTGAACGTGTTGGTCGTTATCCTGATAATCTGGCTGCAGAACACCTTCAAAGTCTTTATAAGGACACCGAAATCTGTGCGTTGACCTACATTTCCCATCTACAGCAAATCTCTTGCAGCCAGGATATCCACATGCATGTCTTCCCTCTTCTCGTGTATTTGTTTCATTTATCTTGTAACAACTGCATGGCTCCAAGAATGATAAAGCCTCGTATTACAAATCTGATTTTGCAGTTTGGGACAACTCGACGATCTCCTGCCCCTAGTCTACCATGTTCCCAGACAATGTATTGCATATATGCTTCATAGCGATTAGACCTTAAAAAGTCCTCATCCTGAGGCATGAGTAAAATCTCATCCGGAAGCCTTCTTGCCACAGCAAGCGCTGGCTCCTCTTAGACTTGCAAGAAGAAGTCAACTTCATACATAACATAGACAGTTAATAATGAATTTGTATACTGAAGAAAGGTCACCACAATTAATTTAAACATTGCCAAATGATTGGTTATTACAATGCATACCCCCCTCCCCCTTTTCCCCGAGAGTGACTGGGGAAACGAAATATGATCACCTGGTCTACTCCCGACCGGCAGTAAAACGATTGCCAAAGTTGGGCGTCCGTTTGGTTGTGCGGGATGTATTAAGTTTGCAGCCACGTTCAGTCAGAATGGGGACGTTAAATTCGATGCCTCGTGTAAAGAGAGAGCCACGCTCTTTGTACGTTAAGATAAAATCATCATAGATACCAGGATTAAAGTTTATATTTACGCCAGACGCGTGTTTCGTCTGTAAAAAAGACTCATTAGTGACGCTCGAATCACCCTTGCAACAACTCTTTGAGGGTTCCTTAAGTAGCCTGTTGCAAGGCAAAATTTCTGGCCCTATCCAATTTACCCTCATTTTCCAGTGGCAGTCCAAATTTCACCGACCATCATCCCGGATGGCCTCTTTGATTATTAAACATACCTATTGTATCAATCAATCTGATTACAATCGCAGATCAAACGCCACTATTTACTTGTGTGATGATTTGAAAACGATTTCCAATAAACAGGAAAGTACACTGTACAGAAAGAGGTCTAACACCTCTATCTGTAATAGAAAATAAATATTTTCTTTTTATATTTTTTTAAACAATATTTATGGACTAGAAGTAAAAAAAGTACAAGAACATGAATTTTGCCACATTAGTCAGCTGCTGCAATATAATAACTGGTCATGAATTGGGTACGTACTGGAATCCGGGAGTAGCAGTTCTGGCTTATTCTGCCACAACACCGTTTCTCCGCCTCTGTTGGCATCTCCCTACAGTAGATGCAAGCGCACTAGTCAAGGACTGAATTGTTGGGCGAAGGCTATCGTGTTTGTCAAACCCAGGTTATTGTGTAGCTATGGCAGTAACAAGTCTTCCTCTGTCAAACGAGTAATTCTATCCTGAAATAAGGTTAATAAGTCATAACGATTGTACTTTAGAAGAGACGTCATATCCCTGATCTTGAAATACCCTTTGCATGATCTCTGTGGAATAAAAGCCTTCTTTATCTCTCATTGGTTCTAAATGGGCTATGAAACAATATGATGGATAACCTCCACAACTGATCGGCAGCCAGGTTCATGTCATCAATTGTAACTATTGGGCACTCGTCTGGTATTCTTATTATATTGTTGAGGCTGCTAAGTCCACAGTAGTTGCTTGAGCCTTGCGTTTGAAAATTGCCAACATTTGTTCTTTTTATAAGAACTTGGTTTCTTCTATGATCTTCAGCCTTCTGAAATAAAACCTGATTTGCATATCTCATATTCCCAAGTATGATGGCAGTTTCCTCCTTTGTTATATTAGAACTAGAATCAATAATTGCAGTAAAGGTTTCTATTAGAATTTTCGTTTCTTCTTTTTCGAATTTGAGGATTTCAGTTGAAATTTCTGAATTTCCTGTTCAATTGAAATTATTTGTTGGCATGAACTGAATGTAGCTTCTTTATCTATTTCTATAATGTTGTCTTGGCATGAACTGACTGTAGCTTCTTGTTCTATATCTATAATGTTACCTATTCCTTCCTCTAAAATTTACATGCATGAATTTTCCTCTGCATTCTCCACATTGTAACTGGGATAGCTTTTGTAAATTTGACCTAGGCTTTTAAATTAAGGTGAAACTCTGCATTCTGTGCAATACAATTGATTTAATTGTTAAAAAAAGATAACAAATTGGATCTAAGTTTTCAATTATGTATATATAATTCACTTATGTGTTTATTTAGATTAGACATTATGTTTATTAGGATTGTAGCTAAGTGAATTTATTTACCTTGTCAGTCAACCATTCATGTTCATTCAGGGAACTGATGTCCTCATATGTAACAGCATTGCCATAGACCTTGGCAAGAAAATACCTGTCTTTCTAACCAAATTTTTCCATATTCTGAGCTGAAAATTTAAATGCATTCCAGATTATCTGAATTATAATGATAATATTTTTTCTTTCAAAGTCAAAGGTTATGTTACTTCATTGGAAAATTTTCTATCATTATCCTTATACGCAATCATACACCTTGGGGTGAGGCTGTCTGTAGGGGATGTGCGGATCCTGCCTTGTTCCTCTTCTTTGTGGCTTCCCGACGGCGGTCTCTCCTGTTCTTAGTCCTCTTGTTCTTTCTCCCCCCCCTTTTCCACCTCCGCCTATCCCCCAGTGGCGTCCTCAGACCCGCTGCTGATTCCCCTCCTTCCCTACCTATATTTGGGGCCCAGGATTCAGTCCCGCGTCTCCTCCTCTGGCACTGTTACAATCGATTCCTCTACTTCTTCTGTGACAGAGGGCTGCAGTGGGGAGGATTGCGGGCTGCTACCCCCGAGGCCTGTGTTGATTTTACTTCTTTCTGGTCCATCTGAAATGAATTGACCTTAGAGTGCAGGGAGACCATGGACACGTGCACTCCCGTGGAGTGCGAACATCCAGGAACTGCTAGGCGTCCATTTGCTCAGCCTCATCAGGAGCGATGTTCACACTAAAAAAACACAAATATTTGAACACAGTTACTTGAAGGATATCAGGCAAACACTTATTGTCGAACGATCCAATATTGTCATCGACCGAAAACATCTTATTTTACCGGTTTTCATTTAAGCAATGTGGGCCTGGCCTAAGAACACGGCAACTAATTTGCCTGCCATTCTGTACTTCTTTTCAAGAGCTTCTATGTTGTGAGCTTATAACTTCATTGCTGACCTTCAAACAACTCTGATTCTTTTAACTCCTTCATCAGAATCCTGGAATACATTTCAGAATTATATTTGAACATGGAAACAGTGCAAGTACTATTCAAAGTTATATCAAAACATGATGACAAGATGATTCGTAGGAGATGAAACGGTCATGTTAAAATTGGTAGAAATTAATGGGACATCACAGAAATTAGTGGGACATAACTAAAATCTTGGAAGTCTACAAACTTTTAGTCAGAAAAGCTTAGATTGATTGATTGTTGGTTGCTTAATGTCCAGTTTATTTTTGAATTATGAATTTGACTGTCCCTCTGGTATCTATCGCTCCTCTTTCAAACTCAGTGTTGTTGAGTGACTTTATATTTCAGACAGGTCTAAAGACAATCTTTCATTCTCTTAATGCTGCGTACTTATGTTGATATCCCCCTTTAATTCTGCTGATATACCAATTTTCTCTAGTAAAATATACAAAGACTCAGGAGATGTTTTATTTAAGGTATCATATATTTCAGGAACAGGAGCTGTATTAATCAAGTGGTTTAGTATCGTAAAGGCTTCTATTGCCACTTTTAAAATTAATTGATTGCATTGTTCTGTCCAATTGATCAATGTCTTCTTCAGAATGACCAATAGCCGATGAAGGCAAGTTGTCTTTCCTTAATTCTGAAACACTTTGTGACATAGAGTAACTTTCGATAAGCATGTCTATACAGTCCACTGCAAAAAGACGTTGAAATCCAGTGGCGGATAAAGAAATTTTCATAAGTGGGGGCCCGCTCCCGTCACGCTTCAGTGATTCCCTATATAACCAACCTAAATTTTCTCAGAAAAGGGAGTCCCGGGCCTCCTGCCTCCCAATCTAAATCCGCATCTGAAATCCCTATGACATATTTTTCTAGAAAAGTTTGTTGGTTGATTACTCTTCTGCTTGCTGTTAGTTCCTAAAAGACTTTGTTACATCAGCTTTTTCAAGTTGTGTTTAATGCATACAAGAGAAATAACTAGACCTACCACAATTGTCTAAATGCCAATTAGATGTTACATATGCATTCTTTTGAATTCCTTTGCAACAGGACCATCTGCAAACAATCAAGTGACTGGGTTCACTTTGGATAAGTTAAATCAAACACATAATATGCCATTGACAGTATTTGCATCGCAAATTATTTCCTGCACTTAGCCTATAAACATCTACCACAATAAAGCATTTGCTTATTGCCTTGTCAGCATGTTGTACAATAACAAGTCTTGGCGGCGCCTTACTCTTGCTTGCCAAATTTACTGAAAAGTTTAGAAATAAAACATCTTCATTTTTATCAATTTAATTTAATTAAACTCTTACTTATAAAGTAATAGGTTTCTAGTATAAATTTCACATTGATTGAGTTATATCAAAATGAATTGTTGTAGCTATGGCAAAGACTATGTAGATGTTTAAGAGCATCTAACATCATAGTACTATCTTATTACACCGTAAAAAAATTACACCATTATGGTCTACTTGGTTCTCCTCCCCTCTTTGCATTGAAAAATGTAACTCTGTCTCTCTAAGCTGGGGATATTCATTCATTTCTAAAATCTGATATGGGTCATCTTTCTGAGCAATTCCAGTAAGAGTGTAATTTCGAAAATTTCTTGCATCATCACTAAGAGGAAAATATTGTGTCCGCCCAAAATTTTCCTGTCTATTATTAAAACAAATATACTCGGCTTAATCGAATATCTCCTTCTTGTAACAATTAAATAATGTTTTAAATTAATTCTTTAATTTTTCAGGTCTGCTTCCTACCCCGGCAACCCCTAAGGGTGACTGGGGAATAGACATATGGTCACTTGGTCTTCTTCCGACCGGCAGTAAAACGCTTGCCAAAGTAGGGGGTCCGTTTGGCTGTGCTACAAGAATTTATACCCCTAAGATATTGTTCAAAACCACCCTCTTAACATATCCTGTCTCATCTCCTTATCCAGAATGCCCTTAATATCAAGTTCCTCTCGGGGAAACTTAACACCATAGTCTCAGAACATTTGTTCTCCAGGTTCATTGTCCCTGTTTGCAACAAAATAAAGATCATGTTTCCAGTTAATATGTTTTATCTTGATGTCAATATATTTTGTGACACTGTTGCCTAATGGTGTTAGTATTTCCATTCCGCTGTTTACACAGTCATGTACATTAAAAGGTTTGTCTCTATTAATGTTATGTTCATTATGATGAATTCCACCGTTCTATTGCATTATAGTTACATAAATAAATATATCAACACATTTCTTAGCTAGGAAACAAGATGACTTATATTGATTGATTGATTGTTGGTTGCTTAACGTCCAGTGGCAAATATTTCATGCATATTCAGGACGAGAACAAGTTCACAATAAATACAATAGGTAGGTTCTGTAATAGATTAAGGGATTAAAGTCGGAGAAATTTAGACTGCCACGGGAAATGAGGGTATATTGGATAGGGGCAGAAATTTAGCCTTGCAACAGGTCACCTACGGACCCCTCAAAGAGTTGTTGCAAGGGTTCTTAACGTGCAAAGAGGGTGGCACTCTCTTTACACGAGGCATCGGATTTAACGTCCCCATTATGACCGGACGTGGCTGCAAATTTGTACATCCCGCACAGCCAAACGGACGCCCCACTTTAGCACGGGTTTTACTGCCGGTCGGAGGAAGACCAATGGTGACCATACTTCTATTCCCCAGTCACCCTTGGGGGTTAGATGACTTATAACCTACATGTATATTTATTTTTAAGTACATGGTATCTATCTGGTCAACAACAGCAGCAATCCTGAAAAGATGACCTTTACTGTAATTGCTGGGATCCTTGAAATTTATGCCTTCTGGCTTTCCTTGTGCTATCATTAGCGTTAGAAAAAATCCGCAATAAACTTTGATTTGATTAACCTTAAATAGTAACGTTCATTTATCTACCTGATTTCTCTTTTTCTATACACTATTCAGTACAAGAAAATGTCGATAATAACTTTTATTGTAGAATTTAAGGAATAATTAGTTATCAAAGGTACCAGGATTCTAATTTAATACGCCAGACGCGCGTTTCGTCTATACATAAGACTCATCAGTGACGCTCAGATCAAAATAGTTAAAAAGCCAAACAAGTACAAAGTTGAAGAGCATTGAGGACCAAAAATTTCTAAAAGTTGTGACAAATACGGCTAAGGTAATCTATTCCTGGGATAAGAAAATCCTTAGTATTTCGATAAATTCAAAGTTTTGAAACTGGAAATTTATAAAAAAAAAAAAAAAATGACCATATATACTTGATTATTATGTCAACACCGAAGTGCTGACTACTGGGCTGCTCATATCCTCGGGGACGAAACGTCCACCAGCAGTGGCATCGACCCCAAGTGGTGTAAATAGTTATCAAAGGTACCAGGATTCTATTTTAATACGCCAGACGCGCGTTTCGTCTATACATAAGACTCATTAGTGACGCTCAGATCAAAATAGTTATAAAGCCAAACAAGTACAAAGTTGAAGAGCATAAAACATACGTTAGAGATTGTAAATCATTTTGGGTTGAAAAAATATCACATTTATAGATACATTACAGATCAAATACATTCTAACTATTGTCATGATTATGATATAACTTTATAACACTGATGTTGTTGATGGACTTCTGGGTCGGTGGTTCCTTCAAAATGGTAACACAATCGAATTATGAATCTATTCACATCGGACTCATTCAGTGCTTTCAAAAATTCCTACACTTTCTTTGGTTGATCGCTGATAAAATTACATGTCTTACAATGTATCCACAGTTCTGATTGTATGATATGAAAAAATTCAAGCAAAACTTGCAGGGCAAGTAAGCAACAGTCTTGTGCTTCATATTTCAGGTCTATTGTCCCGTGAGGACGGTACTAACGGTTAAACATTATATAAAATGTCGCAAATGTTTCTGATAACATCAAGTTGAAGCTCCCTGCTTTTCTGCATTTCAAACTTTCAAACTTTGAACAATGAGGATATTCTTGCTTTTTCAACTTCATTTTTATGTTTGCTAATTACATGTCTACTTATTTTAAGGTCGAACTTTCATTCAATCGAAATGAACTAAGTATAAGCTTCTTGAAGTTCAGGGAATATAACTTATTGATCGTAATTCTGAAAAAATCGATAATTTACGGTAGTTAATGGTTGAATTGAAGCTTTATACCTACCTAAAAATCTAAGACTTTCCTTTTAGTCAATTGTATTTCTGATGGCTTGGTTTAAAGCGAGAACATACGAATTATGCTTAGTGCTGCTAAAAAACGACCGTCTTTCCCGAACGTCGCGATCAACACGCTTCTGTAATCGTAAATAAAGGTGAACAACTATTTTATTATGTTTATATAATTTATCATGTCTATTATAGCTACACTAAATTAGTATTGTTATTAGATTACACAACACAATGCATCTATACTGCATTCATGTATAATTTGAAGACCACGTGTACTTTCGATCATTTTTCGATCTTTGGCTTGATCATTAAATATAACATTTACTGTTAAAAATTATGTTGTACATAAAATGTGTGGGAAAAAAAACAACCCCCTTACCTCATCATCTCAGACTTCTATAATAATTCAACGGAGTAAACTAACAAAAAAAATTCTAAATTCTATTGTCAGCTGAAAAGTCATGCTATCAGTATCAAAGATCATCATCAATTTCACAGTTCAGTGAAGCTTTAATAAAAAATCAAATCAGTTTAGGTTAAGAAACGTACCGTATTCCGGTATAAAATTGTACTATGTATAATTGTTCTAATGTATTGAATAAATATAACTAGCTTTATTGAATATTTTTCCCTAGATAGGCAATATTTAATTTAAGGGATAATTAACTGAAGCTGTAGATTGAGTAAATTGTTAACAGCAAAGATGCAATAAAACTTAATTTATAAAAAAAAAAAATTAAATTTGTATGTTTGTAAATTATTAAAGTTATCTAGAAGCTGATTTATGTTTGTACAGTTTATTTACTTTTTACACCAAACACAGATTAAGGAAAATAGTCAAATATTCAATACTTAACTAAATACTCTTATCATCTTGCTTGGTAAATAACAATATACAAAATGAAAAGATGTGGTATGATTGCCAATGAGACAACTCAACAACAGCAGCGAGAAAATTCCGCAACCGGAGGTGGTCCTCAGCTGGCCCTTAACTAAAATTGTGTGCTAGTTCAGTGAAAATGGACGTCACATTAAACTCCAAAACATATAAATGAACTAAAATTAAAAAAACATACTAGACTAACAAAGGCCAGAGGCTCCTGACTTGGGACAGGCGCAAAAATGCGGCGGGGTTAAACCTGTTTTGTGAGATCTCAACCCTCCCCCTATACCTCTAGCCAATGTAGAACAAAGAAACACATAGCAATACGCACAGTTAAACTCAGTTTAAAAGAAGTCCGAGTCCGATGTCAGAATAGGTAACAAAAGAAACTAAGCAAAATGACCATGATACATAAATGAACAAAGGACTACTAGCATTTACTGACATGCCATCTCCAGACCTCAATTAAACTGATTGAAAGATTATGTCTTCATCATATGAAAAACAAGTACAATCCCTCCCGTTAGGGGTTTAGTATCATACCATCATAAAGTATATGAGAAGAACATAACCCGTATCATGCCAACAACTGGTTTTAGAATAAATGTGTTTATTTCCGATGCAAAGACCCTCTGAGTGAATCAATGTTGATACCAAAATATGCAATCCTTAATGACTTGACAACAGTATCGTAACTATATCCTTTCCGAATAAGTCTGTTTAAAGGTTTGGTTAGCTTTTGAGGTGAATGCCGACATTTTTGTGCTTTGTAAATAATATTACCATAAAATATTGGATGTGAAATACCTGAACAAAGGGTCCTAAATTAAACTTTTGTCTGATTTCATAAAAAAATGAATTCGTATGGTTCTTTAGTATGCTGATTCTAATATGTTCTTATATTTTGGATATTGGATCATAATAGGTAAATGTCCAATTTCAAATATTTCAGTTCTTTGACCACATTTAATTTGTGTCACAAACCTATGCTGTGTCAAATATTCAATCACAATCCAAATTCAGAGCTGTTTTAAGCTTAAATGTAGTGTCCATATTTGCTCAACTGTTCGGGGTTCGACCTCTGCAGGAAAATCCGGTTTGCTGTCACTCTGACAGCCTCTTGTATAGTACGTAAGAAGCCTTGACGAAAGTTCCGACAGTTAAGGTAGGATATTGGATGGGAAAAATAAGTCAGCTCTTCCAATGAAAGTGTTTCTGAAGACACATTTCCAAAATTTATTTTAAACGATAACCAAACTTTCAAAGATATTACTCTTGATCAGTCTGAACTTTTCGAACCTACACCACCAATACAAAGTATTTCTGATAACAGTTTTGTCTGAAAAATCAGACCTAGACAAGTTTTTGTCTGATATCAAAGATTCGTCAACATCATAAGCTTAGGCTTAAGAAAGAAAAAAAGTATTGCCTTCTTTGCCAGCGGCAAGGCAATGGAAACCACCACAAGATAAATTAGCAGGTGTGTTGATCGTTGAAGACATGGTCTTGTCGTATAAAAACAATGCTTCAACAACAGCCAATTCTTAACATGTTGTTGAATCCGAAATCAATTTAAATGTAAATCGGCCAATGACATCCAGTTCAAGCAGTGGGTCTCAACAATCTACCACATCAACTGGGCAGTTAGTCATTCCTTTTGCTTGTTATTTGGCTCAACCACTGACTATAGCACCAGTTACATGTACCTCCAAGTAATAAATGTTGAAAGCAGTTGTAGTTTTCACCAACCTTTGAACACTTTTTTTATTCAGCAATCTATTCTCCTGAGCCGTGTTCAACTATTTAATCAACACCTGCACAGACATTTTCATAACCATAGTCGACAACAGCATCATATGTCAACTTTACAAACAAACCCTCAACCTTTTACATGACTACCAACAATGCAACATGCAAAACATCAAAACAGTCAGCAGCCAATAGCAAACTTATTCCATCATACTTCACCATCAATGACAACGCAGTTTATAGTAAATCATCCACAATATAACTTTCAAGCTGCAAATAGGATTTCAACTGGTCGAATAATTGAAATAGAAAAACCAGATGACATCATAAACCTAGCAAAAATAACAGAATGTAGGATCTGTTGTCATCACAGAGATAGATTATAGCTTCAACTAAACACTATACGACATAAGCCCGAATCTACAGTTACTTTGTAGCTGTGGTCTTATCAGATATCATGTCAATGCCAGTTAACCCAGACCATGTATTATGCTGGGTTTGTTGATCTTAATCCCCTATATAACTGGTCACATACATATCATATTACTTAATATATATTATTTTCAGCATTTATTTTATAGTAGTTATAAATGTGTATAAATGATTTGTAGTGAATATTGATATAGAAATAGAAAAATATGTTAAAACCTCTTAAAATTTAATGTCAAAGTTAGCGACAGAATTGAAATGAAAAAAGAAGAATAATGTGAAAGTATTGTTTCATCAGGAGATATTAATGCTGTTGTAGTTCATTTATTTGGCCGACAGCAGGTATTAGTGCCAATGAGACAACTCTTCATCCAAGGCACAATTTGTAAAAAAAACAACGATATAAGTCAAAGTACGGTCTTCAATTCATTATCTGATCAATGTCATTCTACCAAATAAAACGTTAAGTCATCAACACAAAAACACATGATCATCCCCTTTATTAAAAGTTTCTTTTTTATGTCCCTGTCATTAGAGGGCATAAAGTGTATCAGAACATATGCACGTACAAAATTGGTTTCCTTTCTGTCTCAAACAAATTTTATGACACTTATGCATAATGCTTATAATCAATGACACTTATACATAATGCTTATTATTAACAACACTTATACATCATGCTTATTATCACTAACACAGATCAAGTTTGAATTTGGTTGGCATCTCTTTTACAATTCGACAGCTCCTTTATAACGATATATAAAATCGGGGATATCATCAGGGTACTATAGAAACATTCTCCATTTATTTCATGTGTTTTATTTATGTTGTACGTTTCCAGAGAAAAGCATTGCTCCTTTTAGTGGAGATAAAGGATATGCTTAAACACAGACATCTCATCACATGCAATGCCATCTAGAGAAGACTGAAACTTTAGACGAGTTTGAGGATATAGAGAGGGAGCTAGAAGATATTTCTAAGGAGACAAATTTGGTGAGTTTGTTGTCACACCTTGCTGGAAAATTCTTTGAGAAAATGAAAAACCAAATCTTTTTAGTGTAAATAAGTAATGTTGATTTTTATCAATTTTTCAACTGTAAGTCCCTAAAGATGAATTCCTTGATGTAGGTTCAAGCATCTGTAACATACAATTAAATCTATGAATAAAATAAAAAGAAAATACACAATAATGTATATTTATATAAATATTATGTTTTCACACTGACAAATACAGTGATCCTAAATATATAGAAAACTGAATTTAATTATCTGTTCTTCCTGGTGCTGTCATAATATAAGCACTGCACAAGATAACAAGCAGACCTTTAGATAGATAAATCATGCAAATAAAATTGTGTCAACATGCCATATATATACAATATAATATACATATAATATTTAGCACATGTATTTATTTGAACGAAAATTACACAAATACCCTTAAGTTTCAGATCATGTATAGGAGATAGGAAAGAAAAAGGGTGATGACGAGCAGGGCAAGTAATGAAGGTGCATTGGCGGCTGCGAAAAAGTCAAAAGAGGCGAATGCTAACGTTGCAGCTCATTAGATAGGAATGTATCAAAATGTGGAACACAACATTTACAGCTCGGATGAAATCAATAGCGTTTACGCCAATTTTATCATGGGGGCACAGTTGGTGAGGTTGTCATCTATTAGCATTAGTTTGTTCAATGCCGGTTGTTAATGGGAATCATAATTGCAAATTTACTCTGTAACATATGAATTAACTTTTGACTGACATTGCTTATTGTCCAGTTGCAAATATTTTAGGGAACTGTTTTCAATCCCGCCGAAAAAACGAAAAATTTAGTTCTTATTTGAAAAGAGCGAATGTAGTATCTTTCATATTAATCAGTTTTAGTATCTAATATGTGTCGAAATGCAACATTATGCTAAATTGTTTACCGAGATTTTAAAATCTATATTCGAATGCAGCATAGTCTTTAGGGTTTTGATTCCATAGCAGCTGGTGTCTTTCAGCCCAACATTGTCTAGCAATCCTGTAACCTCCACATCAACTTTTCTATCTTTCACATCTTTTTATGGGCATTTGGATGAAGTGGATGTTTTTCCTTTGATATGTAAAAATATTGCATCAATGAATCAATATACTAAAGTAAGAGAAAGAAAAAAAAACATTTACTTTCCTATTTAGATTCTTTGATTTTTAAATGGTGAATATTTGTAGAAACAAGATGATAGTACTGTACTTTAGCAACAGGACAACTATCACTAAAAGCTAAATAATTTCTGAGTCTAAGTTTGAGTCAAATTATGAAATTTCTCATTAAATTCACAGAATTAATACCCTAGAATACGAAACATTAAGTTTTATAAGATCCATCAAAGAAAGCTTATGAAAAGAGATACTCCACTTGTGATGCATTTTTATCGTATTTTTGTAAATAACGTAAATCAAGCTGACGATTATCAATCATTTATACTCCAGTAAAATTATGTTGCTTATTGGACATGTAATGATTGTTTTATTTAAAGCATATCAAAGGTTTGTAAACTTATCTTCAATTTTCTCTCTACATTACTTACCCCTTGCAGATTTGACCTGCTTTCTCACCAGCTGTTTGGGATCTTTTTTCTATAAATTTAAAGTGACAACTTGTGTTTTTCCTGTTAAAAAAATGATGATGATGAATTTCTAACGTGCTAGCTCACTAGGTAACAGTGCACAGGAAGACAATAGTCTGACTCAGAGTAGCAAATACCAATTTTCAAGTCTCTAACTTAGTTTAAACAATATTTTATTTTTCAAAAGTGCAAAATATACAATTATACAATAGAAATACTGGGATTCGGAAACAAGATATAAATCTGTCTCCCTTAGTCTCGAACTTGATCTATGTTATCTTGACAACCAATAGTCGTTTCTTCAAATTAGGATTTAAAAAAAAAACAACTAATAAGAGTCGAAGACTTCCTAATAGCAGATAACTCTTTTAAGTTTAGTATTTAAACACTCAGCATTTACATCTGATACCTGTCACATAGTTTGAAAACTGTCCTGCATTTTCCGGTTAAAAAACGACAATGCTCCTCTTGAGGCAAATACTACTGGATTAACCTCTTCCGTCGGGTCAACTCCTAATCCCCTTATCTCAAACCCCACTGATTCAAGTACATCACACTGCAATTACAAAACTATATATAATGTAAATTGAGTTTACAAAACAGAGGTGCTGCACCGCATCAAATAAATTCGAAAACTATAATTTTTTATTCTACATGTGTCTGAACAAGTGACAACTCTTCGATAGATCCATCCATCCACCAAGGCTGATTATATACATATTCTTCTAAATATCAGCACATCAGCACAACAATGTAAAATCTGTGGATGCAAATTATTTTCTTCTCTTGAAGAGGTTCGATATTATGACAACACTGTCTAGCGTCTCGTGTCCAGCGTTCTAGGCCACTCGACCACCTAGGCTGTATAAAACGCTTTCAATGGCTGTGATTGATTGTTGGTTGCTTAACGTCCAGTGGCAAATATTTCATGCATATTCAGGACGAGAACAATAAATACAATAGGTAGGTTCTGTAATAGAGGCGTCTGGGGTTGAGGTCGGAGAAAGTTTGGACTGCCACGGGAAATGAGGGTATATTGGATATGGACAGAAATTTAGCCTTGCAACAGGTCACCTACGGACCCCTCAAAGAGTTGTTGCAATGATTCTTAACGTGCAAAGAGCGTGGCATCCTCTTTACTTGATTGTTGATTGCTTAACGTCCAGTGGCAAATATTTCATGCATATTCAGGACGAGAACAAGTTAACAATAAATACAATAGGTAGGTTCAGTAATAGGGGCTTCCGGGATTAAGATCGGATAAATTTAGACTGCCACGGGAAATGAGGGTATATTGGATAGGGACAGAAATTTAGCCTTGCAACAGGTCACCTACGGACCCCTCAAAGAGTTGTTGCAAGGGTTCTTAACGTGCAAAGAGCGTGGCACTCTCTTTACACGAGGCATCGGATTTAACGTCCCCATTCTGACCGGACGTGGCTGCAAATTCGATGGCTGTGTGTTTCCTTTCACTTACAGTACATTATATATACTGTGTGTATGTAATGTGATGTTTAAAAATGTCTTCTACTCCTTTTTTTGTGATTATCATAAAGATATATATATATATATCTATGTAATAATTTTGAGTTATTCTTAATTATTAGGTAATAAGATGTTTTAGTTTTGATAGCTGTTTGTGGCAAAACCATGACAATGATAAAGATCTGATATAAGATCTACAAGAAATAAACAAATAATTACCCATTAATATTGAAAAAGATTACCTGATAATCATATTTTCCATCTGCTTATCATACACTGTTTTTATTAATACAGCTTACGTAAACAAACACATTAGAAATCATCACAGCAGGGTATGGCATGTGAAAGTACATTATCTGACTAAACATTGTAAGGATAATTAACAAATTTTGCTGCATGTTATGACGACACATTTTAAATAAGTAAACAAATGAAAATAAAGAAAATATTATATTTACATTACTATTGAAACAAATGCTCTATAATCTTATCATTCCTCTTTTAAGATTAAATTTAAAATGAAAAAAAAAATCACAAGCATTTTTAATATAAGAGTTCTTTTAAATTTAGTTTTTTCAGTATTAAATCTTTGGAATTTAATTTCAATACGCACTTACCAAAACTTGTAATTGATGTATAATCACTTTGCAAAAAATTATCATAGCAAACAACACTGATTTTGCTTGGTGTCCATTCTTTATAACAGTTTCTTTTGATTGCATTTAACCATTTCTTTTTAAATTCCACATCTGTTGGAAAATGATGTCCACCTCTGTAAGAACATCCAGGTACACAACAACATGTAAATGTCAATTAATTAAAAAAACTTATAATTATTATTAAAGGAAAAAAATATCAACACACTGTTATTTTATATAGGCTATAGATAAGAGATGATGTGTGTGTTGGACCTGAACTACGACACTGCTGTCTGTGTTATCATTAAAGGAGAATAATTGAACAATGTCTCTCATATTTACTGAAGAATTAAAAAATGTCATGTGGCCTTTAGTTACAAATTAAGAGAAGATAATTCTTGACTGATGTGAAATAAATAGTGTTATTAAATAGATATACTATGTTCTGGAACATTGTATTGGTAGTAACTTTTAATCGGCGATGTTCTTCCTTGATAATTATATTACATTTTTCAAGATTTGACCACTTTTAGAAGATAATTGTTTGAGATGTAACCTTAAATCGGTCACTTTCTTTATTGATTATTTCACTATATTTTATAATGATGTAGGGTTTAATAAATACTAAATTTCTACAAATTTGTTGCAAAAGTGAAACTACTGTTGTGTAAGTAATATTAATTTAATAATAATATTTACCAATTATAAACAGTATTAAACTTCAATTTCAATGGATGCATATAATATTAACTACTTTTACTTTTTAATTTACTAGATGCAATCGCAAATAAGGAAACCAGGCATAGTTTGACTACTTGTTCGTTAGCACAGAGTAAAACAACAAAATTGGACCGGATGCAGTCACACAATGTTGCTAATTTTCCAAATCATTCTCCTTATGAGTACTCTCTGAAACCTTTTGAAAATTGCAGCCCCATCCGTGTTTTAAACAAAACAGATATTCTTTTGAAATTCCCAACCCGCAAGTCCTTTCTACCCCTGCAACTCAACCGCCACCACATCCAAACACATCAAGGACTTATAATCTTTTATCACAACTTCCATCTTATCCAAACACGCCAGCCTTCTATAACCCTGCAAATCAACCTCCACCTCATAAGTTTTTCTGCCTATTCTTACCCTTCTACTCCAACTCAACCCAACCCCCAAGGGTGACTGGGGAATAGAAGTATGGTCACCATTGGTCTTCCTCCGACCGGCAGTAAAACCCTTGCTAAAGTGGGGCGTCCGTTTGGCTGTGCGGGTTGTACAAATTTGCAGCCACGTCCGGTCAGAATGGGGACGTTAAATCCGATGCCTCGTGTAAAGAAAGTGCCACGCTCTTTGCACGTAAAGAACCCTTGCAACAACTCTTTGAGAGGTCCGTAGGTGACCTGTTGCAAGGCTAAATTTCTGTCCCTATCCAATATACCCTCATTTCCCGTGGCAGTCTAAATTTCTCCGACCTTAATCCCGGACGCCACTATTACAGAACCTACCTATTGTATTTACTGTTAAATTGTTCTCGTCCTGAATATGCATGAAATATTTGCCACTGGACGTTAAGCAACCAACAATCAATCAATCAATTGAATCCCCTACTATAATCATAACTTCTTTAGTGCTAGCAATTCTACTTCGTATGACCAACCTCATCGCAATGTAACCAATCCTTTGCCTAATACTTCTAAAGAGATAAACCCTGTTAAAAACCATGTGACATACAGCCTTCAACTTCGCCCTGTTTGTCCACAGCACTTAGAGCTTTGCATTTTGTTGAAAATGATAGCAATGAGAAAAATGTAGATATTCATGATTGATTGTTGGTTGCTTAACGTCCAGTGGCAAATATTTCATGCATATTCAGGACGAGAACAAATTGACAATAAATACAATAGGTAGGTCCGGTAATAGAGGTCAACTAGGTTGCAGGTCGGGAAAATTAGGAATGCCACGGGAAAAGGATGGTATATGGGATAGGGACAAATTTTTAGCCTTGCAACAGGCCACCTACGGACCCCTAAAAGAGATGTTGCAAGGGTTCTTAACGTGCAGAGAGCGTGACACTCTCTCTATACGAGGCATCGGATTTAACGTCCCCATTCTGGACGTGGCTGCAAGTTTGTTCATCCCGAACAGCCAAACGGACGCCCCACTTTGGCAAGGGTTTTACTGCCGGTCGGAGGAAGACCAATGGTGACCATATTTCTATTCCCCAGTCACCCTTGGGGTGGCGAGAGTAGATAATGACGACTTGCTTAACAGGATTAGATACCTGAAGGAAAAAAAATGGTAGGTAAAGTCAGTTTAAGTGGGCTTCTTTTGCACTGGGAAAAGGAAGACCAGTCCGTTGACTTATTTTTAAAGTAAGTTCTGAATTACCAGTAGTTGACTGAGGTGTGGGTTTATAATTATAGCTTGGGTACCATTTTTAACCGTTATCTGTTTAAGGTCTTTCCGCTGCATGAGGAAAGACTTTATTGTTTTCTAATGTTTTTTTTTTCTCTTCCAACATTTTTTTTTATATGCCCTCCCCCCGTTTTTGTTTAAGATATCAAGACCAAATATGGACCATCGATAGACTTCATCATGAAGTATTACCAGATGACCCTGTTAAAGATTTCATTATCCCCTTTAGAAGTTATCTCCCTTTTATTGGTTTTTTTCAACATGCCCCCCCCCCCCCCTCGTTGTTTTGAAAGAGATCATGACCTTATTTGTACAATAGGTAGATCCTATCATGATGTATTACCATATGAGGCTGCGTAGGATTTCATCAACCACTTTGAGAGTTATATCCCCTTGAAGCAATTTCTTTTATTAGCATTTTTCTTAAAAAGTATTAGAGATAGAATCGAATTGAAAATGGCAGCGTGTACAAGAACAGATGGCAATGTTAATAAACATAAACAATTAGTTTATTATCAACCCTTATTTCCCTTAAAAAATTACACTCAATTAAATAAAAATTCTATTTCGAGAACCGGAAGTCGTAGAGACTCGGGACCTTCACCAATAATCTTTAATTTGCACCCAAGGTCAAAGGTCACAGAGTGCAAAAAAAATTACGCTTCAATTTCAAGCTTACATATTAAGAAAACGATAAGAGTTTGCTGCATACATACTGTGTATAAAATGTTCCTCTCGACGAGCTATACATTTTATACATAAAGCTCAAGAATGTCCAACCGTCTGTTCAAAATTTACGACAAGATAATTCTTAAAAGTAAAGTAGTGTGTGTATGTCTTTGAAAAGGAAACAGATATCAACCTACTATAAATTGCAAAAATGATCAGTATTTAAATACCTTCAATTTGAGGTCAATGTCAGGTATGATGAAATTTTACCTAGACCTTTAAAGTGTACTATGACCATGACCTTGTGACATTTGAAAGGTCAAGTGGTCCTGAGTTGAATGGTGGTAGTCCCATGTCTCTGCGACTTCCGGTTTTCAAGTTTCGTATTGCGTTTTAACAATTTGTGCTTGAGCTGTTCGCCTCACATCCCATGTACAGTGTATACTTCGTTCCTGTAGTGTCGTAACCGTATTATGACAGCGATATTTCGTCCGTCGTAAAAGTGGCCGATTTCTAAAACGGCGACCCGCTTGGAGATCAAAGTTAAAGACTTTAACATAAAATTGACAGTTGGACCCCTGATGATGACAGATCTGTCATAATAACTAGATCTATTGAAGAAAAATTGAAATATAAATATATCAATATATACATGAATAACTTTCATACTTGATTATATTCAAATAATGCATCTTAAAATGACCATCCCAAGCTTAACTGCCGAAACACTAAAGTAGTGTCGGGTCCTATCATGCAATATGGGATGCGTGGTTGCATGGGTGTTTTATTATAACAAAAAGTGCGAGACAAAAAAGGAAGGGCTCTGCTAACAAAGTCATTAGAGGTGAATGAGTATAGACAAGACACTGAAGTTCAAAGACCCGATTTAAATAAGCAACCGTTTCATCTTACTTTCATAGCTGGAATAAGAAAATGTTACGGCTGTGGACAATCATTTTCAGATAAGCATAGAAATGTTGCAAATGATCTTGTGTTAAAAAGATATGATCATAGAATGTATTTAAGTCCAAGATCTAAAATCTGACTATACGGTATGGTCCTTGCTCATTATTGAAGGTCGTTTTGTGACACATAGTTTTTAATTTCTGTGTCATTTGGTCTCTTGCGAAGAGGTGTATCATTGGCAATCATACTACATCTTTTATATGACCAGAAAGGACGCTGTAACATAGTGGTATTTCCAAAATGAATCTATTAGAAAATGTATGACATCTGTTAGAAGTTATAACCTTATTTAGCATTATCATCATATCATACTTTATCGTACGAAAACCTAGGTGTAAATTAAAGATTTATGTCTTGGTCCTCATCTACTTAACATATACCCTTTTCGCAATGTACTGTAACTGCAAATGAATTCTCATTAACATACTCTCTTAATGTAATGTACTGTAACTGTAAATGAATTATACCACTTATAATTTTTTCAGGTGACTTAAGATGATTCCGTTTCAGCTGAATATTTAAAGGAGATTCTTAAGTGTATCATTTAAAACTCTACGATGTATTTTTTGATGCAGCTTTGAATTCATACGAACATCAATTCCAATGTCTTTCATTGTAGTGGTCTTTAGCTTATACCTTTGAAGAATAGCACCAAACAATAAAAGAGTGGATACAAGAGTTTTTGAGAAACACTTTTGAACTCTCTTTACACGAGGCATCGGATTTAACGTCCCCATTCTGACCGGACGTGGCAACAAATTTGTACATCCCCCACAGCCAAACGGACGCCCCACTTTAGCAAGGGTTTTACTGCCGGTCGGAGGAAGACCAATGGTGACCATACTTCTATTCCCCAGTCACCCTTGGGGTTGGAATAATTTGAAAGACTGCTTGCATTTGCTGCAACAGTACTCAAATTGTCATATATTTCTTTCAGCGATGGAATGCATAGTTTCTTCATTTCAGCTATTTGCTCCATGAAATCTCTTTTGGTGTATTTGTTTACATATGTGATATTTAGGTTTTTGTGCAATAACTTGAAGGTCTGCAAGAGTCTTTTTGAAAAGTTCATGATCTTTCCATCGTTCCTTGATTTCATCAGCTGCAATCTGATGTTCTATTTTCTCCTCAATTTTTTGAAGTTCTCTTTCAATTTGATTAGGAGTCAACCAGGATAGTAAAGCAGCAGATGACATGACAGTTTAAGGTATACTCACACATAATTAACTCAGCAAAATTATTGTGTTGGATGGAAGAAACAATTCTTCTAAACCCCATTCACCGAGGGGTACTTGCTGTCGAGACTCAAAACACATGTAGTCTAATTCATCGCCTCAATCCAACGCATAAAATCAGGCAATGGTTCTTTAACATTTCGATTTACTTGGGTTTTGGGGCATTTAGAAAATATTGTTGCAGAGTATTCTGTTAACCATGCGTTCCTTACATTATCCGAAACAGAGTTGCATAAATGATTGTAGTCTTCAATATAGGATCCTGCAAAGTTATGTTGTAAATTCCAGGTTTTGCAGATGCTTGTAAGTAAAAGAAAGTTTTTTTTACAAAATATTCCGACTGACAGTCATTTTTTCCAAGTTCAGAAAGTTTCAGAAAATGTTTAAGTTGATCTTCATCATCAAAAATATAGTTGTTTTTTACTCCTCTGAAGCTGTAAAAGTTTGGCAGAATTTAAACATGATATGACTTCATCTGCCATGCATTCCATAGTTTTTAAATGATCAGAAATTCCAGGTTTAGCATTTTTGTGGACAAATATTTCAGACGACTTAAATGGACCATATCTACTTAAAACAAGGTTTTCTGAGTCATGAGGTCTTTCAGCAAGATTGTCTTTTGAATTTAATTTTTCAAAAGAGATTTGTGCAACACTATCTAATGCCAGAGAATTAACAAGTCTTACTAAGAGCATTCGTACTACTGAACTGGCTGGTGCCTCGGAAGGTCCATTGTCCACCACACATATCCATTTCTTCTTTAATTGTCCTGTGACTGAGTTGCGATAAAAACATCAAGTGCAGGAATAGAAAGAAAGTGAAAAAGTTCATTGAAACATCTAAAAACTGTTTCAGGCTCATAAAAGGAAATATTAACCAGAATGACAGGTTGACCAGTTCTCACCACATTCATAAGCGTTAAATTTGATGAAGAGGAGACTGTTTCCAGGAATAAATGTGTCATTGGCGTACATGCATTGGTTCTTGACTGATAAATCTGGTGATTTTGTCGAGTTTTATCCCTCCAACTTTTGCCAATATTTTGTACAGAATCAATATCAGCACAGACTATGCCTTTGGCATCCTTTGCATCCACTAATGTGTTTTATCTATCCATAGCTGCCATTTCTAAATGAAAGTTTACACTTATATGTTGGTTTGTTAAATCTTGAGCAACAGGATTTAAACTTCTATTCTTATTTCGACTTTCATTCAGCGCTGCTAACCTTCCCAACTTGTAATAGAACTGTTCGTTTGCATCATAAGGTAAGGATTGAAAAGATGAAGTTTCCTCAACTGTGTAGACTGGGGATTGTTTTATTCATTAATTGATGGCTTTGCACTTTTGCTGTAAGGTGTTGTCTTGTTTGTTGATATAAGCAAATGTGTTGATTCCTTGATAGGAGACTTAAATGTATTGCTGGCCAATTGTTTTAAACTTTCATCAACTAATGCCTTTGTTGCATCATTAACTAATGTGGATTCAATAACCAATGGTTTAAAGGGTGATTTTAGTGGTGTTTCCTTATCTGCTGATACATGTATATTCATGGTGCTAACTGGTGAATTGGATATTGATGTGTCACTGTCTGATGATGTACCACAGCTGACTGATGTTGTGCCACTGACTGATGATGTACCACAGCTGACTAATGGTGTGTCACTGACTGAATGGTATTTTCAAGTGATGCAATTTTGTCCTATAATGGTTTTGGTGGTTAATAACTGTTTCTTCGTCTTTTTTAATTTGTTCAGTGATCTTTGTAACTTCTTCAGATGTACATCTTGTAGAGATCAAATCCTTACTCTCGTGCATTACTTTTGTCAAATCCTCCAACTTATTTTCCTTATGTCGTAACTACAATCCCCTTCCCTTTTTACGAAATAAGACTATTTAAATTTTAAAAAACTGTTCATACTTACTGTATTGATTTAATTTTCCATTCCGAAAACTCTTTGTCTGCCTCAAAGCATTATGTAAAATGATCAGTTATATTTTGAAAACAGGGTAAGAACATCATTAAAGTGGATTCATTTTAGTTCCATTGTCTATTTGAAAGAGAAAATGATACATGTATAAGTATTGCTACGATGTTGAATGGTTTTAATTTCAGGATAATATTTTGACCCATTTTTCCTCAATAGGAAGAAATGGTCATCAGTGATTGACTCTCATACATCTTACTTGTAATAGTAGTTTACAGACATACAACACAAATAATTGCAAATCAGTTTAAACTTCAAAAAAATAAAAACCCAAGTTAATTAGACCTGTGGCCATAAAATTGACACAATTCTAGTCATCTTCAACATATTTTCTATCATAAACATTGCACATCATTTAACATGTTTAAAGGATTATTGTCCTTCTTGCAGTGTCAGCATATAGATAGAAGATAAATTACAACATTGAATGAATTACGTATTAAAAAACTAAAAAGTATTGAACCAATAGTTAAGATTAGACATATTTATATTTACAGTATTTCCAAAAATGTTCTGTCTTTCGCATATCCCAGCTGTGGCTTTCCTCATTTCCATATGCTTTGCTAATGAAATACCGGTAATCCACCGTATATGCCTCCGATGTGCACTGTAATAGCTGTATGTAGTGTTTATATAAATAAAAAGATAAGATAAGAAAATAGAAGATAAGATATTTTCATTAAAAGTAAAAATGTGGTATGAGTGCAAATTTTGACTCTTTTGATTCGTCTCTTAATTTTGTATTTGTTTCTTTTGCTAAATACCCCCAAGGGTGACTGGGGAATAGAAATATGGTCACCATTGGTCTTCCTCCGACCGGCGGTAAAACCCTCGCTAAAGTGGGGCGTCCGTTTGGCTGTGCGGGATGTACAAATTCGCAGTCACGTCCGGTCAGAATGGGGACGTTAAATCCGATGCCTCGTGTAAAGAGAGTGCCACGCTCTTTGCACGTTAAGAACCCTTGCAACAACTCTTTGAGGGGTCCGTAGGTGACCTTTTGCAAGGCTAAATTTCTGTCCCTATCCAATATATCCTCATTTCCTGTGGCAGTCTAAATTTCTCCGATCTTAATCCCGGAAGCCCCTATTACAGAACCTACCTATTGTATTTATTGTTAATTTATTCTCGTCCTGAATATGCATGAAATATTTGCCACTGGACGTTAAGCAACCAACAATCAATCAATCTTTTGCTAAATTAGGTTTGTTAATAGGATTGCATGCACACGGTCTAAGAATATTTTGTACAAACGAAAAATTGTTTTCATGTAGTATTGTAATATACGGCAAGCCATGGTTGCAATGTTTATTTCTTGAAAATTGGTTCCATTCAGCTATGACACCGACTTTAGTTTTGATAAAAAAATCAACATTGTATGTTTCGCTAGCTGTTATAATTTCTGCTTCCGTAGCCCAGGATGAGGAGTGTCCATTTGTTTTTGAAATGTTATTTATATGGGTATCGAAATCACCGTCAATAAATTTCGTATAAAACTTTTTGTTTGTTGAAATTGTTGTCAAAATTTGATGACGTATATCTTCATGTCTTTCTTTGGTGTCGAAAAAATATTTTGAGATGCATCTTAAAAGGCAATTCCCGTCTTTTATTATATCTATATTCTGCTTTTTAATCGGGTTAGTTCTAGTTTGAATATCTGTTGTTGATCTTTTTTTGTTGTGCAATTCGTAGCTTTGAGATGTTAATGCTGAGTTTTTTGCTCTTCATTCTTGTAATTTTGTCTACTATTTTTTGCAGTTTATTCTCATGATTCTGTTGAATTTCTTGTAAGATATCAATTCCCAAAATGTTTATGATGTTGCTGTGTATTTGTGTTAAATTGTTATCAACTTCTTGATTGATTGATTGATTGTTGGTTGCTTACCGTCCAGTGGCAAATATTTCATGCATATTCGGGACGAGAACAAATTAACAATAAATACAATAGGTAGGTTCTGTAATAGAGGCGTCTGGGGTTAAGGTCGGAGAAATTTAGGCTGCCACGGGAAATGAGGGAATATTGGATAGGGATAGAAATTTAGCCTTGCAACAGGTCACCTACGGACTCCTCAAAGAGTTGGTCAACTTCTTGAAGTTGTGTAGCACATACCTTTATACTTTCTTTGATAAACTGATATGAAGAGTTCACTAAGATATTATTCACATTTTTATGATGACTGGCGTCCACTTTACATCAGTTTAATGTCCACTTTAAATTAAATCCCTTTGGTATGATTTTAAGTTTAAGAAAATGCGAAAAACTTATATATGTAGGACAAACGGGTGATACACTTTATCAACGGATGCTATTGAACTTTTCAAAAATACGAACAAACAAAACAGACGATCCGGTAGCAAACCACTTCATTCAGCATAATCATTCGATGAAAAATTTAAGAGACCGCAATAGAAAGAGTATTTGGAACAGAAATGTACAGAAAAACTAAAGAAGCCTTTTGGATAAAAAAATTAAAAACTTTAGAGCCTGATGGACAACGTAATGTATCCAAGCGATGTAATTGTTGTTTCAATGTTGTAATTTTCCAATGAAGAAGGCCGTAATGGCCGTAACGTATGGAAAATTGTGTTATAGTTTTTATTATATATATATAAGTGATTAACAGTTTGTGATATTCATATTCGGTAATATAAGATCATTTTTGTAATCAATATAAGTGAACAAACTCATTAAATTTAAAGCACAAAGAAGATTAAATATGACTATTCAGTAATGACAATACTACTTTTCATCAAAGAGAGACACCATCAGAGAGATGTACTGTCATAGTTGAAGGTTTCTATGGGGAAAAAGATAATATAACATTGGTGTGTCACACCGAAGATGACCACAAACTTTCCATGACTATGTAATATCAAAAGACATCCCCAAAGCAACAGTTGCACAGGAGGAAGAGGACATCAAAAAGTTTTATTAGACACATTGCCGGTTACAGTTGCAATTACTATTAAGAACAATAATATGGAAAACATATTGGTTCAATTACTTTGCCATTATATACATTTGTAAATAACATATGGCTTAGAGGGTGATAGAGCGATTATCACCTCGAAAAAACATTGTCAACTGAAGCAAAGCCAAGGTTGACAATGTTTTTTCGAGTGGTAATAATCTGCTTTCAGCTATGTGTTATCTAATTTATTATACTGAATGTCCTACATTATTGTTTTTCACTGTAAAATTTTAATTTAAAGGATTTACTATGTCGTTGCATCCATTACAAGGTTAGAAATATTATTAGAAAAATCAACAAAACTGAGGCTAGATGTTTTTTTTTTTTAATTTTGACAGTCTAAGTAATAGTTCTGACCCAAAATGTAGAACTAGACCATCATCTTTAATTATGTAAATCATGTAAATTCAATTTAATGTCCTGTAATTTATAGAATTTTGAATTGTCTACACAAGGTGACATTTAAAAAAGGTCTCTAGGTCAGCCATGGGATATAGTATAAGCAAATCAAAATCAGGTATAATATTTTAACATATTTTCAAGGTGATTTTTTTAAGGATATATATGATGTGAACATATGAACTTATATACACACTTTAATTTAAAGCTTGATTTTAATCCATAAGTTATGTGTAAACATGTTGTCATTACTGTTTGCTGTTTGAAGGAGAAAACTCATTGTTTTAGTTACTAATATTTGTCATGTGTACATACCACCATGTATTTATTTGCTAGTATTTCCTTTTGGTATCCTATGTTTAGCTTTTAAAAATTTCAGAATTGTAATTGAGTGTAATTATCTTTAAATTTCACTGTTCTTGTGAATTTTAGCTGGTAAATTGAGTGTAACTTTCAAAACATAACTGTATTTATGTGATAGTTTGCTGCCAAATTGGATGTGGCATGCAAAACATTTCATCGTTCATGTAAATTCAACCTGCAAAATAGGATGTAGCTTTTTGGTATTACCGTCTTCAATTGATAGTTTGCCACCAATTTAGGTGTAAATTTTAAAACATTATTATATTCACGTAATATTTTGTTGCCAAATTAGGTTCATGTTTCAAACATTTCTTTGCTCATGATATTTTAAGTTGGCAAATTTGGTGTAGCTTACAAAATATTTCCCAATTTATGTAAATTCAAAATGGGTGTAACTTTCCAACCATAACTGCTTTCAAGTGAAAATTTCAAATTGCTGCCAAAGTGGGTTTTGTTAACAATACGAACAAACAAAACAGACGATTCGGTAGCAAACCACTTCATTCAGCATAATCATTCGATGAAAAATTTGAAAGAGACCGCAATAGAAAGAGTATTTGGAACAGAAATGTACAGAAAAACAAAGAAGCCTTTTGGATAAAAAAATTAAAAGCTTTAGAGCCTGATGGACTACGTAATGTATCCAAGCGATGTAATTGTTGTTTCAATGTTGTAATTTTCCAATGAAGAAGACCGTAATGGCCGTAACGTATGGAAAATTGTGTTATAGTTTTTATTATATATATATGTATAAATGATTAACAGTTTGTGATATTCCTATTCGGTAACATAAGATCATTTTTGTAATTAATATAAGTGAACAAACTCATTAAATTTAAAGCACAAAGAAGATTAAATATGACTATTTAGTAATGACAATACTATTTTTCATCAAAGAGAGACACCATCAGAGAGATGTACTAACATATTTGAAGGTTTCTATGGGGAAAAAGATAATATAACATGGGTGTGTCACACCGAAGATGACCACACACTTTCCATGACTATGTAATATCAAAAGACATCCTCAAAGCAACAGTTGCACAGGAGGAAGAGGACATCAAGAAAGTTTTATTAGACATATTGCCGGTTACAGTTGCAATTACTATTAAGAACAATAATATGGAAAACATATTGGTTAAATTACTTTGCCATTATATACATTTGTAAATAACATATGGCTTAGAGGGTGATAGAGCGATTATTACCTCGAAAAACATTGTCAACTGAAGCAAAGCCAAGGTTGACAATGTTTTTTCGAGTGGTAATAATCTGCTTTCAGCTATTTATTATACTGAATGTCCTACATTATTGTTTTTCACTGTAAAATTTTAATTTAAAGGATTTACTATGTCGTTGCATCCATTACAAGGTTAGAAATATTATTAGAAAAATCAACAAAACTGAGGCTAGATGTTTTTTTTTTCTTAAATTTTGACAGTCTAAGTAATATTTCTGACCCAAAATGTAGAACTAGACCATCATCTTTAATTATGTAAATCATGTAAATTCAATTTAATGTCCTGTAATTTATAGAATTTTTAATTGTCTACACAATGTGACATTTAAAAAAGGTCTCTAGGTCAGCCATGGGATATAGTATAAGCAAATCAAAATCAGGTATAATATTTTAACATATTTTCAAGGTGATTTTTTAAGGATATATATGATGTGAACATATGAACTTATATACACACTTTAATTTAAAGCTTGATTTTAATCCATAAGTTATGTGTAAACATGTTGTCATTACTGTTTGCTGTTTGAAGGAGAAAACTCATTGTTTTAGTTACTTGTATTTGTCATGTGTACATACCACCATGTATTTATTTGCTAGTATTTCCTATGTTTAGCTTTTAAAAATTTCAGAATTGTAATTGAGTGTAACTATCTTTAAATTTCACTGTTCATGTGAATTTTAGCTGGTAAATTGAGTGTAACTTTCAAAACATAACTGTATTTATGTGATAGTTTGCTGCCAAATTGGATGTGGCATGCAAAACATTTCATCGTTCATGTAAATTCAACCTGCCAAATAGGATGTAGCTTTTTGGTATTACCGTCTGCAATTGATTGATTGATTGTTGGTTGCTTAACGTCCAGTGGCAAATATTTCATGCATATTCAGGACGAGAACAAGTGTACAATAAATACAATAGGTAGGTCCAGTAATAGAGGCCGTCAGGGATGAAGGTCGGGGAAATTTGGACTGCCACGGGAAAATGAGGGTATATTGGATACGGACAGAAATTTAGCCTTGCAACAGGCCACCTACGGACCCCTCAAAGAGTTGTTGCAAGGGATCTTAACGTGCAAAGAGCGTCGCACTCTCTTTACACGAGGCATCGGATTTAACGTCCCCATTCTGACCGGACGTGACTGCGAACTTGTACATCCCGCACAGCCAAACGGACGCCCCACTTTAGCGAGGGTTTTACCGCCGGTCGGAGGAAGACCAATGGTGACCATATTTCTATTCCCCAGTCACCCTTGGGGGCCGTCTTCAATTGATAGTTTGCCACCAATTTAGGTGTAAATTTTAAAACATTATATTATTCAAGTAATATTTTGTTGCCAAAAGGTTCATGTTTCAAACATTTCCTTGCTCATGATATTTTAAGTTGGCAAATTTGGTGTAGCTTACAAAATATTTCCCAATTGATGTAAATTCAAAATGGGTGTAACTTTCCAACCATAACTGCTTTCAAGTGAAAATTTCAAATTGCTGCCAAAGTGGGTTTTGTATTATAAACATTACTGAATAACTATATTCATGTAGTAGTTTGCTGCCAAATTGGGTGTGGCTTCATAACATTTTAACGTTTATGTAAATTCAAGCTGCCAAATAAGGTGTAGAGTTTTGGTATAACCCTCTGCAATTGATTATTCGCTACCAATTTGGACGTAGTTTACTAAACATTTCCAATTTTTTGTAAATTTAAGCTGCCAAATTAAGCGTAACTTTTCAAACATTACTGCTTTCAAGTGATGAATTGCTGCCAAACTGGGTATATTTTTATAAACATAACTGTATTACTATATTCATGCTTTTGATTGCTGCCAAAATGTTGTTACTCATATTTGTCATGTGTAAAATACCGTCATGTATTTATTTGCTAGTATTTTTCTTTTGTAAACCATGTTTAGCTTCTTAAAATGTCTGATATTTAATTGAATGCAGCTATCTATAAATTTTACTGTTCATGTTAATTTTAGCTGCCAAATTAGGTTCAGCTTTCAAAATGTTACTGTATTCATGTGATGCCAAATTAGGTATGGCTTTCATAACATTTTATCGTTCATGTAAATTCAAGCTGCTGAATAGGGTGCAGCTTTTTGGTATAACCATCTTCAACTGATTGTTTGCTACCAAATTGGGTGTAGCTTCAAAACATTACTTTATTTATATAATATTTATTTGCCAAATTGGACACTGGTTACATAAATTTTTGGTTCATGATAAATTAAGCTGCCAAAATGGGCGAAGCTTACAAAATCATTTCCCAATAATGTAAATTTTAGCTGTAAAAATTTATGTCAATTTCCAAACATTCCTGCTTTCAAGTGATGAATTACTGCCAGATTATGTGTAGATTTATAAACATAACTATATAACAATATTCGTGTTGAGGTTTCTGCCAAAAATTGATGGTAAAAGATTCTGCCAAACTGGCTGAAACGGATAAACAGTGCATTGCGGTACTGTCTTTAACCACTTTAAAATAAGAATTTGCTTTTATAACTTATTTTTCCTTTATAAGTCCAGGAATGACGTTTTCATGTGGCTGTATGAATTAAATCATTTATTTTTGCCATAAAAGATAATGTTTAAGATATTGATCAAAACAGTTTTACCTTTTCCAGAATTGATGAGAAACTTGTACGTAAAAATAATGTAAAAAAGCCACAGGAATATATGCGATTTCACCTAAAATAATACATTTTTCTAAACTTGCTATTTTAAAACCTCTTACATATATTGTTAATGTATTATTATCATCACCATCCTTCCCTGACCGTCTAATGGAAGCTCACGTTGCACCTGTTCACAAAAAAGAATAATGTATTAGAAATAATAGACCGGTAAGTGTATTACAGGCCATTTCTGCAATTTTGGAAAATGCCATAGAAGTACAATTAGTACAGCACTTTGATAATATCTTTAACAATTTTGGCAGCATTTATATGATTGATTGATTGTTGGTTGCTTAACGTCCAGTGGCAAATATTTCATGCATATTCAGGACGAGAACAAATTAATAAATACAATAGGTAGTTTCTGTAATAGGGGCTTCCGGGATTAAGGTCGGAGAAATTTAGACTGCCACAGGAAATGAAGGTATATTGGATAGGGACAAAAATTTAGCCTTGCAACAGGTCACCTACGGACCCCTCAAAGAGTTGTTGCAAGGGTTCTTAACGTGCAAAGAGCGTGGCACTCTCTTTACACGAGGCATCGAATTTAACGTCCCCATTCTGACCGGACGTGACTGCGAATTTGTACATCCCGCACAGCCAAACGGACGCCCCACTTTAGCGAGGGTTTTACCGCCGGTCGGAGGAAGACCTATGGTGACCATATTTCTATTCCCCAGTCACCCTTGGGGGGAGCATTTATATGTCGGTCAACTTTATTAAAAGTAATTGAAGAATGGAAATTAGCCTAAGACCAAAAAACATACCTTGTAGCTATCCTTATGGACTTGTCAAAAGCTTTTGACCGTCTTCCCCATGACTTACTGCTACTGAAATTAAAACCTTATGGTCTCTCCAAATCCTAACTTGATATGTTTTATTGATTGTTGGTTGGTTAACGTCCAGTGGCAAATATTTTATGCATGTTCAGGACGAAAACAAGTTAACAATAAATACAATGGGTAGGTCTTGTAATAATAGAGACCATCCGGGATGATGGTCGGGAAAATATAGACTGCAACTGGGAAATGAGGGTATATTTGATAGGGACAGAAATTTTGTCTTGCAACGGGCCACCTACGGACCCCTCAAAGAGTTGTTGCAAGGGTTCTTAACGTGCAAAGAGCGTCGCACTCTCTTTACACGAGGCATCGGATTTAACGTCCCCATTCTGACCGGACGTGGCTGCAAATTTGTACGTCCCGCACAGCAAAACGGACGCCCCACTTTAGCAAGGGTTTTACTACCGGTCGGAGGAAGACCAATGGTGACCATACTTCTATTCCCCAGTCACCCTTGGGGAGTGGGAGAAAAGTACCATGGCTTAAGCTTACAAAAAAGTTGAATCTTGAATTACAGAAAACACACTAACGTGTACGATTGATTGTTTTAGGCTTTTAGAAAATTAGTGCAAATTGGCACAAACAAACTTCAATACTTCTTTTGTATGAAAAAAAAGTTTGAAAATATTGAAAATAAATTGCTGCTATGTTGGCTATAAAGGGTAGGCAAAATGTTAAAAAGTATCTGCAAGAAATGGCTGTTTAACAATATTATTACATTTCCTAAATGTAAAGTTTCATTTGGAGCTGCATGTTTCTTTTATTAATGTGATATTTTTCTTAACAAGAAAAAATATCACATTAATACACAGCATGTTGACATGTATCATCGCCAGGGGCGGATCCAGCCATTTATAAAAGGGGGGGGGGTCCAGCTTTATGTCCCCATTCAAATGCATTGATCGTCCAAAAAAGGGAGGTTCCAACCCCCACCCTCTGGATCCACCACTGATTGCATGGAAATGTAAGTGTAGTTTAATTTTGCATTACCTTTCACATGTACAAAAAATGTATCATTTCTATAATTTTTTTAAAAATTCAAAATTGAATAAAATACTTTTGTTAAATTTTTTATTTAATTTTCTTATCAAGTTAAGAAAAATACAGGTCATTTGCTTTATCTTCATGATCTTAACTCAAATTCATGTGTAAAGTGTACTATTACTCTTTCTAAAATGCTGACACGTGTTTGGGCTTTAAGTCCAATTTTGTAAAGTTTTCATCATCTCTTGGTATCTTTGATTACTTTACATGTACATCATACACTACCAATAAGTACATGCAATTCTAGACAAGTTTTCGTTTATTAAAGTGAGAACTAGCATTGTTTAGCTGTTGTTATAAAAAACAAGGTTGATGGGTAATTATGGATAAATATATTTAGTGTTTGCATCGTATATGGTTGATATGTTCTTATTTATAACTATATTTAGTGTTTGCATCAGAGTGAAATATATCCAGCTGTATATGTTTTGGATATTTATGAGATGCAGCAATTGTTATTTTTGTTTTATTATAATTTCTTAATACCTACACATTGTAGGTTTATTATGAAGATCTTCTTGTAAAAATAAGGATACGTGGTTAAATTACCATTAAGACGTATATCCACAAAAGTTCAAATGAAGTGGATGAAGTCAAATGTACGGCCTTCAACAATAAGTGATATTTTTAAATATGATTGTCATTATTTTGAAAACCTTCTGTCTTATAATGAAAACCCTCTGTCTCATAATGAAAACCCTCTGACTCCCATTTGAAACCATCTGACATGTATTGCATCTCTTTTTCTCTTCGCCGTCGCTCCTACATAGCTTTTTCTTGACAAATGATGTAATGTTGTTTGCTGTTTTAACTGATGGTATTGATATAAGCTCGATCAATCTTATTTTGGCACGTCGTTCTCTTTCAATATAGTCTTGTCCACTGACTCTTGATTGAGGGTTGAAGCTGTGTATGTTGACACCCTTGTCTTTAGCAAAGTATTTTAGAACTTGTCCACCATTTAGTGGGCGAATACCATTTTCACTTAGTACATTGTATTTTCTTGCGAGATATTGCTAGTTAATTTTGCTTCCTGGTTTTTGTAGATTTTAAATCATCTAGGAACATATCCTGGTCAAAGGTGTAGGATTGGTAATTGCCATGGTGTTTTTTTTTTTTTTTGGTACATTTTTACCATCTTGTTCTTTATATTGTATGGTTATTCATTTTTTGTAGTGTTATAAAGAAAAAGACTATACATTTGTTCTTGTCCTGAGTCTTGATCAATGAACTGCAACTTGTACAAAATTGATAAATATAGATTATTGCTGGTCTTCTTCGACAAATTGATTTTCTCGCTCGAACCATTTCCGCCTAGAGTGAGAAAAGCTGTTTTTGTGATTTGAAACTTCTCAGTTCTGAACATCAAAGGAAAAATGAAACATCAAAGGAAGAATGAACAAAATAGCGATAATATAACTCTAGGCTTTTAAGATTAAAGTCTACATTTGGCAATTTTTGGCAACATGGTTTAATTTGTGGTATTGTTATAAAGCATATATCTAAACATGTTTGTTCAAAAAGGTATTGAAGTAACTTTCAAATAAGCCAACTGTAGTGTCTTTTGTTGTAAAAAAAATTACAATGCAACAAAAAGAAAGAATTATAAAAATAAACTGCAGCCAACTTGGTACTTACGAGAGCTGGGAGTGAATTAACACCATACGAGTATGTATTGACCTACATTATACCTGAATTCCAAAAACTAAAATCAATGACCACATTTTTGGTGTTTGTTGTGAGTACGGTATAAAACATATTTATGTAATGTATATTTCATGTCTTGGCTTTCATTATCCTACAATATACAGTTGATGACATATTCTACAGTAGTTTAACTACAAACTTCAAATCTATCTATATCTAGAAACGAGAAATCTAGGTGTGAAAATAGAGTAAAAATGAGATAACTTTATGTAATTGATGTTATGAAGTATTGATATAAAACTTACTTTTTCTCCTGTATGTTATTCTCATCATCAGTATTGTGATTAAGGACCTCTATTATGCTTTCAATTTCCATGCTATTAATGAAGGACGTCTCCGAGGCATTGAAAGAAATTTCTACCGCCATCATACCATTAAAGGATTCATCTACAAAAGAGTTCAATATGTTAGTGACATAAAGGAAACCATGCTAATCAAAGTTCATGATGACAACCGTAGAAAAGGTTGGACAACTTGATGCAGGTTTTGTCCTTAAATAAACTAGTTTTATTCTTAGAATCTTGTATAAATCAGTAATCAATTGGTATTTATTGTTTTAGAATTATATTTTTCAGTAGCAAACAAGTACATGTATTATTATAGCTATATACCAAATTCAAAGGGGGTCATGTCCTGTGTTGTGTGCACCACAATTTTGTTAAAAGCACTCTGGTTACCCGAAAAAGTCTTTAGCCCTTGATCAAATATGCTTGGCAACACTAAGATATTTAAATGTTTACGATGCATTTGAATTGGGTTCTCTTAAAAAAGTATTATCGTTTAATAAAACGGGATTACTATCATTATAAATAATTTTAAACATTGATAGAGAGACCCTTTTTCCTATGATACAACAATGAGCTTCTCTGCAAAATGAAGTAAGTTCATATTTTTTAAAATTTTTACCAGTAAGTTTAGAACGGATAACTAAAATAAAATACAAAAAAAATTATAATCACATACCAAACTCCTGGTGTTTTGGCACTACAATGATCTGATCTGTACTAATCCCGGCAGCCAAATTCCAATAGACAATTTGATAAAAAGGTATTTCTAGTATAGTTACTCTAGACCCTAGATGAGCATTTATACATTGTGTAATAATGTTTGATTCAGTTATTATATCATCTACAACTGAGTCATCATGCGTTCTTAAAGATATATATCGCCTGTTCTTAAAAATAGTCACATGTGCCTGCTCATACATATAACCAGATATTGCCCTGTTCTTCTATCAAAGTATCTATGTAACTCTCAACCCACAAACTATTTGATATAAGTTTTTTTTATCCTACATTGATCTTTTGATGTCTGTTGTCCCTTACTTTTCAGCAAAATGTATATGCTAATAAACATGAACGAATTCGTTGGCAAAATACAGAACAATCAACAGCTTAACTAATTTCAACGAAAACCTGAAGCTAGGATAACAAATGATTTAACTAGAGAATACAACAAAGATTTATATAAGATATATATAGGAAACTTTTTGATGTTGACCATTTTAAGTTCAAGTGTGCTTTTCTCATCAGTTGGCGTCCGTCGTCTGTTTCATGAACTTTTACAAAAATCTTCTCTTCTGATACAACTGGGCCAAATTTAACCGAACTTGGCCGAAATCATTACTAAGGTATCTAGTTAAAAAAATTGTGTCCGATGATTCCTCCTGCCATCCAAGATGGCCGACATGGCTAAAAACAGAACAATGGGGTAAAATGCAGTTTTTTGCTTATATCTCTGTAACTGAAGCATTTAGAGAAAATCTGACATGAAATGAAAATGCTTATCAGGTTAAGATCTATTCGCCTTGAAATTTTTAGACAAATGCGACAACCCGTTGTTGGGTTGCTACCCCTGAATTGGTGATTTTTAGGAAATTTTGCAGTTTTTTGTTATTATCTTGAATATTATTATGGAAAGAGATAAACTGTAAACAGCAATAATGTTCAGAAAAGTAAGATCTACAAATACGTCAACATGACCAAAATTGTCAGTCGACCCCTTAAGGAGTTATTACCCTTTATAGTCAATTTTTAACAATTGTTCGTAGATTTTTGTTATCTTTTACAAAAATCTTCTTCTCTGAAACTACTGAGACAAATTGAACCAAACTTGTCCACAATCATCATTAGGGTATCTAGTTTAAAAAATGTGTCGAATGAACCAGCCTGTTTACCAAGAAGGCCGACATGGCTAAAAATAGATCATAGTAGTAAAATGCAGTTTTTAGCTAATATCTCTGTAAGTAAAGCATTTAGAGCAAATCTGACACAATAAAAAATGTTTATCAGGTTAAGATCTATCCGCCCTGCAATTTTCAGAAGAATCTGACAACCCATTGTTGGGTTGCTCCCCTGAATCGGTGATTTTTAGGAAATTTTGCAGTGTTTGGTTATTATCTTGAATATTAGTATAGAGTTAAACTGTAAACGGCAATAATGTTCAGCAAAGTAAGATCTACAAATAAGTCAACATGACCAAAATTGTCAGTCGACCCCTGAAGGAGTTTAATTGCCATTTACAGTCATTTTTTAACAATTTTTCGTAATCTTTTGTAATCTTTTACACAAATCGTCTCCTCTGAAACTACTGAGACAAATTTAACCAAACTTGGCCATAATTATCATTAGGGCATCTTGTTTTAAAAATGACATGGCAGACATGACTAAAAGTAGAACATAGGGATAAATTGATTTTTTGGTTTATATCTCTGGAACTAAAGCATAAAGGGCAAATCTGACAGGTAGCAAAAATGTGCATCAGACTAATATTTATCTGCCTTGAAATTTTCCGACAAGTCCTACAAAAATGATTAATTATGAATTTAACCTTATTTTACATGATTTCCAAAGCATCAGTAAATACAGGTGAGCGACACAGGCACTTGAGAGCCTCTAGTTTTTGTCTCTCAAGACTATATGTTTAAATATCCCACTGACAATGCATTGCTCAAAATCATCCATCAAAAAAGATTTAAATTAGATCAACACGTGTAGGATACATTGTTTAAGTAATCAGTTTTCTTTACATGAATGATATGAGATAATTACAAAAATTACAATGTTAAATTAAATCCAACATGGACAGCAACAGAGACAATAGTCTCACATGTGGGGATAGGAAAGTAGAACTATGGTAAGCTCTTTTTGTTTATGTCAGACGAGACGCTACGGAATTTAAAAAAATGGCTGACATCTTCAACTTGTCAAAAAAAAAGAAAGAGAGGCAAACCAACATTGCTCCCATGTTTTTCGAATCTGGAACACGGTTACAACAGAAAACAGAAGAAGATTGCACGATATTACTGACCCCAAAAAAATTGAGCTTCTATGGTATACTAACGAAAGGCATAAACCTGCAGGGACATTGAGAAGCTACATTAGCTCTTGTGCTATCTTTATTGATTTCCTACTGGTAAACGGAGCGTCGAAACACATGTCAACGAAGTGTCTTGCGTGTAAAACATATCTTAAGACCCTTGGCAAAAGGTTAAATAAACAAGCCAACAGAAGAAAGGTTGAAATGATGACCAAAGATATCCGTAAGTACTTAAAGTTTTAAATACACACACGGTACAAATATATGATATTTTATCCAAAAAAGGGCTAAAAAGTTAATTTGTGAAAATTTAAAACTTCAACTTCATTTGTTTTTCAAATATTTGTTACTTTGCAACTTTTTTTTCTATTACCTGTACATAATATTCAGATAAAGAAATTGTAAGAAACTTAAATAATTAATAATCATTCCTATCTTTTAACTCGCTAATACATTTATGATATGGTTCTTATCATTTATATAAGGCTTATACTAAGAGGAAGAAGATTACTTTAGTTGTGAGAATCAATAGCTTTTGCAAAAACATAACCATGTTTTATCATTCTAATTGTTGTCAAATGTCTTACATTAGCTAGTGTCATTTAATCCTTGTCTTAAAAATCATCAAATGTCTTTTCAGAATTTTTCTTGTCATCTGTTTTTCATTCCATTATAATTCGCCCCATAGCTTCCTGTGTCATCAGTTTTTATAACCTTTGGAAAACATTTAAAAGGAATGGAACCACAATCACTCTCATTATTTAAATGTGTATTAGTTCCCTGCCGAAATTTAAGCTGTTCACGCCTCATCGGTTTTTGCTGTTGTTTCGTCAATGTCGTTATAATAATTTCTATCTACTTTTGTTATAAAAGACGCAAATGATGCATGTTTCAATATTTTTTCATGATCAACATTTATTTCAACATTTACGATGTATTAAAATTGAGAATGAAAATGGGGAATGTGTCAAAGAGACAGTTTCAGTGCACCGGTATGATAAAACTTATGAACTATTACATTTCATGTATGACAAATTTTACTGCATGTCATGAATACAATACAAAAGAAATTTGTCTCAACAGTCCAACTGTTTGGACATGCTAAATCCTTCAATCAGTCAAGATCATCCTGTGTTGTGTAAATAAAAACCCCAAACGGCAATTTTTTTCTTGACTGCAAAACAGTTTTGTTCCAATTGGCCCAGTGGTTTCAGTAAACTGGTCCGCCGTTCCTCAATATGCTCTCTCGATAGTGCAAGCGCGAGTCAACAGGAGGCCAGTTTTTGATTTCAGAAGAGAAGATTTTTAAATGATTTTTCCCCCCGTGTCTATTTCTAAGTGCTTGTATGCATACATCACAGACAAGACTAGAAAGCCTCAGAGTCCCAGTTAGCATTGTAGAACAAACATATTAAAAGGATCAGACAAGAGATGTTTTACAATAACGCCATACAATATTATACACATTCATGCCACATTTTTTGTTTTATCAACCAGAATTTATTAATAAAATGTATTATTTAATGAAACTCATCGTATCACCACGTAACCCGAGTAATTCAGGACTTCCCTGTAATTGATTTTCTGGGACTCACTGGCAAGGTTATGTAACAATAGTAGATCAGCGTAATATGACGATTGAATTATTCGATCGAATGCAGGAAAAGAATCCATTTGAAATGTTAAATTATCTTAGAAGGAAAAGAAAAAAATGCTCATCCGAAATACATCTTAACGTAGCTAGGTAGTTTTGTGCATGCATATCATTGTTTCTCCGCAAAAGCGTCCATTTTTCAATAAACACTGTCTTTTGTCCAACAATTAAATTTAAATAAGTCATATCAAATCTCTACACTGATTTGTTTTCTATGAGTTTGATTGCTTTGATTTACATATAGTATCAATTTTTTTCACGACTGAGTGCGCATGCTCAGTTGATTACATGAGCATAGTACAAAATGTATATAAAAAGTCCATTTCTCAACAGGTTGATGTCAATTTCAATCAATTTTAATAAAGTATCTACAAGTCTTAGAACTGGAGTAACTTATTTATAAGATACCACGTTACTATCTTTATTTTTTATGCATTTGTGATATGTGATCGTACACGCATAAATACAAGAGCAGCGAAAAAATGTGCGTCTCAAAATTATCTGTAATCTCCGTGGAAAAGGATAATTTTATTAATTGTGATGAAGATAATAGATACAATTTAATTTGTATACAAAATAGTTACGACAGGTCGGCTATATTAACAATAAATCATAACAATTTGTTTAATAACTGCTTAGAAAATGAAAATAAATTGATGAAAACGTCAAAAAACAAAGCGATTTTTTAAGCATGTAATCTCCGTGGAATGGCGTATTTTAAGTTTTATACCATATCAGGAAGTAATGACTACATGCACAAGACAATCGTGTTTTCTGTAAACAATCAAATACTAAAAACTATCATGAAATGTTATAATACACGACAATAATAGCCAAAAAAGCAACAATATGTAATCTCCGTGGAATGTAATTTCCGTGGAAAATGAAAAAAATCATCGAAATTTCACCCGTTTCCACGGTTATTAAAAACTTCCGGTATTGTTCATTTTAGAGAAAAGGCAACAATAGAGAGAGTTATCTCGCTTTTGCTATTAAAAGGAGATAATGAATGGTAAGAATATGTACACAATTCTTGAAACTACACATATAATTATCGAAATGTATAAATATACATCAATATATATATACGATATGTATATAATATAATATCAGAATGATTTTCCATGACAATTATATTTGCACGATGTTGCACTGTTCTAGAATCATTAACCGGTGGCAATGTCCCGTTGTTATAAACTCAGATTTTATTTCAATGAAACTGTTAAACCAATGTTTTGAAGGCACAAAGGGCCTCCAGTAGCACTTTAAATGTTTTATGTGAGACTGATGACCTGCCACCAAGATATCCATATCCTAAGCTGGACATTTTTATGCAGTGGTCAGCAAGTTGTTGCTTCATATTTGACAAAAATATGCCAAGTCATCTTACCAGTATTTCCATGCGTAATGTTTGGGGTCATGCAATGTTACCAGATTGGAATGTACTTGTAAGGGCGTGACTTTTCACCCCAATATACACAAATAAACGGTAAATGAACATTATTTATATTATTTTCATCTGTATTTATCAATTTTTATAATATTTAAATAGTTATTTATCATTTTCTATCAATTTTTAACTTAATATAGGTTGAAAAACAAACAATAAGGGGAGAAAATCGCAATCGCCGTTTTGGTCCCTTAAACTTGTTGTGTGAAGATATAGCTAAAATTTTATAAAGACACAACACTGAAACCCTTTATATACAGGAATATATTTTTTTATCTACCTATTAATTAAATGTAAAAAATGTTTTGGCAAGTTCCCCTTTCTTCTGCGGTGTGACAAGTGTGCTCCGTTGCAGAGGAACCTACGAACATGGAGAAGAAGAGAAGAATGTGGTATTACAATAACGAATAAATTACCGATAAAATACCTACTGTAAAAGCTGTTAATATATGTCATAAATGTATTAGAAGTCTTCTAGTACCATTCAATAACCATAAATAATGCACTTAAATAGTATATTTGGGTATCTTGGGGTATATTTGGGTGTATTGGGGTAAAAAGTCACGCCGTACTTGTAACTTGCCAAAAAAATTTAAAAATTCAGCAGCCATCTGAGAAAATGAGTCAAAAAATTATGTTAGCCCAGACCGAATTTTAGGATCCTTGACCTTGGAATGCCGGGCCGGGTCCCCATTAAGTTTGTTTCCTGCTGATGTTAATAAATATTGTTTGCAAAATATTTCCAATATTAATAATTTAATGCAAGAAATTTTTTCTGTTTTCTTTGCTTTTTTTGTTTTCAATGAATTACTACTTCATTTCTGGCCCATTGGCTCGGAGTGCCCGAGGACCCGGGTGAATATAGGTTCCCCTAAAGTAAAGCGGAAGTATGCAAAACGCTAAGCTCAGAATTACTGTAGTCAGGGTCCCAGGTTATATTATAAGCTCGAGCTCGACTAGTCACACTTAACGAGTCCCCGTGTGGACTTTGTTTTGGATAGCTATATATATATATATATATATAGTATCATGTTATCATGATCGTGCACAAAGAATAAAGAATGTAAAAATTACCACCTTGACCTACCAAAGCATGCAAAGTTGATAAGAGAACTGACAAAGTTCATTCCCGCATTTTTTGCAATGGGGAGATAATCCATACTTACTTTTTTTTAAAACACAAAACAAACTCGGAAACTTCAGACCATTTTTCCGACTTTTATAACAAAAGAACCATTTGATTTTTAGGATGGGAGGGGACAAAGAAGTCGGGAATTTTAAATAAAAAAAAAAATTCTTGATAGTTACCCGTAAGAAAGGGGGCGTCAAACAATGCAGTTAGAAACGTGACAGGCACTTGACTACTGGACTCTTATTTTATAGCATAAATATCTTTAGTCCAAATAATTATGACGTCTCTGCGGGCTCTTTTTAAAATTTTGCTTTGTCGCCTTGTAGTCCAAAAAATTATGACGTTCCTGCGGGCTCTTTTTTTAATTTTGCTTTGTCGCCTTGCAGAGACAGGCGATCATGAAAAAATCAAAATATTAACGTCAGCCTTCCTAAACCATGTGTAAGCGGCATAAATTTTGGACTAAAATATCTAGATTAAACACAGTATTGGTGTTTGGTCTAGATATTCATTGTGTAAAAATAAGTGCCTGTGGTTATAAAAAAACTCGATGCGATTATGGCTGAACTTTGTAATTTTGTTTATAAGTTCAGTGACATCTATGGATCATGCATAGATAATTAGCGACATGTACATGTAACATAAACTGACTTAATTCCTGCACTTCGGACTGAATTTTCCGAATAGACCGCCTATGGGTAGAGAATGAATTCCTGTAAATTATGTAAAAGTCCCTGTTGTGGAAATAGGCCATTATGAAAAGTTTTGTATATAAAATACGTTTTGCCACATTTGTAACATAAGTTGACTTCTTACCTTTAACAATCTGTCATCGGTGGTAAATGGATTTCTTGAGCACATGCATAACTTTAAAACTCGAGCGCATAACTGGACATCTATGGCGCTTGACAGTAATTCTCCAGCACAAGACTTTGCACATCTCCAGCGCTAGACATTACATCTCCAGCGCTTGATTTTACATCTTCAGCGCTAGACTTTACATCTCCAGCGCTTGATTTTACATCTTCAGCGCTAGACTTTACATCTCCAGCGCTTGATTTTACATCTCCAGCGCTAGACTTTAGATCTCCAGCGCTGGACTTTACATCTCCAGCGCTAGACTTTACATCTTCAGCGCTGGACTTTACATCTCCAGCGCTAGACTTTACATCTCCAGCGCTAGACTTTACACATCTTCAGCGCAGGACTTTAAAAGACACTTTATAATCTGTGTGAGACCAACAGGGCTCCGTACTTTTCCAAGTATTCATATAACGCTGCACATGAATTTATGTTTCGACAAAAGATAATGGTCTTTATAGCCTTTCCTTCATTCACCTTTATTTCATCCAATAGCCAATTTGCAGGTCACTCATTTCTTACCAACGGTCGTTAAATTCGGTCTTTCGGGAAGCATCCATTTTGTACCTGTCTTGTCTTGGTTCATGTTGAGTTTTTTCAGATATTCAAATTTCATTTCTTTTGTTGCAGTTGCTGTAAGAGCAACACGTGGCGTTTTACCTGGGAAAAATGCATTTTGATTGGTCACAATTTAAAAAAAAAATGACTACAGAATTTTGCAGGCTTTCCAAAATAATAATATCATGATTGATTGATTGATTGTTGGTTGCTTAACGTCCAGTGGCAAATATTTCATTCATATTCAGGACGATAACAAATTAACAATAAATACAATAGGTAGGTTCTGTAATAGGGGCGTCCGGGATTAAGGTCGGAGAAATTTAGACTGCCACGGGAAATGAGGGTATATTGGATAGGGACAGAAATTTAGCCTTGCAACAGGTCACCTACGGTCCCCTCAAAGAGTTGTTGCAAGGGTTCTTAACGTGCAAAAAGCATGGCACTCTCTTTACACGAGGCATCGGACTTAACGTCCCCATTCTCACCGGACGTGGCTGCAAATTTGTACATCCCGCACAGCCAAACGGACGCCCAACTTTAGCAAGGGTTTTACTGCCGGTCGGAGGAAGACCAATGGTGACCATACTTCTATTCCCCAGTCACCCTTGGGGACATAATATCATGAAAGATGATTAATATAAATGCGGTATATTTATTGCCGCCTTATCATTGTCTAAAGAACTTCTACCAGACAGAGACAAATAAGCAATCATACAACCAGAAATCACTTGTAAAAGATATCGTTCGCATAAATTAAGATGCACACAATGCCAATGGCGATTCGTAATCCCTGCAACAGCTGATCAACACGCTAAAAGTCTCTCCAATAATTCTAGAAAACTCAGCTAATCAGTATACAGTAAACATAATCACTAAGCTGCAGCTTACTAAATGTAGACTGGACACATTTAACCTGATATCTACTGTCTGTTTAAATACAATGCTGAACAAAATTGCAAGATCTTGTTTACAGTAAAACTATCTTTTCTTTGCAGTCAATAGAGAAGGAGTTGATGGCATACATGAATTACTCACCGAACAGTATGACGGGAAAGCCCGAGTTACTAAAGAGAAGAAGACTCGATTTCATAATACATTATATCATTAAAAAATTAGAAAAACATTGTTTGTCCGCTTATACAGGTGTCATTGATTTACACGTTTAGTTTCTAGACCTAACACAATACAATTTTAGAATATGTGCATCAATTCACAACCTTCACTAAGATTAATTGCATGAAAGCACGGATAGGAAAAAAGTAATGTTAATTGGCATCAAACTTCAAAATATGTTTTGTGCTGGGTTTTAACCTACATATTACGTGTAATAATATTAAACCCACCAGTAAATTATAGGAGGAGCAATTAAATCATTACTAATGGGCTCGTTGTATGTGTTAAATATTTGTGTTGTGTTCATGTACCATTGAAAATAAGTTATCGATATATGTACGTCACCTTTATTTACACAGTACGACGAACAATCGGAACATTGTTGAATATACGACGATTTATGTGTGTGTGTGTGTTAATTAGCGTTTTACTTCTTTTACAGGTTAATTTTCATATTCGTATTATATTAATAACCTTATACATGCATATGGGAATTTTAACTGCGGGGTTGTTTTCGATTTATAATACCTTTGTTATCAACAATTCGCAGTAACGTCATTATTAATTGCGAAGAAATTGTACAATTTGCGTTGCTTGCTCAGTTTAAAAAAGGACAATGACCACTATCTATATGCGAAATACCATATACTGATTTAAAGTCTTCAAAGGAGAGAATTAGTTTTTAAGATTTTGGAAAGATGCTTCGAGTACAAAAGAACGACATTAAATAGCATGAAATATTTTATGCAAACCGGTACATAAATTTATAAGCAGTAAAGTTCAATGTGTTACTTAATTGAAAAATTGTCAACATTAAGATTTTCCGAGCTCATTCAAAGAAAATTCATAACATCCATGCTGAAATATCAGACACTTTAAGGGAACAAAATTCTCAGTTTAAATGTATGTATATTCTTCGTTCATTTTAGAGGCCTGTTTGGCTTATTTAGTCCTCGTCTCACCGCTTGGTTGGCTATTACTATCAAAGATTGACATTCCTGTGCTGATGGCGGAATTAAGTTTTTGCTGATTGGTTCCTAATTACATTTAGCAGCGAAGAATATGCCTGTCTTTGTCTTTGGCCTCTATCACATGGTTCGTATAGAGCATCAAAGGTCTCTTAATTGCAAACGTTTGGCCTAAACGAAATGTTCAAGCACTTTCTCTGTCATATTTCATTCTTTGAATCTGTGTTAGGAGCAGAAAGCTAGTGTCATTTAGTTTCCTGACTACTGATATGGTGTTTTCTACAATTTCAGAATCATTTCTGGCAGTTTGACCACGTTGAGGCACATCATCATCCATTATGTCTAAGCTATCCATATCAATGTCGATGTCTACTTTAATTTTAATTTCTTTGGAATATCAAAATTAGAGGGAATAGATAGGAGAAACATAGTTGATAAATTTATCATTTCAAAGGTACGAAGAATGTATTTAAACTCTTATATAATCTGCACTTCAGTCAGTTGGCATACAAGTTGTCTGACTGCTTCGCCTCAAATGAGACTGCTCTCTCTCTGTAATTGGTACTCCTACAATTGTAAGAAATTATTTTCATTTTACTTAGATGTTAAATCATTAAACTTTAACACCTGACATTATATAACTATATCTTCCAAATCCCTCATTTATGTCATGCATATACATTGCTGTCTTCACTTCTACCAAAGTATACGCGGATAGTATTCAGTGCAAAATATTATTCCTTGTCGCTTTTTTATATTAGTTTCATCAATAACTCTCAACATTTTACGGACAGTGTCCCCTACTTTGCTACCACCTAAGGTACTAAGTAGGCTTATCTAAAAATAAAAAACAATAAATTAAAGAAAATTATATACATTTGTATCACAACTCTCTAAGGAACAAGTTGATAAAATGTTAGTCTTATTAATCGACATAGTCACCAACTTACAACATAACTGTGTCTAAAAATATGGCAAATTGAAACTGGATGGTCATAAGTAAATATCATTCCAGTTTTATATGGACTTCCAGATGCTTTTCATCATGAGAATTAAAATACAATTTGTAAAAATTAACTGCACTGTAAAGTTGGAACCTGGGATTTGAAAGTGATTTTTTTTACTACAGTGATGTGTACATTATTTTTAATTAGCTTAGTAGTACATACCAGTTTCTCTTTAAATTCAGGGTTTTCTAATTGCCTGATTATTTCCAGTAATTCCTCTTCTGATTTAGCTGGAGATTGTATAATTTCTTCAATTATTATATCCTTGGGGCCTGATTTGGATGACAAGATTTGCCCCAACATCTCCTTCATTTCCCTTTGATTTTCCCAGATTTCTGCCAAATTATCCAGTATTTTCCTTGATTGGCTAAAAGGAAAACAATGTACCATGAATAAGAAATTAAATAATGTTAATTCAGTAATTATTGCAATAAATATGACAGTGTTGCATTCTTTTAAAATATTGTTTTTTTTTTATGTGAAAGATTGATTGATTGATTGTTGGTTGCTTAACGTCCAGTGGCAAATATTTCATGCATATTCAGGACGAGAACAAATTAACAATAAATACAATAGGTAGGTTCTGTAATGTAGGCCATCCGGGAAGAAGGTCGTGGAAATTTAGACTGCCACTGGAAAATGAGGGTAAATTGGATAGGGACAGCAATTTCGCCTTGCAACAGGTCACCTACGGACCCCTCAAAGAGTTGTTGCAAGGGTTCTTAACGTGCAGAGAGCGTGGCATTCTCTCTACACGAGGCATCGGATTTAACGTCCCCATTCTGACCGGACGTGGCTGCGTACTTGTACATCCCGCACAGCCAAACGGACGCCCCACTTTAGCGAGGGTTTTACCGCCGGTCGGAGGAAGACCAATGGTGACCATATTTCTATTCCCCAGTCACCCTTGGGGGTTTATGTGAAAGAAGCAGTACTTTCCTCTAAATAGCAATTATACATGCACAGAATAATTGGTGTGGGTGACGATGGTAGCCTTGGTCTAGAGTTGGGATTTGTGGTTGATCCTGAACATACGGCAGTTGGTACCGGTATTGATGATATTGACGTAAATGGATGAATTGACAATACCTGGCAACTGCCTTAGTTGGTTTCTGAGATATATTATTTTAGCAGTACTTTCCTTATTTTTTTTATTAGATTGCTTTTATAATGCCAACGGTAAACATATTGCATAGCCGTTCATCAGCTGTTAAATGGTTCGATAAAAATTAAAGAGCAAAACTGTTATATACTAAGACCAACTGTCAATATTTTACCCAATACCGGTACATTTGATTAAGTTTCGACATAATTTCAAAGAAAGTGATCCAATATCCACCCATTTAAAGGTCCGAATCTTATATCTGGCCTTACATTGAAACTGTGCTATGTACGCAATGTATCTGGTTATTTCGGAAATTTTTTATTCCAGGGAAACCTTCATCAGAGGCCACTCCTATTGTTTTTGTTTTGATTTGATTTGATTCGTTTTGTTTTGTTTTTTCATTTATTTGTTTTTTACTAATATTTTACTTTAATTTATCAAAGTTTTAATTTTTATATATTTTTTTCAATTTCTATGAAACACAGTATCAATGTTAGGCCAGAGTTATGAATCGCACCTAAATGGGTGGATATTGGATCAATTTCTATGAAATAATGTCATCTGATAATCAAAAACAAAAGTCAGAGCCGTCTTCAATTTAATTTTCGGTAATTTTAAAAATCTGATAAAATTAAAAACAAAAATCTGAGCCGTCTTCAATTTAATTTTTGGTAATTTAAAAACCTGATAAAAGCGACAATATCTACGGTTTCAGTGGCGGATCCAACACTTTTTATAAGGGAGTACTGAATGCAATAAGAGAAGGCCCGCTACAGTCGTGCTTCCTAATGATTTCCTATAGAATCATTTTGTTTCCCATTACAAAGGGGGAGGTCCTCCAGGGCCCCGCCCTTGATCCGCCACTGGAGTTTTGATAAAAGAAAAATAGATACACAAATTAATTGCATTCATTATTTTTTCTTATGTGACGTTTACATTTTCTGACGTCAGACACGCGAAGCAATGAATGTGGTTTTTAATTTGATAGATGCTTTTGTGCTTTTTTTGTAAATAATTGTTTGTTTTGATATTGTAACACAGTGATGACTGCTGAACCCATATTTTGACTATTTTATTTATAATGTCTGTTTTGTTCACGCATCGTTGTAAATATAACGGAATTTGATAAGACAAGTGAGAGGTTTAGCGCTATAAAACCAGGTTCAATCCACCATTTTCTACATTTGAAAATGCCTGTACCAAGTCAGGAATATGACAGTTGTTGTCCATTCGTTTGATGTGTTTTGTCATTTGATTTTGCCATGTGATTAGGGACTTTCCGATTGAATTTTCCTCTGAGTTCAGTATTTTTGTGATTTTACTTTTTTCATTAAACCGACCTTTTTTAGTCCCCTATCAACGAAGTCGAAGGTAGCTTTAGGTTTGCACTCTGTCCTTTTCCTCTTGGCAGGACGTCTGATGTTGGGAAGGCTAGGTGAGCCTGAAAGTGGAATTTCAATAGATTTGATCGAAAATCGGGTGGTGTTGGTGATCTAAGTGTTGGCTCTGGTGATGTTTTGATTCTCTTTCGTTTTTCTGCAGCACCTTCTTATTCTCTGTCCCAGACCCAATAACTAGGGCAGTGCCAACTGTTTTCTATTGCCATACTGCACCTCACAGAGAACCATGTGTTGAATCTGAAATACTTTAATATGAATTATTTTTTTAAGTTAAATATATATGTGCTAATATCATTATTACATCTTAAAATAATACATTTTTTTTTTGATAAATTTTAACTTATTATGGTCTGTTTATCTCGATACAATAGGAGTGACAACAAAAAGTGCATTCCTGTAAAGTCTATTTAATCTGAATAATTAGGTTTATTAATTTTTTTATATCAAAATATAAATAGTAAAACTTAAATCCGATAAAAAAAAATGTAAAGGTTTTGTGATTGTTTGAGTCGTAATATAAATTTAAAAAATCGACAAAGTTTACAAAATCATTATATATGAGAATTGTTGGTCACCATGGTAAGAAATAGAACATGGGGTAAAATGCAGATTTTGGTTTATATCTCTGAAACTATCTTCAAAATTCTATTACCCATCTGTATGGTTTTTGACCAATTGAAAATTACAATAGCAATATTACCCTTCCTCTACAATTACTTTCTTAATAAGTTCTAGTTAACTGTTTATCTTTGTCAAATGTAATTTTCGAATCAGGCACTAAACTAGATTTACGCGCCATTAAGAAAAAGGCAAATAAAAACAAACACCATATCGTGCATTTGGCCATTCCAGTTAAAGTCTGCTAAAGGGGGATGGATGGTCCTTTCTGAGGGATGTAAAATTTATACATCTTAGGGGGTGTAATTTTGGGTTTTTTTCATCTGACAAGTACAATTATACGCAACAAACTTCTGAGGGTCTTGCAGCAGTAAATAGTTTGCAAGGTAAAAATAATTACATCTTAGGGGTTACAAAACTGCCTATGTCAGATCTTAGGTATCTAGACAGTTTCGTATCATACATTATCTGGTATTGTATTTATGACTGAATTGAATTTTGTCCACAATACAGTGAATAGATATTTATACAAAAACACCACAGGCACTTGTCTCAGAAAAAAATTTCCAATATACCTTAACATAACAGGAATTTTTTTTCTGAGACAAGTGCCTGTGAAAAAACACCTATGTTTTCCCGCCAATCAATGTATTATTACATTTGTTAAAACTCATTATAGAAAAAATGTATTTGAGTTTGATTGGATGATATATAAACAAATAATAGATACAGCATTTATGTTTGAAATAATGACTAAAATATTTTCTGCATTTCAGCATATTTTAAAGACAAAATATTTTATCATGGCAAATACACAGGGACATTGAATTCATAATCATATGAAATTAAAGAAATTGTTTTATCTGGCAAACAAATTATAATAACCCTTTATTGAAGCTTACATAATTTAGAAATACATCTTTCATGGATTTTAATGTCATTAAAGGTTAAAGATTTACAACCCGACATTCTTGACCTTGAAAATACATTGGAAGGAAAATATTCTTTTATCTATCTCACAAATTATGTCTTGTCCCTCACAGCATGCATTCTAATGATTTATAAGAGGTGCACTCAGAAGCATTATCATAATTACAGCAGATAAGAAACACAAGTGACCGTATCAAATTAATACACAATTAAAGTGAAGTTATAGACAGGGCTAATAACAACCACTTGTTAGCATCCTTGCTGTTGTGGTTAGAGATATTAAGGATAGTCTGATGACTTGGAATGAAAATTTTATCTGTAACCATGGTAACCGGACCATATACAACAGATAAAAATCAACTAAAGAAGACACCATTTGTATAAGAACACACTTTTGGAGATCTGCATAGAGTGAAAATTATTTGTGCTATGAATACCCCGATGTATTTTTAGAATATAAATGAGATTTAGATACCTGTTTTTTAAGAGAAATACTTATTTCAAAAATTTAGTAACTGAAAGCGACACAAAAATATGAAACTTTTCTTGAAGTAAGGAATTTCTTAAACTTTATGGTGTGTTTTAAAGAATCTTGAACTGCCAATTAATCATATTGAATTTGATTTGTTATAGAATCATAAAGGGTTCCCCCGAAAACCATGTTTCTTTCCCGAAAATGTTGTTGCCAGTATGAAAGTGTAATGCCGACTGCCAAAAAAATGTACAAAACTTTTCTCATGGTTAACCTCTTATCACCGAAGGAACTCTTGTCCATGTTTAAAAAAAAATACCATGAAGATTAAAAAATTATTTAGGTTGTGAAATCTTATAATCACAGACTATACTTAAATGTTAACTGCAAAATAAACTATGCCAACTTAGTGATAAAATTATGAAAGAATGATTGATATAATTCACATACTTCACAAGGTATCTCAGGAATATAGGATTGTTTTGTCTTCATATATGAAAAATTTCTCTGTTTTTAATTGTCTTTTTGTGAAAGACCTCGGATTGTATATAATTTTTCATTGCTAATACTCAAAATGTATCCGATTTTGCTTCCTTTGTTAAAAGAATGAATTTCAAAAATATGCTCGAGACACAGTCACTAGTTTCTAAAAAAAAATACCAATAAACCTTTACATGTAAACAAATAATTCCGCAACAAGTGCCTACGGCCTGAGGTAAGCAAAATTTGACTCAATATGTTCTTAATTTTTTTTTATTTCAGTTCACAATAAATAAAAAAAATAGTCAATTTGTAAGATTAGTCATATTTCTTTTTTTATCATTTCTAACTAATTTTAGTAATATTGTTTAAAATTAAATTAGTCCTATTTTTAATTTTTGCATTGTAGTATTAAATCAATTGTAAATAAAAACTTGTATATTCTGTGTTTGTCAATTTATTTTGAATGTTTGGTTTCATTAGTGTTTGAAATACGAAAACCGGAATTAGAAACAGGAAGTTTTTAATGAAACGAAATTATCGACGGTTACCGGAAATTAACAAATTCCAGATATCAGCTATTTTTTTTAAATAAAAAAAAAACGGGGCGGGACGATTTCGAAGGGGCGGGCGGGGATGAAAATATATCAATTAATTTTAATTGGCTTAAATTAAATAAATAAGGGTTTTCAAATTTGTTAACAATAAAGAAATTTGTTCATTGTTTTAAATATGATATGTTCTGCTTTTTTGGTTATATCAATGTATGGTCTATAATTTTATCAAAATCAACAGAAATTTTTATTTTGAATACATTGTAGGTCATAAGTGAACAGAACGATAGAAGTTAAAGAAGAGAATTAACATATCACATTACAGACCTGAACGAGGAAAATATTCAAAAAAGCAACAGATGAACTGTCTTTTTTCCAATTGAACTCTACGCACAACATCAGTCCAGTGATTCAACACAACACTGACGCCCTACGAGTTAAATCCTACAAGTTCTGCAATAACTCTGGACTCTACAAGATCATATCTCAAAATCACAACCAAAAATCAACAGACTCCAAGTACATGTAGTTCAGCTGGCATGAACACATTCACATTCCTTCCCGTTAGAGGTTTAGTTTTATACCATCATAAAAAAACATGAGAACATAACTCGTATCATGCCAACAACTCGTTTTAGGATAAATGTGGTTATTTTATTTCCGTTCACTATGAACTGGAAGATATTAAAAACGTCAGTAGTTGCATATCTCAGCGCCAAAGCTGCCTAACGGTGAATCTTTGGCTGATTCTGTTCTCAATAGAAATTGGGAAGATTATTTAGATGGTATATCTGGTGACGAATGGGGGATCACATGTTTAGTGTGGCTATAATCAATAACATCAAAATCAACATCGTTTTAAGCCAGGACTCACGACATATTCATGTAGGTCATGAGTTAGACGTGCATTAAAATTTATTAGAAAACCTGGCAATACAAGACTTCCAAAACGATAGCTTACAAAATCTTTTAAATATTTCAGTCGATTCCGTTAACTCAGAAAATGATTTGCTTTTCTCTAATTCCAATGAATTTGTTCCTGAAATGAGTCTGTCAATAAAGATGACATTGGCAGTTATATTAGTATGGAGTCACCTGAAAAGAAAAAAAACGACTCTGAAAACAAAATATAGCAATGATGAAAGAGAGTCACCTGACCACAATGGATTGATTGATTGATTGATTGATTGATTGTTGGTTGCCTAACGTCCAGTGGCAAATATGTCATGCATATTCAGGACGAGAACATGTTAACAATAAATATAATAAGTAGGTTCTGTAATAGGGGATTCCGGGATTAAGGTCGGAGAAATTTAGACTGCCACGGGAAATGAGGGTATATTGGATAGGGACAGATTTAGCCTTGCAACAGGTAACCTACGGACCCCTCAAAGAGTTGTTGCAAGTGTTCTTAACGTGCAAAGAGCGTGGCACTCTCTTTACACGAGGCATCGGATTTAACGTCCTCATTCCGACCGGACGTGGCTGCAAAATTTGTACATCCCACACAGCCAAACGGACGCCCCACTTTAGCAAGAGTTTTACTGCCGGTCAGAGGAAGACCAATGGTGACCATATTTCTATTCCTCAGTCACCCTTAGGGGTGACTACAATGGAAATACTATCTCGACCGATATTGAAAACAATTCGTATGACGGTAAAGATACATCAGGCAATATCCATTGTGATTTGCCTACGCAGGGAAAACGAGCTAAGATAAAAATTATTCTTCCGTCTAGATATTCACCATGTCAACTACAAAATGTAGTTCAAAGAAATAGAAGAAACATCAAATAGCTAAACACAAGAGCGTCAACGTTTACACTTTTTACAAAGGATCATCTGTAGCATGTATTGGTATCTTAAATCGAGTGTGTACACATTTTAAACCGATCATTGGAAGTATGTACCAACTTCTAAAGGTTTATATAAATTCCGACACAATCTCATGGAAAGCCATATAAGTGTTCATTGCGATCTCTTTGCATGGCATCAGACAGAAGTAGTGACATTAGGATCAGTATTAAAGATTTTAGAGGCTATACTAAATGGTTCAGCAGGTATTTACTGTTAGAAGTACAGATACACCCGCATGCACTTGTTTTACTACTGCTCATATTTTCTTGTCTTCTAAAACTTAAGTTTCGTCTTCAAGCCATTGTTCCACTACTTAACTGTCTATTCTACTTACTAGTACACTTGGAACAATCAAAACCTGGTACAATGTAATAAATTGTTCAAATAAGGCCTTTGAAAATAGTGGAATTAATTACTTTTGGAGTGTCAAAAATTCGTTGGATGTACTTGATAAATTGCATGCTTATATTGGTGATTTCGAATCTGTTCAAAGTTTTGATTTTATACCCTATATACCACGTTGCCTTATAATCTTATTAAGAAAAATTCACACACCTGATTAAATTGGCATTTAAAAAGTCGGAATGCGAATATGTATGTTCAAACTATTTTAGGTCATTTTTTAGTAACAACAAACAAAACAACAAGGTCAATTGGACCTGCTTTGATACTATAACTGCCCTTGAATTTTTACTAGACAACATTTTTGTTCGCAATTGAAATTCCGTATATCCCATGGGAACTAACTGTGCACCACTTATTGTGGATCTGTTTCTGTATTGTTATGAGTTACAATTTATGACTAAAATCAGCAAAGACTAAAAAATATGTAATACAGGCTTTTCAAAGTTTACAGGAAAATTGTGTTAATGATGCATACTTTTAATCTTTCCTTTATACAATTGACTTCCGACACCAAAAGGATGAATGTAGGCCTAGGTACACCTATCAAGCAGAGATAATGTGATAGAGATATTTGTTTAGTGTGTGGAAAATTTGCAAAGGAGGTCCGTAGAGTAGAAAACATCCTGAAGTTAAAAGGGAAACATTACAGTTTAAAAGATTTATTGAAGAAATATGGTGGAATTATTGTGGGACAGTGTAGAAAATGCAGTAAAAAAGTTGACACTCCTCACAGAAAGAAAACTGATTTTTACAATGAATGCCAAAAAAGTGCTGGAATGTCGAAACAAATGGCTTCGTCACCACATATAAATCCACCAAAAAGAATAAATAGGTCGACACCCAAACCATCTACTCAATATTCAACAGTTTTCAGTGAAAGTTAAGATGGATGAAGATGACATTTCAATCATTGGTTTACATTTGATTACTTGGATGGAGAGTTGTCTCATTGGCACTCATACCACATCTTCCTATATCTATTTATCAGATGAAGGTAATTAATTTAAAATATTTGTTTACTTAAACCTGGCAACAATGAGTTGGGTGGTGCCCGATGAAACCCTTGCTAAAATGCAGACAATACAGATTCCTTCTTATAAAGTTTCTGGGGGACCAGGAACCATTGAAAATACATATTACTGTAATTTTGCATAACTATTAATTAATTACTTTAAAATTGCATTATTATGCATAATAGTTAACTAAGATTATTAAGTAATTTATGGTAGCCAAGATATTGTGCTGGTTTAACTTTTGACATTGTACCTTGAGCATAACCAAGGGATAACAATTTTTGGAAAAAACAACAACAAATCGTGGATTCCTTCAATTATTAACCAAAGGAAAAATTGGTTATTGATAACCAATTTTATTTGCTAATTAAGAAGCGGAATAAAATAATTTAAGACAGCAGGGAAGATTAATTATGTAGTTTTATAGCTTTAACTGATATAAAGAATGAGAACTTTATATTGTAAATTTTACGATGTCTCTGTAGTGACCAGTGGGTCAGATTTGTTTAACATTACTATTTGATTAATTGTCTAAATTATATAACACCTTTTCACGTGTAGAAAACCATGTGAGTGGATTCCTTACTTCTTATTGGTCAATGATCTTGCAGGGTCAGCAAAAGTTTACGTGCCATGTGTGCACTTCCTTTTATCATTAACTTTCGTCTTGATAACTTGTGATTCTAAAACATTGCGTGAAATTTAAATCAATTGTGTATAATTTGAACTTATCTGTGTAAAACTCAAATTTTTCTGGAAGATCCAGCCTGGATTGATTTGTTTCAGCAATTTAAGGTAAAGGCGAACCATATTTTTGTGTATTTATAATTTGAGTTGTTATATTGACTTTACTTTTTTGCTTACATTATGGACAAACGTGCAGTTGTTTTTGGCTATTCTTTCATTCGTAGGCTAAATCATTTTGTTTTAAGCAATAAACATAATGGTTGGTCAAATTTGTTTCTTTACGAAAGAGATATTTAATAAAACTATTTGGTTTTGGTTGCGGCACTGTACATCAAGGTCCAAAATGTATGTTTCAGGCATGCTTATTAAAAATTATAGCTGATGATAAACCCGATGTTGTATTTTTGCAAGTTGGGGTTAATGATATTAAGCATGACAGTGTTGACCCAAAACGATTAGCTCGAGATATAACTTCATTTGCAGAGTTTATCATTGATGGTTATGATGTAAATCATATTACTATCGGTCAACTTTTTCACCGTTTTAATGCGAATCGGCCATATAATTACAACGAACTTGGTAATGAAGTAAATACACATGTGAAATTGATCATAAAGAATATAGACAAATTATCGTTTTGGCATCATAGAGGCATGTGGTCTGATTCTGAATCACTGATAGCATATGACGGTGTGCATTTAAATGAAAAAGGCACTTTAAAATTTGCAAATAGTATCAGATCCGCCTTAGGCATCTGTATGAGACGTGGTTTATTTTAATGTATGCATATGTTATTAATTTCCTTGTATTTACGGTATGAAAATATGTTTTTCTTAATATGTCGCAACCCAACACTTATTTTATTTCATTTATTGATTATCATTTTCTAATATTTTGTTTTTCAAACCAATTTTCCTTGCTTACTTGGGTAAGGTGACCGTTTTTTTCAAATTGGTGCAGAGGTCGTGGTTGCTTGTACTTATGACCTTTGCAAATAAACCAATTTTCCTTACTAGCTTGGTGTAAGGTGGATGATATTTTAACTGGTGCGGAGGGCGTGTTTGCTTGTACGTATGCCCTCTGTGTATTTGCTTCGTCAAATATGTGTTAATGTAGTGTTTTTTTAATGTTTTATGCTTCGTCATGAAACTCGTGCTACTTCAGTTAATATTGTCACGGTGATATTGGTTTGGAACATAATTTTTTTTGCATTGTAGCCAATAGGTTATAATTGCCATGTATTTTATTTTATACATGTAGCTTTTGTTAATATTTGCTGATATTTAATTCATGTTGTCAATTTATTATGTTTGCTAATAAGTTGATGCATGTAGTTTTGGGTTGCGATTGAATTTAAATCTAATTGTCAATTTTCATACCAATATTAATGCATTATTAAAACCAATTTAAAATTAATTTTTTTTTGTATACATTCAGCGGTTTGTTACAATTTTTTTTTTCTTTTCTCTAGTACTTAAATATGCCTAGAGCAAAACAATCAAAGAGGAGAGCAGCTTCGGATAAATCCTCCAATTCGGTAGTTGTGTCAGATCCAGTAGTCATGCCTGCGAAGAGAAAGTGGACACAAAAAGGGTCACCAACAGCAGCAAATATAGCCGGAGGTAACATTTCCATCGAAGATTCAGAACAATTTCCCACAAGTCCTTCTGAAAAAATGCCTACGGCAGACGAAATTGCTTTGGCATTACTAAATCGTATGCGGTCAAATAAACCAACATCTCAACAACAGCCGTCATTAGCTGAGTTAGTTAATCCACCAGCACAGCAAACACAAGCAAGTGCCTCTACAATGAGAAACCCAACCTTAAGTATTCCACCAATGCCTTGTTCTTCATCAACCGTCATGAACACTGTTGTACATCCAGTTAATACCAGCTTGTTTCAAGACAACACTTCGATGCCTGTACCATTGAACTATTATTTAGATTCACAGAATTTATATTTACAAGAATATAATATCAGACTACAGTAAGGAAGGTCTGCTGCAATAAAAAAAAAGCAAATTTTTATTTGTTTCTTCTTCTTCTGCAAACTGGCCAGGTGTGTCTGCTCCCTCAAGTTAAACCAACAAATTAAAAACCTGCGGCCGTACGAGTAATAAAAATTGCATTTATTTGTCTTGTTAATTTGCCTGCTTTGTAAATGATCGAATTACAATGATTATGATTTATTAATTGTTTTTGCAGAGAATGTGAACAGTAATCCAGCAAGAACTAATCTTACCTACGCAGAAAAAAGGAAGAGGGTAATGGGACTTGTTGAGAGACAAGCTCATTGAAACCAGGTTGGAGGAACAGTCCCCAGCAAATCATTCTTGTTGCTTTTGTCAATCAACTGTTGATGATGTCATAGTTTGTCAGGATTGTGGTCCCTCTGCATTGTGGTACTTGCTGTAAGAGGATACATCAGAACATCCTTTCCATAAGCCACACCAGTGGAAGGTAACATATTGCCACAATATATGTAAAAAAGAAGATGTGGTATGATTGCCAATGAGACAACTCTCCACAAGCATACAAGAGACCAAATGACACAGAAATTATTAACTATAGGTCACCGTACGGTCTTCAACAATGAGCAAAGCCCATACCGCATAGTCAGCTATTAAAAGCCCTGAAATTACAATGCAAAACAACCCAATTCAAACGAAAAACTAACAGCCTAATTTATGTAAAAAAAATGAACGAAAAACATATATGTAACACATAAACAATCGATTGATTGATTGATTGATTGTTGGTTGCTTAACGTCCAGTGGCAAATATTTCATGCATATTCAGGACGAGAACAAATTAACAATAAATACAATAGGTAGGTTCTGTAATAGGGGCGTCTGGGATTAAGGTCGGAGAAATTTAGACTACCACGGGAAACGAGGGCACATTGGATAGGGACAGAAATTCAGCCCCGCAACAGGTCACCCACGGACCCCTCACAGAGTTGTTGCAAGGGTTCTTAACGTGCAAAGAGCGTGGCACTCTCTTTACACGAGGCATCGGATTTAACGTCCCCATTCTGACCGGACGTGGCTGCATATTTGTACATCCCGCACAGCCAAACGGACGCCCCACTTTAGCACGGGTTTTACTGCCGGTCGGAGGAAGACCAATGGTGACCACACTTCTATTCCCCAGTCACCCTTGGGGGGCATAAACAAACGACAACCACTGAATTACAGGCTCTTGACTTTGGACAGGCACATACATATAGAATGTGGCGGGGTTAAACATGTTAGCAGGATCCCAACCCTCCCCCTAACCTGGGACAGTGGTGTAACAGTACAACGTAAGAACGAACTATAAAAATCAGTTGAAAAAGGCTTAACTCATCAGATGGATAAAATTACAAATATTACAAATACAATTGGACGTGGCCGGGTACTTGTACATCCCAACCACAAAAAGACACTTAGTACAGATCTGAGAGTACTCGCAGTTACTGACAGCTAGTTCAAAGCCACTAACAACTATTACAAAAGTCATGCATCTAAGACTAATGTCATTTGTTCATGTGTTTAGATGTAGTTTTAAAACTTAACTGAAAACCAGGATAGAAAAGCAATATTGCAGCTGTTAGAAATGTTTAAAAACTGATATACTTTGCAATGCTTTGTGAGGTTATCAAATGAATTTCATAAAATCGTTGATAGTTTTCAAAATTTAGAAATTATTATTGACTATTTTCAATAAGAATGTTCAAATGCTTAAAATGTACACACACACAAAAACCATGAAATTAATTGAAAAATTGTAAAGACGAGATTGTTCTTAACAGCCTACAAGATACAATGTATATTGATCCAAAGAATTTTTTCAATCTCTAACTTTGTCCTCTAACAATATATTTCTTTCAGGTTTATATATGATCATATTAACCTCATACATTAATACTTTAATTATATATATACTTTACCTCTATTACAGCAAACCATGTATTAGGTACCTATTCACATGACTAATGAACTTGCCAGGAAAGACCAAATTTGTGAATCATCATACTCTACTTCCATATATGCTGTTGATGTAAAGGGTAAATATATTTTTATGCTGCCCCCCCCCCCCCCGGCCCCCAAATAAATGTTCCAAACAAATGTGTTTGTATGATTACTTTAGTATCCTCTTTTTCTTGGTTGAAATTAACTTTATACAGATGGAAAATATTTGGAAGGGGAAGAAACTGAATTTACTACTCTTTAGAGCCTCTAGTTTTTCTTTATTTAATATGTTATTCTCATATTGCAGGTTTACAACATACATGTAGAATCCAACTATGCAGATGTGAAGATCCTGCAGTCACCTTTTTGCGTTACAGCTTATGGCCAGCTACACCTACAAGCCCTAAAATTGGCTTTGATCTCAGATTCATGGAGCTATTGTCTGTTCTGCATCTTGAGTGCTGTTTACCTGGAAAATCTAATTGTGATGCTTTAGATGCTATGCACTCGAACTACATTAAATTAATCTCCAACGTTGTAAGTGAATGTAAACAGTTTTCCAATGTCATAAAGTGTTCTCTCATTAGGCATTTGTTAGAAATACATCAAAATTGACAATAAGAATGTTGATAGATTTTTAAAATATTTGTTGTCACAATGTGCTGTCTAGATTTAGACAAAAATAGGAAAAAAGATTAGAAATGTGGTTTTGTGCTAGAATGTAAAGATAGTTGGTGCACATCTTGCAAATTTAGTTTGTAAAAAAATCCTGGTATACTCGGTGTATATTTTGTGTATTAAGATTTGTTAATATCAGATTGTTCAAAGTTGAAGAAAAAAACAAATTTCACCCAGCTTCAGCTTACTTCAGATCAAGGACAACTGCTTTTAGAATCAGCTCAGACAAAGAGAAAAAACGCCTGTCTAGTTAAATTAAAGGTACTTGCAACTGACCGGCAATATTTATTAGCTTGATGAAGAAACATGCAGGTATGAAAATGTATAACAAGTATTATATACTTAAGAGCTGTTCCATTTAAACTTACATGGTACCAAGGGCAGACAATTTAAAACTTAAATTAATCACCCAAAGAATCAAATTCATAATTTCAATTCAATTTTCAATGGATTTTATAACAACCATATTAAAGATTTTAAAGTTTATGTATGTTTTATGGAACAGCCCTAATTTTTATAAATGATGATAAACTAATGTTGATTCAAGCTTTATAGTCAAGCTATACAATGTGATAAATTTTAAGGTTTACCTCTCAGCAACTATTTGTAAATAGCCATGTAGGAATTTTTTGTTGCATTTTTCTCAATAACTACAAATGAGTCCTTCGAAATTTAGAATCAAGTGTCATATAACTATGTTTTTCAGTGTGAATTGTTTTCAAATACATTTCTTAACAACTTTCTATTTACAATAAACCAATAAATATAATAAATTTGTTATATTAATTTTGCAGAGGGTCAAGATATTGGAATCCGAATAAGCAAACAGTTCTCCAGCAACTTTATAAAGATATAAAAGGAGTGGACATACTGAATGCTATTTACCACACAAATTTGGATTCTAAACAATTTTTGTCTCTAGAATCAGAAATATATGATCAGTTGGAAACGAGATAGATCTCTGAAAAACAACAAAAGGCTGTTCAGTCCAAATGTTTGATTGACCATGCAGAAGAAGAAAGTACTAATATTGACATTGAAATAAAAATATATTTACTTTATCTAAGTAAACAGAGTGAAGAAATCATTGACACAATCAACTGTCTTTTACCTTTAGATTGATTGATTGTTGGTTGCTTAACGTCCAGTGGCAAATATTTCATGCATATTCAGGACGATTTACCTTTAGAAGGAAATAGGTTCCATTTAGGCAAAATTAATTACCTCTTTGTGAAACATTTTAATATTGAAACTCTTTTTCATTCATGTTTCACATTATTTGAACACATTGTTACAGATGTTTTTCTATTGTACCAAGAATAGTTCATGATAAATTGAATACAGAAATGTCAAGATCCTTAAACTTACCAACCGAAGATGAAATAACAATAATTTTTCAGGAAATTGAGCAGTTTGTAAATAATGAATTGAAGCGTATTTACTAAGTATATGGAAAAGGACAGTGACGAGGAAGGAGATGACGATGATATTAAAATTGATAACAATGAATTTTTGTGTTGATGACACAATTATTCGATCGATTAAAACAGGAAAAGCTTAAACCATGTCAGAAAATAGCACCTGGTTATAAAACTCAATTTTTACGAGGGTCAAGCCATTGAAATCCGAATAAGCAAACAGTTCTCCAGCAACTTTATAAAGATAAAAAAGAAGTGGACATACTGAATGCTATTTCCCACACAAATTTGGATTCTAAACAATTTGTGTCTCTAGAATCAGAAATATATGATCCGTTGGAATCGAGAAAGATCTCTGAAAACCAACAAAAGGCTGTTTAGTCCAAATGTTTGATTGACCATGCAGAAGAAGAAAGTATTAATATTGACATTGAAATAAAAAAAATATTTACTTTATTTAAGTAAACAGAGTGAAGAAATCATTGACACAATCAACTGTCTTTTACCTTTAGAAGGAAATGGGTTCCATTTAGACAAAATTAATAACCTCTTTGTGAAACATTTTAATATTGAAACTCTTTTTCATTCGTGTTTCGCATTATTTGAACACACTGTTACAGATGTTTCTATTGTACCAAGAATAGTTCATGATAAATTGAATACAGAAATGTCAAGATCCTTAAATTTACCAACCGAAGAAGAAATAACAATAATTTTTCATGAAATTGATAACAATGAATTTTTGTGATGACACAATTAGATCGATTTAAACAGGAAAAGCTAAAATCATGTCAGAAAGTCGTACCTGGTTAAAAAAAGTGATTTTTTTAAGTTTGTTAATATTCTTCTGTATGAAAAATTAATCAAAATCCATATAAACAAACCAAGCGTTTTTATTTTTGGATCAATTGTTTCTCTTTAAAATCTTGAAAAGATCCGATGTAATTAAGTGAAATTATAGTATTCAAATTTAGTAATCATACCTAATGTATAGAAGTATCTTCAATTTTCATGCCTTTTGTTCTTATTGGTGTGCCGTCTAAAGTTAAAATTATTGCTTTTTTATTCATAAATCTTGCAATATAGAAAGGTTATTAAAACAAATTAATGTTAATTTTACTATTTAAAGGAACTTGCTGTTGAGATTACTCGGGTTGAAATTTTAGGGGTGGGTGCATAAAATGATTTGCAGAACAGGATATAACCCCCTGGCGCACTGTGAAAGGTCGTAAGGTTATAAGTCCCTGGCATGGATGGAATAAGCCTGTAAACTTGGCCTGCTGCAAATCAAACTATGCTTTTTAACACTTTTATTGCTTGATTGTTTTTGGTTTAATGATATTGTACAGATGTTTTACAACTTTAGGGAACCTAAATATCCTTATAAATAAATTTATGTAACCTATACCCAATGTTGTTATTTATATTATATCTATATACCAAGATTTTCGAACTTTGAATAGTAATTTTTCAGCAAACTTGAGACAGGATGGTACAATTTTTATACTCCTGTTTACGGGACGTATTATGGCATAACGTTGTCCGGCTGTCCGTCAGATATGTTGAATTATTGCACCTACTATTATGGAATTGTCTAAAGACATTTTACCCATTTTTCAAAACTAAGGATGTGAACTTGGTCATTTTTCAGCAAACTGAACAAAGGAGGGTACAAGTTTTGTGTATCAAAGAAAATTGTTTCAGTGACTAATGTATCTTGAAACTTGAGTCAAGGTCGAAAGTCAGATAGCTGACACCATACAATTATTTCCTACACATAGTATGTCAACATTTGCTTATGGTATCTTGGAAGAGAAAAATATGAAACCACAATAAATGACACTAGTAACGGGTTTTACCACTGAAACGGTCATTTTAAACTGAACAACTCTTAAATGCCTGAATTTACCGCAAGGAAAAATGTCAAGATCTTTTTCAGTTGTTCAGTACATGTTCAGTACACTAACTATCGCGATCGATTAAGTACCAGTCAGTACTGGATTAGGTAATTAAGAAAAAACCCGTAGCGTTAAATCCAGTACTGTTTAGTACATTTTAGTACACGTCAGTTCATCGATAAAATAGTTGATTGGGAGTTTTCAGTAGCATCCAGTACCAGGTAAATCTATCAATTTTGACATAAAATTGTTTGTGCAGATTAATAAGGTTTGTCTCCCTTTATTCGAGCTTGTTTGTAATACCCTGATTTCTCAATTATATTCATGTCTTTCCGTGAAAATTTGTTTGCTTTGTTCAATTGTCCAAAATAAAATATATGTGAGGGTTAAATGAGCATAAATTACAACTAAAATGAAATATGTTTTTTCGGAATTGCGTACAAATTTACCTAGCTTTAACGGCTTTCGGTAAAATTCTACAACTTTTAACCTTTAAAAAATGTATACTCAATTATTTAAATCGGACTTGACAATAAGACTTTATTATTGTAAAAATCAATTTTAACTGTAACTATGACATGTAGTTTTATGAGATTAAAATTCATTGAATATCATTCAATTTGCAATGTATATTTGTTCATGTTTTAATATCAAATATACTCTATTGCAATCATAAAAATATAGCAAGTTTTCAAATGGAAAGAAATATTGATGATCGAAAATAACTTTTACATAAAACTGTAATGTATTTTTTACTTCTTTTTGGTAAATTGTATCTATAAAGATTATGTTCCGTAATGACAGGAATTTTTATTCGAGGTCTGTAAAAATACTAGACACAAGCTTTTATTAATACTTCGTTAGTTAGCGAGTAAAAAAAAATCGAAATTTATAACCGTTAAAGAATATTGTTTATACAGCATAAAACATAAAAGGCTGCATAATGAGTCGCTAAAAAACGACGATTTTCAAATAAAATGTCAAAAAATAGTTGTCAAATCCGTGAGTAAATACGTAAACCTTAGCAACAAATACCATGAATTGCGTATTTTAGATATTCAAGATAATTGAAATAAAAATGATCACACCCCCACCCCCCCCCCCCCCCCCCCCGAAAAAAAAAACAAAAAAAAAACATGTAAGATAGCTTTTTGTTTTTTAAATTACATGTTTAATTTGGATATTGGTTGGCTTCGTATTTTACTTGTTTTCTGGTGTTTTTCTTTTTTTTCAATGACAAATGAAAAAAAGAGTCTAATATTTATAATCTTGTATAAAATAAAATTTTGACCAAAATAAAAACCCAAATTTTGTTAAAATTACTTTAATAAACGAGTATTCAATTATAATGTCCATGCCGTACAAAAAAGCACCCGGAAAATAGCAGTTTGATAAAGGGATAAATTCGTATATACCCGGCAAATAATGACAAATACCAAATTCAATTATTATGTATACATGTATGTATATTATATAATCATCACAACTGTATATTATTGCTTATGTGTATAATATCATCCAACAAATTTCCATTGTCCAGGTGACTGCGACCGATCGATAATATAAGTCCAATATGCGTGTCGTATGCAGAATGTCGTCCCTCCTCTGGTCGGTTGACAAATTAAATATGAAATGACAAGTATAAACACACAAGAAACAGATTATTCGGTCTGTACATGTCTTTATTGGTTGAAGGCATATAATTGCTGATATATTTGTCATTGAAACTCTGATTGAAATTTGTCTTATTGGCATCATACAACATCTCCTTATTTATATTTTGAAAAAAATGTCACTGCCAGCGGTTATGTATAATAAATGATAATATTGATGAACTAATGTTTCTGTTTACGTTAAACCAAATATCAACATTTACTCTTCCACCAGACAGTCTGAAATATTTTATTATTATATAATGTACACTTTTGTTTGAAGCTTCAGTTTATTTTCTCACGTGTTGTGTTTAAATTGTTCTTTTCAGTGAAAATTAACAGTAAAAATGAATCGAATTTTTGAGGGTTTTATTTGTCAGTTATATTGATCAAGAAAATGCGCAATGTCCAAGTATGTAAAGTTTTTATTCCACGATTATACTTTAAATCTAAAATACTGCTCGTTACCTCGACATTCAATTATTTTAACAACCCGACAAGTATGAAATTCAATGTACATTTGTAAGAATATATTGGGTATAAGTGAAAAGACAGCAACCCCACGAAAACAATATGCAGAAGACATCATAAGACCAACATACAGTCAATAACAGTAGACAGGTTTACCCATATAGTGTATAACAGTTGAGAATTGATTTAACGGAAACAATGAAATATCTGCCATCAACGCCCATTTTATTTTTATAAAAAAAAATTCTGAACATGCATGTAATATTTGCCACTGGACGTTAAGCAATTATCAATCGATCATTTTCATAAATGATATTATGTTTTTGAAGCTCAAAGTAAGTATATATTTATATATAGACCGTAACACGTGAAGCTGTGATACTGTGATTTTTTTATTTTTTTTGTGAAGATGTTTTAAAAATAATGCTTATTCAGAATCTCTATCTCAAGTTAAACATGTTCAATCAGCAAGGTCTGTGTATAATATGAATTCATTTAGGAAATAAGTGTTTAAAAAGAGTAAATTTGGTGTGGGATAATTTCAATTTTCCAAAAAAAATATGATCATCAACGTGTCGTCTATAGAGAATGCAGTCATGCAGCCATTGCCGTGAAAGTACATGCAAATCTTCCATAGGTATACATACAAGTTATCATGATCTAATTTTATATAATCTTCATGGAAAGCCTATGTCTAAACCTTATATGCAGTTCTTGTATAGTTTGTCTTTTTAATGGTAACACGATAGCATGTTTTAAAACTGACTATTTTAACCCCCTTTTTTACATTGTATCATTATCCTTAAAAGTACATTCGAGAAGAGAGTTGAAATAGTTTGGTAATTTGTAGAAATAAAATGTGCAAACATGTAAGGCTTGTGCATATGCATGCATTTCTTTGTTTTTTTAGATTAAAAGTTAGAACTAAATATACAGAGGTAACTTTCAACCGACTGTAACATGTGATTTAAAGCCGAAGTGGACATCCTTGATTGGGTTGGCGATTAGCTTTTTTGTTAATTTGTCTGATACATGCATGTATAGTGTGCGCCGATACGGGTCACCGAACACTAAACACCTGGTTATCGAATTAGCCTTATTCGGCCACTAACGTTACGGTACGTCTAAATACCGCTCAGAACATAAAAAGTGCACTCAGGACATGTAATAGATGTTTTAGTGTGCGTTAAGGGTATGCCTTCGATAGATAATTTAATTTTTTGATCTTATAATTTTTGTTTTCATAAAATCAATTCAATATTTGAAAAGTTATTTAAGTTTTATCGACACGTGCCGTTTTTGGGGATATGCATAACCAATTATCATGTAGATTAGGTCGTTTGATCTTTAATAATTAGGAGTTTCACTGTGATTAGTGATGGTAATAAACACATACAAGTAAACTTGGCAAACAAAAAAGGTTTCCCTTTGAAAAATAATAAACATACTGTTTTTGCAAAAATGTTAAATAAACTTTTCATTTTGTTTGTAAATATTGAAGCCAATTGAGAAATCTTCACAAAGTCGGGAAATTTTTCATTCAATTTATTTCATTTGAAAACGTTAAAAAATATCGATAAAATTCATTGCAAAATGTGGCGTTCTTGGGGGTCAAAACCCCCGTTTAAACAGCGTTTGTCTCTTTTTGTCTATTGCCAAACATTCTAAAAAATAATGAAACTCGTCGCCAATATCACCGGAATTACATAAAGTACAAATAAAATTTTCTCTCTTATTATTTTGCCATCTACCAATTTCAATAGAAATTTTTGTGTTCAAAGTTCTAAATCTACAAAAAGAATCACTATTTTTTGTCATATAGAATATCAAAGTAGGCTTCGCAAGTTAGACTGTTTTTGCATAGTCTTTAATCGTCCCCCCCCCCCCCCCCCCCCTAAAAGGAGAAGGTCCGGTAAGGGCTAATTTTGGCCTAAAATTTGACTTACATCTGATGAAAGATTTTTTATATTTTTTAAACACTTAAGTGTCTACTTCAGTCGATTCAATTAGTTTTTTGTAAATAATTTTAACTGATTTGGTCATTAAAGACGCTGAAATTCAAGCTTAAGTATGAAAATCTATCAAATATGCCATAAAACGTCACTTTTCAGATGTTTTTTTTTTGTCTAAAATGAAAGTGGCCGCATTCGTGTTCAGTCTCAACCTTGATATATCTGATGTAATATCATCAAATACAACATATATCTAAATATTAAGACTGAACACAAGTGCGACCACTTTTAATTTAGACAAAAACCGTCTAAAAATTAGCACAAATGTTAAAATTGTGAAAATTTTAATAATTTTGCATGAATTAATGATGCTAGTACCTGATGCATGTGCATTGTATGGTAAAAAACAACCAATATTTATGTAACGAAAGTATTATGCTTTCCAATAAAAAGCTAAAAGCTTAAATTCTAACAAATTTGTAAAAATGCTATATTTTGGGGTCAAAATGGGGTCTTACCGGGCCTACTCCTTTCTTGTAACCCCTGATAGTGTTGAACATTATTAATAGACAGCTTACATATGCAAATTTTATCTAAAAAAATATTTCGTCATTAAATCTCATTCTTGTCCAGTAATACATTTCTTGAACTTACTGTACTTATCAAAATTCGATTTTCATATGATCAAATCTCATATAGTAAGATTTAATTTCTTATTAAAATTGTTCTTGTCCAGTATTACAAGCCTTGAATGAATTTAAATAAATTCTGAAATATTAATTTATCTCCGCTTTCCTCTCAGTTTCTGTCGTTTATCATATTTAGGTATTTTTCTAATAATCAAAATTAAAGTTTTTTGTATCACACTCCGTGCAGTGTGATACGAGAAATATGTCTTCATGCAAGAAATACATAACAGGTCACGATCATAAGAGAAACTGTATAAAAATGCATTGAGTGGGAGTTTTTATTTTTTACTTCATAATCGTAAAAATGCACTACGCATAAAGTAAATTTAATACATGTAACATTAAACAATTCCGAAACAACTTAAAAACATCGTATAACATGTATAATTCAATTTTATTCAAAACACTGTTCTAATAACATAATATTTATAAACAATAAGGATAATCCAATCAATTTTGTTGATTGGATAATTCACGGCTGAGTAGTTGTGTAATCAGTGACACGTGCCCTCATTATTTTATAAATATAATAAATATCTCTCGAAGTTCGTTTTCAAAATCTACCAAAATTTACTACTAAAATAAACAGCGTGCAACGAATAGATATATCCGTCCTGTGTGCATATACGATAACTTTAAAGAGTCCTGGGCATTTTACTGGTTAATATCCATTTGTATTTTAGGTTGCTAGTTGTCGTTATTCAACTTTATTAGTCTTAAGATATACATGTACATGTATTTATAATATCTTTAACAAATTTAATCATTCAAATATGAAAAAGGTCCAATTTGCTCATATAGCTCCTCGTGTAATTTGTTCATAGGGACAGACAATTAAAGGGGGTTATGTTTTTTTTTCTGAAAAAAAAAATGATCCGGGAGAAAGAAAAAGAACTAGTCAGATTGAAAGTATTTGCCGTTCATTTTAATCTTATATTTAAATAAAAAAAAATCACGACAAAAAATAAATCATTTGAAATTAGCTTGGTACGAAAAAAAAATCAGAAATCTTAATCTAGCTTATATAGTATCAAAGAGATATAACCTGTTATGTCGATTTTATGACGCGTCACCTTTTTTCACAGTCTGTGGTTCGGTTTGTAATGGTATATATTTTGTATTCTTTGTTAACATATACCTTTTTGTCTACTATTTTTCTTCAATCGATAGAATTTACTTTTAACCATCCACAATATTCATATCTAAAATTGACTGGAACGAATTCGATCATTGTGATCTTTTTTTCAAATATCCAGTGACAAATATGTCAGTGATCAAGAACAATAAAAATGAGGTTTGCAAAGTAAGTCAACCGTGATGAAGAGCAAATATTTTAACCGTCATCCGTCAAAGTATTATGTGGGAAGTGAGTGCCCTGCAACATATCATTTTAGGACCCCTCAAAAGTGTTCTTGCAAAGGTTTGTATGTGTCCAAGCACTGGCTTTACCCCGCCGGTGCATCAGGTGTAATGTCTCAGGCCATTTTATCCTGTTGATAAAAAATCAAGTGTATCAAATAAAGGAATCCCCTCTTTTACACACACAAACAAATAAGTAATTTGTTATGAATAAAAAGGTAGACTTGTCCAGGATTTTAATACGCGTGATCATCCTATATACATTGTTTTTTTATTATTATTGGCTTTGAATTAGCTGTCAGTAACTGCTGAGTACAGATCTGACTTTGTGGGGGATATATAAATACCATGCCACGTCGAGTCTGTGTTTTTGTTAGATGTTTTTCTACTTTGTATTGATCTGATGAGTTAAGACTTTTTTGACTGATTTTTATATTTTGTTCTTATGTTGTACTGTTACACCACTGCCCTAGGTAAAAAAAAAAAGGGGGAGGGGGCTGTTTGGCACCTTCAAACACGTTTAACCCCGCCTGTAGTTCGGTGGTTCTTGTTGGTTCATGCCCGTCATATTTGTGTTTGGTAAATTGTTTTTCTCAATTTATTTATTCATATTTTTCATTTCGGGGCCTATTATATGGGTTTTTCTCATTGTTGGAGGCCGCGTGGTTGCCTTTAATTGTTTACATCCACTTCCGATGAACTTGGGTGGATAGGTGTCTCATTGGCAATCATACCACATCTCCTTATTTTTAGTATACCGTGCTTGGATGGATACAAATATATGTCCGACACAAAAACTCTTGTGAGTGATTTTGATAGACGTAAACCTGTTTCAAAGAAAGAAACTGACCATCGTCTCAGATTTTTGATTGATTTTGTTTGACTTATTCACAATTTGATAATGACATTAATACACATTAAATTATTAACATGTTGTTTTCATTTTTTTATAAACTTTGGACGATTTAGAGCTTGCTATACCGGTATTCTATCATGTCTATATACTCCGGTCTTTTGTTGGAATACTCCATGCTGCTCTCAAGATGTCTTTTGTCGTTCGGTTGCTGTCATACTGACGTGTAATCCATAGCAATGCCGAACTGGCTAATACCGATATATTATTCATCCTGTTACATGTAACTGCGAACGGACAATTTTACCTTGTTTGGAATTTATTAAATTGTCACATATATTTGGTTATTTATTTCTTATTGTTACTCTTTGCGGGTAATCATAGCCAGTGTCTTGTATGGATGGAAAAATATTTTAAAAGAAAATAGGATATGTCATCTATGTAATCAAAAAATTGGCGACGAATATCATTATATGTGTGTTTGTTCACATCCTAGTGTGTCACTTCTTAGACAAAATCTCGTACCTAATTATTACTTACAATATCCTTCAAGGCAGAAATTAATCGGTTTACTTTCATTGTGCAACATAAAGGTGTATAGGAAAGTATGTACTTTTCTTAGAAAGATTACTTATGTGTTGTAGATACAATTTTTATACATTATATATATATTTAGGTACTCACAATCACTGGAATAAATAGGAAGATATCTGTACAAATGTAATCCTTTAAACTTAATAGGTAACATATAATGTATATATCTCAATGTCATGAAAATCACGTGCTATTATACATTACTCTGCTGTCGATTTATGTGTATACTTTATCATGTTTTGACCTCTTGTACACGTTTGTGTCTGAGGAAATAAAAATATTTTGTCTTTGTCTTGTCTTGTATTTATAGGGGTTTCCTTTCACAAATTATTTACAAAAAATAATTTAAAACCTGTTAACTGATTTCATTTGTTTTGCTTTTGGCATCCGATGGCCGAAGGATTTAACCAGTCGACGGCATAACTGTAGTGAATATTAAGTTTGCGGCAAATTAAATGTGTTTAGTTTAAACAGTATTTATTAATGAAAAATTATAACAATTAAGGAGTACAATGGTACATGAAATTCAAATATGGGATTCGGAAACAATTTGGAAAAACTTTTATAAATCCGTCTCCCGAAAATGTGTTTGTTGTAGTTATAAGTGGTTTCTGTTGACATGGTCGACAAGGAAACAGATATTAACAACATATTTGTATATGATTAAAAATATATGCATAAATGCCATAAACCATTTGTAAACGTTTGGTGGTACATACAATTGTATTTTTAGGTGTTCGTCTTCGGTAAAAGAGCAAGGAGGAACGTGGTTACATGAACCGTTAAAATCAGTTGAAAACTGAAATTTTATTCACTACAAATGCAAATTGAGAGGTCTATGTATCGTGTGAATCTCTACGAGACTCAAATAAGAAACACAGTGCATGTGTAGTCCTATAACATAAGACTTCGGAGTTTCATATCATTTACATTCAACGTTTTTTATCGGATAATTTTTTTTTACTATCAATGTTGAAACGGGTTTCAACATTGATAGTAAAAAAAAACGGGTTTCAACATTGATAGTAAAAAAAAAATATCCGATAAAAAACGTTGAATGTAAATGATATGAAACTCCGAAGTCTTATATTATAGGACTAAGTGCATGTAATGAATCATAATCGAGATAAAATAGGTTATTTTACAAAATTACAGTCGGGGAGGTTCAATCTTCGTGACCAAATTTTCTTTGGAGAAAATATGCTGTTTGGGGTTTGCCAAGGATTTACAGAGGCGGATTTAGAGGGTTTTTCAGGGGGCCCGGGCCCCCCTTTTGTGGAAAAAATTTTGTTGATTATATAGGGAATCACTGAAGCATGACTGGAGCGGGCCCCCTCTTATGAAAATTTCTGGATCCGCCACTGATTTATATATACATTCTTGGTGTTACTCACTGCTGTATGCCGTACGGTGAACTATATATAGTTGTCTGTTGGTAACTTCTAGGTCATCAAGTCTCTGGTGGGTTTTTGTCTCATTGGCAACTATACCACATCTAATTTTTTTTTATTCTCTAGTTAAAATTTCCAAAAAACTTTTTTATAAGTATATGTTGACCTTAAGACATTTGTTTATTTTTTGGTTGATGGGTAGATGTCTACTACTTTGGATTCATTAGTGTTTGGGATACCAAATATTGGATTTCATGGTAATAGATAAAGCACAAAATTAAATGTTCAACGAAGTACACATTTTCTAAAGAATTATATTTAGACGTTGGCAAACCCACTAAATTAAATATCCACAAGAATACAATTTTTCCTGAACGGAATTTGCTAAAAATATAAGACTCCGCAGTAATGTAGGTCTGGATGGGGTTAAATCAATCTAGAATAATGGCAAAAAAATATAAAGAATAGAGAAAATTGGGGAGCCAAAGTATGAAGAATAACGGCTGTAAATAAAAATTACAATACTGATTACAGAAATGAATGATGCACAGAATAAAGAAATCATACACTTGTTTAACTAATTAAATAAAATCTAATAGTAAAATGATTTTCAAAAGAATTTAAACTGAATTAACACTTTTTTCAAAGATGAGCAAATATGGTCTACAAATTTAAAGAATACAAAAATTAACATGTTTAAGGAGCCCCCATCCAGACTACAAGAAAGTTTTGGACTTCTTCAATCCGGTCAAATAATGGGACATACTATTACCATCTATGCATTACTGGTATTGTATCATAGCCTTAACTGAACTTTTTTTATAATGTGACTTCGAACCCAGCTGGTGACCTCTATTAACACTGGTATTCACATGTTGTTTTTTTCTGTTCCAATGAATGAAGGTGGCTTTACATCAATGGAAAACACTATGCATATTATGGACACCATTTTTATACATGTATGTAAGAAACCTGCTTTAATTTGTAGTAGACCGATCTAGGTTTAACTAGAAATAGTTTGCTGAAAGACATTCAACTCTTTTCTTGAATGCTACATGCTTCGTCATGTATACTGAGGAGTAGCAAATTCTAATTTTAAGTCTAGAATAAGAAACTAACTTACAATCACCCTTACTTAAATTTGGTAGGCACATTTTTAGCGGTTGTTTGTTGCAACATCATATTTGGTCTCTGGTTTATAGTTATCTCACTGGCAATCATACCACATCTCCTTAATTTATATTATACAAGACTACAATATCATGAATATAATTACATGTACATGTAATTGAATATTTATTGTTGTCTGAATTTTGTTTCATAGCAAACATAGCTGTGATCAATGGTCATATAAATAAAATGATACTTTGAAGTATTGTTAATTTGCTTGACCAGAATAAAATGCCAGTTTGGTTATAAACAGTGCATTTGTAATTAAGATTATCAGGAATACATGTATCGGTACACATTTAGACTTTAAGCACAGTAAGCAGTCAATTGGCGGTAAACATTGCAACATATCAAGAAAATTCAGGTGTACTATAATATAAATATTCACTGAATCTATGAAATTTTATTATTCCAAGGCACGATTAAATTCAGATACATGTATGAGCATGATGATGCACTACAAATATATGCACTAAGACTTTGAATACTTGTAATTCCAAATTGCTATTTCAAATGAATAATTATCCAAGGTATTAACAGCCATCCAGTTGTATGATCTTTCTAACAAATTATTAGTGTGCTATTTATTCAAGACAAGACAAGACAAGACAAATACTTTATTAAAGTCTCACCTTATGTACATACATATAAAACATATACATATATAAACAACAGCGTATACATAAGCCACTCTAAAAAGAGTTACGAGAGACTGATTAAAACACATATACATAAAAAAAAATGTATATACAATCATTAAACCTGTGTAACATCGACATATATAAAAGGTTAATTTCAGCTTATACATAAAACACTCAAAAAAGAGTAAAGAGAAACTGATTAAAACAGATTGACATAAAACATATAAAAGTAATGTATATACAATCATTAAACATATAAAACACTTTTTCTTTTCAATAATATATCATGGCAGATTTTGGCAGTGTAAAATTGCATATCATCATTATTAAACATAAATATAAGTTTTTCATCATCAAGCATATTTATAAAACTATCGTCAAAGTGACTAGCACGAGTAAAAAAGCCTTCACGTAAATCTGCATATATTGGACATTGCAATAAAACATGTTTTTCATTTTCAATATCATTACAATTAAAACACAACCTTTTTTCTAAACATAAATTCTCGTATCTTCCTGTTTCTATTCTAATAGGTGCAACGCCACACCGAAATTTAGACAGAGCACTCCTGTATTTACCAGGCATATTTTTAATCAAATAATTCTCAACACCATATAAAAATTTGAATTCTCTGTAAGTTCGCAATTTACTTGTATCATTAGACATCAATTTTCTTAACCAATCCTGCTTAAAATTTTCAAATAATACATTTTCGATACCTTTTATATCATTCTTACTTAAAATATAATTAATATTACAAAAATTATTCATACCAAGACTAATAAATTTGGCATTTACTCTAAATTGCCAATTTTTTATTCTACCCTTTCGATAGGAATTACTCCATAAAAAAACTTTTTTATTCAACCTCTCATCACACATTTTTGTTAATCGGGACCAGTTTCTAAATACACAAGACCATTGCTTAATACTACAAGGCATTCAGCCCATATCACCATATAATGACAGATTTGGTGTGTATTTTCCGACACCCATAAAAAAGCGCATGGCTCTATTCTTCACACTGTTAATACATGATAAATCCTTTGTACCCCATATGGCAGCACCATATTCAATAACAAACCAAACCAATGAATCAAAAAGTTTTGTAAATGTGGAGTACTGAAAACCTCCATTAGCTTTACACTTGGATATTAATAACCCTAATGATCAACTAGCGGATTTTGCCACCGCTTTTGCCATATCATCATAACTCAAAAATTCAGTAAAAAGTAAACCAAGATAATTATAATGAGATACAGTATCTATTTTGTTACCATTAAATAAAAATTGAAAAGTAGTTCTAGGCACAGACTGTGTTCTAAAATGTACAATGTTTGACTTATCTAAATTAACTGTCATATCATTTTTATTGCACCATGTATTGAGTGTATCTAACAGTTTTTGTAAATCTTTCTCATTTTCAGTTAAAAATACAACATCATCTGCATACAATAATATACAAACTTTATCATTATCAATATTAATACCAATATTTAACCTTTTAATATCATCAATTAAATCATTTATAAAAATATTGAACAATAATGGCGATAATATACACCCTTGTTTTAAGCCACAATTTACGTTAAACCAATCAGTAAAATTACCGTTAATCTTAACACAAGACTGAACATTTCTATACAAAGAATGTATTGCCTGCAGCATTTTCGAACTTATTCCTAATGACTGTAGTTTACAAAACAATAAATCTCTATTAATCCAATCATAGGCCTTTTTAAAGTCAATAAATGCAATATAAGTTGAAAGTTTTCGAAGTTTTCGTGTTTCAATAATGTTTGTTAAAGTACTTATATGATCCAATGTATTTCTACCTTTTCTAAAGCCATTTTGCTCATCATGCAGGAAATCGAGGTCATCAAGTTTGTGTGCTAAACGTACATTTAGAACACCACAATAGAGTTTATAAGAAGTTGGCGCTAAAGTCAAACCGCGATACGACAGAGGGTCTCGAGGGTCTGACGTGGAACTCTTAGGAATTGGAGTAATAACACCTTTTGACCACATAAAAGGTACCTTCCCGGAGTTATAACAAACATTAAACATTCTAGTCAATGCCATTAACGTAGTCTGATTCTTATAAAGTTCAACGGGAATCTCATCATAACCAGGAGCTTTTCCGCTTTTAGAAGACAGTAGAGCGTTCAAAACTTCATCAACTGAAATTTCACAGTCAAGCATATCATCAAGTATAGATTGATTATTTAAGTCATAATCATAATTATTACAATTTCTATTGAACATATTAGAAAACTCAGATTTCCATTTATATAATATATCATTTTTATTACACGAAATAGACCCATCACTAAGTTTCACCTCCATAGGAATACTTTTTTGCCGCTCGTTTCCGACACCAATTCTACCAATCTTTTTCCAAAATTCCTTTGGATTTTTACAAGAGTTATCCAAATCTTCTTGAAACAAATACCAGTACTGACGTTTTGAACTTTGCACAGCTTTATCAAATACTTTCCGTTTATCTATAAAGCAACTGCGAAACTCTTTCTTTTGATTTCGATTTTTACATTTTATCCATTTTTTTTCAGAAATACACACTTCATTCCAGAGAATGGTTAAATCATCATTCCACCATGGTTTCCTACACTTTCTCTTTTTATTACTAGCTCCATCATGTATTCGTATCGTTTTAGATTGAAGTTTTGACGACATTTCGTTTTTTATAACGCTCACGAAATCTTCGTACACACGGTCAATGTTGTCTTGAGTGGCCTCAGAAGATTCCAAGTGCTGAATAAGCCCATTGATTTCAGAAATAGCAGAACTAGTTACAAGCCAATCATCGGGTAGATTGCGTGTATCATATTTGGTTGTTTTACGTACATTTTTAGTTATATTCAGGTTGTTTGCTTTAATTCCAGAACTAAAATTCAACGTGAAGTCCCATGACAGGAAGGAGTGATCCGGAACTATTCTGGTCAGATCGTATTTACCGATGGCACAAGTACTATTTGCTTCTTGTCCAGTTTAATCCCAACATCACTTCATGGTACTGTACAATGCTGTTTGAGCTATTCATTTTTCCAAAAACAATAAATAATATACACAAAATTATGAATTCATCCACAATTGACATCTGTCTATATTTCCTACAAATCATAAGTGCACATTTATCATTTGTAGACTGCTTCATTTTTCTAGCTGGGAATCATCTACAAAAAAACATATATATGATTTTAAGAATGGACTTGTTTCTTTAGTTTATATATGTTTTGTGTAACAAATTTTGTAAGTACTAGTACTCTAAAATTATATTCCAAGAAGAAAATCACAATTACAACAACTTTTATTTAGGTAGGAGAAAGCATTCAAGCATGGCCCTAGAACACAGTTATTTCATACTGCATTTCAATTAGAAAATAAATGAAAATTAAATAAAATGCTTCGCTGAGCGCAGCCTGATACGACCGCAGAGGTCGAACCCTGAACAGTTGGGGCAAGTTTGGACACAATATTCAAGCTGGATACTGTCTGAATTTGGATTGTGATCAAATGTTTGACATAATATAGGTTTCTGACACAAAATAAATGTGGTCAATGATCTTAAAAATTTGAAATGGGACATTTAATTTACTTAGAATGGTCTGATATCCAAAATCTAACAACATGGTTAGATTCAGCATATAAAAAAATCACCAATAATTCAATTTTAGTTGAAATCAAACAAAGTTTAATTTTGGACCCTTCAAACCTTCACTACAAACTGCTCTGAGTCTGAAAAGACCAGTTTTTGTGCTCGACCAGTAAAGTCGAGCACACATTTTACTCGACTAGTCTCGACCAAACTTCTTAAAAACCTGGGATTCAGTGAGATTAATATATTACCAAGGTAGCTGTATAGTTAGATGAAAATCTAAGTTGATTTGATAAAGTTATAAAAAGAATTATTAAAAGTGTACTATCAGAATATAGTCCGAACTGCAAATTCAAGCTTTTTTTACCTAGATTAATTTTAATCCTTAAATTTGACAGCAATACACCAAACTTCTTAACAACCTGGGATTCAGTAAAGATTAATATATTACCAAGGTAGCTGTATAGTTTGATGAAAATCTAAGTTGATTTGAAAAAGTTATAAAAAGAATTAAAGTGTACTATCTGAATAAAGTCCGAACTGCAAATTCAACCTTTTTTTACCTAGATTAATTTAATTCTTAAATTTGACAGCAATACACCAAACTACATAATGACCTGTGATTCAGTAAGATCAATATATTACTAATATACATGTAGCTGCATAGTTTGATGAAAATCCAAGTTGATTTGAAAAAGTTAACAAAAAAAATTAAAGTGTACTATCTGAATTTTGTCCAAAATTGCAAATCCTAGCTTTTTTTACCTAGATTAAATTTGACAGCAATACACCAAACTACATAATGACCTTTGATTCAGTAAGATCAATATATTACCAAGGTAGCTGTATAGTTTGATGAAAATCCAAGTTGATTTGAAAAAGTTATTAAAAGAATTAAAGTGTACTATCTGAATATATTCCTAAATTCAAATTCTAGCTTTTTGACCTAGATTAATTTAATTCTTAAATTTGACAGCAATACACCAAACTACATAATGACCTATGATTCAGTAAAATTAATATATTACCAAGGTAGCTGTATAGTTTGATGAAAATCCAAGTTGATTTGAAAAAGTTATAAAAAAAATTAAAGATGCATATCTGAATTTAATCATTTTTTTTTACCTATTAATTAAATTCTTTCATTTCACAGCAATGAATCAAACTAACAAATAAACTGGAATTTTGTAAGATCTTTTTTTTATTTAGTTAGATGGGCTGATTTATACCAGTGAAGACTAAATTTGAAGGTCCAGACTAGTCGAGACAGGTCGAGACTGGTTAAGACTGAGTCGAGACTAGTCAAGACAGGTCGAGACTAGTTGAGACAGGTGGAGACTGGTTGAGCCTTGGTCGAGACCATTTCAGACTACACCTGTGACCAAGATCATCAAGTACTGAATCAGACTAATTAAGTAAAGTCGAGACCTAGTCGAAAAATTCATAGAGATCCATTCACTTAAACTAAAGTTATTGTCCGGAAACCAAATGTGTCTTCAGATGACGATGACATCATAGCATTATACAACGCAAACATTTTTTGCCGTCGTATAAAAATCCCACCTGCGCTTTCTCAACAATATCATAAATATTTTTACAATGTGCTGAACTACGTTTGGGACAAATTATATCAAAATTATAGAATGAAATTGTCTCTGGTTAATTTTATGATCTTTGTCCTAGTACAAGTACATGTTTTGGGAAAACTTTACCTCAAGTCAGCCAACTAAAGTAACTATAATTTCCTTCTAAAATTTATCAGAAAACCCTGGGTTTCATTTGACATTTTTTTTTTTTTATTTCTTTCATCATTACAATTTGTAATAATTAATGTTTTGCAGTTTTAACCAATGTTTAAGTTGATAAATGAATACCCAATATAACCTTTTATAAATGCATTTCTTAACATAATACAATATACATGTAGCATGTTGCTTCATACTTCTTTTTCAAATTGTTTTGAATATACAGTAAAATTATGTGAGCAGGTACATGAAAAAGGGTGCAATTTAACATTTGTGGAAATCATAGTCGTGTGCGATACCTACATGTATGACCCTTTGAAATTCACCCCTCAAGACAATTTACTGTTTTGTTGACATCTGTTTATTACCTATGGCATTTAAAGTATGTACATGTATATCATGTATATTCTAATTTCTGATAATTACAAATACAATGTTAATATCCCGATTATTACCTATTCTAATTTCACTTTTGTATGGTTATGAATTCATTTTCAGTAAATATATAACACATAATGAATATGTGTACATGTATTAGATATAAAAAATATTTTTCAGGAACAAATTAACTTTAAAATTAATATTGAAACCGACATTGTATTAATTAGCTTATTTTCAAGATAATTATAAACATGATGAATTTTATGACAAATAAGTAGATATCAAAGTTGTTTTACATACAATTGTTCAAGAAAATACGAAATTTACTTAAAACATATAAATATGGTACTTAATCTAAGACAAATTTAACTCATAACTTAATGATCACTTCTACTGTACCCTTTTGTCTAGGGCAACTGGTAATAAACATGGATATAGTAGATAAGGAGATGTTGTATGATTGTAAATGAGAAACTATCCACCCGAGACTTAAGGACGAGGATGTTAACAACTATAAGGCACTGTACAATAATCAACAATGACCAGAACCCATACCATATTGTGTGGTGAGAATGAAAGGCACAGCATGACAAATTCTGAAATTTTCATAAGAGAAAACTAATAACAGTCTCCGGGACAAGTTTGCACTTCCGCTGAGTGCAAAAGTTGTCACCTTAATTTTTGGAGTTAAGTCAAAATGAAGTTGATAACTTGGTTGGTATTGGTTCCCTGATATTTGTCCTAAAAAATTTTGGCTCTAGCACCACTGTTGAAAAAGTTATGCCCCTTTTTTTAACAATTTCCTCAGAGGAAAAGTAGTTTTCCTCAAGGGAAATTGTATTTTCCTCAAAGGAAAAAGATTTCCCTTAGGGAATTTGCTGCATTAATATTTCCTTTCAGGAAATTTGCGGCTTCAAATTTTCCTTTGAGGAAATTCTATTTCCTCCGAGGAAATTTGAGGCTTCAAATTTTCCTCTGAGGAAATACTTTTTCCTGTGAGGAAATTTGCGGCTTCAAATTTTCCTTTGAGGAAATACTTTTTCCTGTGAGGAAATTTTGTCAACAGCTATTTCCTGTGAGGAAATTTTTGACAGACACTTTTCCTTGAGGGAAAATTCAAGACCACAAATTTCCTCTAAGGGAAACATTGTTCTCCAAATTTCCTCTATGAAAATTTCTGTTATTCAATTTTCCTCTATGAAAATTTCAAAACAGTAAAAACAGTATGAATATAATTTTTCTGAGACTGAATAATTGATACAAAAGATAATTAAAACTTTAATAAAATGTTCACTGATGAGTAACATGACATACAAAAACAATAGGCTAGCTGTTTGAGACAATACAATAACAAGCAAAACGCTATGAATATCATACTATTTGTGATGTTATTAATATTGTGCTCATATTTGCAGATTAAATAAATAACCACTTTTCATGTTAATTTAACTTTTCTTCTGTTTAGGCTACTGCGTACAATTATTCAATCCCCTACATAACAGTTCAGTGAATAAATAATTACATCCACCAGACATCTTCCTTCAATTGGTAAAGAATACATTTTTGCAATTTGTTCTTCAAACGTCTTCCTCTGTATATTTGATATGACAGAGCTATGTACATGAATGGATAAAGCAGGTGTTTATTTCGACAACAAAATACTATTTTTTCTACATTTCTCCATAATCCTTCAGTGAATATGTAGGTTGTTGCAATTACACAATTGTGTTCTTGTGCATCTATGATTGTACTCCATTTTGTTTACAGCCATTTTGTAGAAATTTCCTATTTTCTTTTTCCAGGTAAGCACACATTTCATTTCACATTAATCCAATTAGCACACAATGTAGAAAACTATTAACCTTAAGTTTCCTCTTCTGTATTGACCTGTTGATGATCATGAAAACCAAGAAGTCTCACCTATAAATACACAAAAAAATAAATTGAGAAAAAAAACAGCAATATGAAATAAGCTTATTTTATCATGTTTAATATGAACATTTTGAGAAACTTAAATTTGATATTCTTACTAATCATGATTATGAGTTCTGTTTTCAGTGCTTTGTGTCCACGACTTAATGCCTTGCAGTGATAATGAGTTGAGCCACACGCAACAGTTTTTACAGTTTGTTCATATGATGTGCTATTTGAACCACTGTCCTAGATTATGGTTAGGTGGAGTGCTCACAGACATGATTTTTTTATTAATTGTTATTGGCTTTGAACTAATTTGGATTGTTTAAATCTTTTCAGGTATGGGTTTTCTCATTATCGAAGGCCGTCATTGGTTTTTAATTGCTTGCATCCACTTCTTTGAACTCTGGTGGATAGATAACTCACATACCACATCTTCTTATTTTTATAATAGTCATCATTCAAGGGCAATCACTTTTATTATATAGAAGTGGTCTTACCATTTAGGCCTTGTTGTCTTCTGTTTATGTTGTTTTGCCGATCATTTCTACTGTACAGTTGTCATGGTTGTAATTGTTTATATTTTTCTTTATCTTCTATATTTCTTGCCCTAAACTCAAAAAAGGTAAAAACTATAATTTAATGACTATAACTATTATTGTACATCAGTATGTGTTTTTCTATATACCATGATATATAAAAAAGGAATGAAATATTTGTGCTATTTCATTTCACAGACTATTTGCCGGTCAACAGTTTCAAAGACATAACCACGGTCAATAGTTTAACAAACAAACATTCCCGTACTTTTTCATCGTGTTCATACTAATTTTTCAATGGACAACAATGACGTGATTAACTATTCTTCTATGATGTGTGTGCTTGACAACATTAAACTCTGAAATATTGTTAACGGTATAATCTGTATGTGTCTGTCGTCAAAATTTCAAAAAATTTAATCCTGGTATCTATGATGAGTTTACTTACCATTTAGGATTTGTTGACTTCTGCAAATTTTAAATTGCCTATCATTTCTGCTGTTTATAATTTCTCTGTATCTTCTATAGTTCTTGCCCTACACGTAAAAAGAGTAAAAATTATTATTTAATGACATCTTGCATCAATAATCATTTTGCTGTTTAATGTATATATCAATGCGTGTTTAATAAAAAGCTGTACCATGAGTGCTTGATAAGCTTGTTGTCCTTTTAGCTTGGGTTTATGCTTTAAACGAATAATTTTAATGATCAACTACATTAATCATTATAGAAAAACTGTGAGCACTGCGCAACAAAGACCCCCCCCCCCCCCCCCCCCCCCTAAAAAAAAACTACAGGCTCTAAAGAGCCTGTGTCGCTCACCTGACTCTATTTGGGTTTTTGAAATCATATAAAAAAGATAAAAATCATAACACATACTTTAATAATGATTGAGGCCATATTTGGTTTAATATTGTCGTTCTTCGCTTGTTGGCCATCTTGGATGATGGATCGGCTACAGAGTAACAACACTTGGTCAACACCTTATAAGGAACATTCATGCTATGTTTGGTTTCATTCCATTCAGTGGTTCTCTAAAAGAAGACATTTGTATGTATTTCCTATAGGGTCCTATCTTAAACTAAGTCCCCCGCTGCCGGCCATCTTGGATCAAGTAACAACTCTTGGTCAGCACCTCATAAGGAACATTCATGCCATGTTTAATTCCATTCCATTCAGTGGTTCTCTAGAAGAAGTTCAAAATGTAAAAAGTTAACAACGGCGACGGACGACGACAGACGACAAGTGATGAGAAAAGCTCACTTGGCCTTTCGAGCCAGGTGAGCTAAAAAAGGACATGCACACAGTGGTATACATTGAAACAAAACATGAAAATAATTTGGCTCCATTTAGGGATATTGCAAGTGTATATAAGTTTAAGGCCGTGATTTTTGAACAAATACAATTCTAAAACCTTCCAAAGTGTGAAAATGGACAATTTAAAACAATTTTCCAACAACTAAAATTCCATAACTCTGCATCTTATATAAAAATAAATAGGGGATGATACTCCGGCTTGCATATCATATAAAGTTATAAAGGAAGATTACTAAGAACGGTAAAATTTATTCTACTTAAATTTGAACTTGATCTGATTTTGTGGTAAAAAGTATTGCGTTAAAGTTTAATAAAATTTGGTTGAGGCAAACTTAATTTAGAGGACGGAAACGAAAAATTCATCATTTTTTCCATTTGTAAAGGACATAACTCTAGAACAGTAAAAGTGACACCACCAAAATTCAAACTGTTTTTTGTGATAATAAGCATTGTGTGCAAATTTCATAACATTTGGTTGAGGCAAACTAAAGTTAAAGTTAGAGAGAGGGAAACCAAAAATTCAGCAATTTTTCCATTTGTAAAGGGACATAACTCTAGAACGGTAACACTGACACCACCACACTTGATCTGAGTATTGTGGTAATAAGCTTTTGTAAAAGTTTCATAACATTTGGTTGAGGCAAACTTAATTAGAGAACAAAAACCAATGACTTTGGGACAGACGGTCAAGGGTTGACCCACTATGGGTCATAAAAATGAAAAGGGAGTTTATGTCAATATATAAAATTAATTCACCAAAGTTTCATAACAATTGGTGAAAGCATTCTTGAGACTATCCAAAGTCCCAATATACAACAAAAACTTAAATCAGAATTTTTTAAAAATTGAAAGGGAAATTATCATGATTATCAGTCAGGGATATAACTCTATAGGGTTATTACAGAAAATAACTTGCATGTGTTATTACAGATACTTTCATTAGTTGTCTACTCTTAAATCCTTAAATTTTCTAAATCTGTTATAACATATGTTTGTTATTTGTAAAATAAATCATAAATATTTTGATTTTTGGTAGGCTCTAGGTAACTCTTGAAACTTTGCGCAGAAACTAAATGCATAGCCTTGATAACTAATTTTTGAATTAAATTAATACATTTTTCATTAACCATGGCAAATCAATGAACGAGGCTTTTAAGGGATCATAAGGGATCAACTTAGCTGTAATAACAAGGCTTATGTTGTACTGTTACACCACTGTCCCAGGTTAGGGGGAGGGTTGGGATCCCGTTAACATGTTTAACCCCGCCTCATTCTGTATGTATGTGCCTGTCCCAAGTCAGGAGCCTGTAATTCAGTGGTTGTGGTTTGTTTATGTATTACATATTTGTTTTTCGTTCATTTTTCGTACATAAATTAGGCCGTTAGTTTTCTCGTTTGAATGGTTTTACATTGTCATTTCGAGGCCTTTTATAGCTGACTGTGCGGTATGGGCTTTGCTCATTGTTGAAGGCCGTAGGGTGACCTATAGTTGTTAATTTCTGTGTCATTTGGTCTCTTGTGGGGAGTTGTCTCATTGGCAATCATACCACATCTTCTTTTTTATATTAGTTATTAAAGGCATTTAACTTGTTATATAAGACACTTGGGAATTACTGGGAAGCTTGCGCAGAACCTCATTACATGCTCTGATCATTATTTCTTACAATAAATTAAAATACATTGTAATTAAGCATGATGAATGTCTGAGCAAATGCTTAGGAATGATGTAGAGGAGCTGTAATAACACCCGTTAGTTATTATAGGCATATTTTTTTCAGTAATAACATAGGTGTACTATGAATGATTGGCGAGCTATGAACTGTTATATCTTTCTATAGTTAAGTATACACGAAGACAATAGTAATATCAATAGAACCTGTGTACATTTTAAGAAAACTAATGATGTATATTGTCCCTTTGAAACATGTAACATGCATATATGTTATCACAGTTCTTTGATTTTTTAGTCCACAATAACAAATGTATGTTATTTTTCTGTAATAACCCTATACATGCTATACATGCTATAGAGTTATATCCTTGACTGATTATATGTTAATTGGCAATATTAGTAAATGCATGCAATAATTTCTGAAATTTACAGTATATAGGCTTTTAACCCCACCATATGTTTGCACCTGTCCCAAGTCAGGAGCCTGTGGCATTTGTCAGTTTTGTATGATTTTTAATTTTAGTTTCTTTTATATATTTCGGAGTTTAGTATGACGTCCATTATCACTGAACTAGTATACATTTTTGTTTAGGAGCCAGCTGAAGCACGCCTCAGGTTGTGGGATTTTCTCGCTGCATTGAAGTCACATTGGTGATCTTCGACTGTTATCTGCTCTTTGGGCGGGTTGTTGTCTCTCTGACACATTCCCCATTTCTATTTTCAATTTTATTTTAAATTCTATTATAAATGTTAGGCTTCTTGTTTTTTTTGTTTTACATTTGTCATTTCGAGGCCTTTTATTATATTTACAGCTTTCTATATGCATAGGTGCTTGAGGACAGGATCCTGAGTTTAGTATGACGTCCATTATCACTGAACTAGTATACATTTTTGTTTAGGAGCCAGCTGAAGCACGCCTCAGGTTGTGGGATTTTCTCGCTGCATTGAAGTCACATTGGTGATCTTCGACTGTTATCTGCTCTTTGGGCGGGTTGTTGTCTCTCTGACACATTCCCCATTTCTATTTTCAATTTTATTTTAAATTCTATTATAAATGTTAGGCTTCTTGTTTTTTTTTGTTTTACATTTGTCATTTCGAGGCCTTTTATTATATTTACAGCTTTCTATATGCATAGGTGCTTGAGGACAGGATCCTGTTTTGAGCCCCCACCCCCCCACCATAGTCCCTCCCCCTTCTTATCATAAATCTTAGATTTTTCAATATATATCACTTATTTGTACCATATATATACTAATATACCATATTCTTACTCTTAATATGCATGTTTACTATCAATGTGAATCTTGACTCCTGTCCTCAAGCACCTATGTCTATATGGTGTGAATTTTGCTCATTGTTGATGGTCGTACGGTTATCTATAGCTCAGCGAAGCAACATCACAACTGTTTCCAAGTTTGTGAAGTCAAAAGACTATATTCATCTTTTCGACTTTCGGATCATTTGTTGATTTTTCATGAATATGTGCCATTCCAATATGAAATAGCTATATCATATTAAAAAAAAACTTTCAACTAGGATACTCATTTTGGGAACTAATGATTTGTTGGGTTTTCCCTAGTCCAAATAATTATGACGTCTGGCAATTTTTTTTCTGGGACGCCTAAATAGCCTTGCAAGACGTCATTTTCCCCACCATCGACATCGTCATGTGGAAGAAACGAGTTTGGCGCATTAACAAAAAGATCATGTCCGTAGTGACAAGTTAGTGTGCGTGCTTACCAATATTTGAATTTTATGAGCCTTCTTTTTGAATATTTTCTTCATTTTTTGGTACAAATTATACTGATGTCGAGTGCTGTTGTTGTGCTGTTTATTTTTTACAAAAGCGATCAAGTAATGCAGGGGAAGGACACTTACTTAAAAGACCAAAATGAGCCGCAACTAATAGGTACATAAATATTTTACTATGCAGTCAGTATCCCGATATACATGTATATACTCTTAGACTCATTTCACAGCGTACAATTGAAAATACTCGTTAGTCATGAACATTTTAGATCACTTTAATTTTAGATTTTATAACTTAAATTACGAAAGATGATAATTTGTCAAATGAGCCCCTGTAACCAGGTGCTGATTTTTTAACACGCGTCAAAAACAGTTAAAAATGCCGGGATCTGACAGAACTTTCAAGAGCTATTTCTGTTACTGTGAGTTTATTATATATTTATCACAAAAAGCTAATGCTAATTTCGTTTCTTTTAGTATGAAGCCCCCCCCCCAAAAAAAAAAAACCCCTCCTCCAGCTTATCTGATTAATTCACGATCACTCTGAGTAAAGAAAGTAAGTCACAATTGCTTGTATCAGGTATTTTAAATTCTGGTTGATAGTTGTCTCATCACCAATCATACTACATCTCCTTATTTTTTTTTTACAATAAAGCTATATTTAGATGCGGTATAGTGATGAATGTGTAAACATGCAGCATTCTTGTAAATAATTGTTAAAATACAGCACAAAAGATGCATAATATATCAAACTCGAGTCAACGCCATGTCAAAAACTAAAAACAACAACAACAAAAAACCCCGACCAAATGACAAATAGTCTATAAAAACAAACTATAGCATACCAAAATATATAAGTTGTAAAGACTTGCATGCAACTAGGCCTATATATACAGTAGCTCTATGTTCTTATAGATCTCATAACATTACGATTAAAGTCAGATTATGTGTGTGTAAGTTTATTAGAAAATTCAACGAGACACGTCCTAATCAGGTAACATCCAAAATAACAATTTACAAATCCAGATCTACTGCCTGTTGTATATTACTTACATGATTGTATATTGGCGAACGAATAGAAATGTTTGGTACGGGATGGCGGCTTCGAAGCGGAGACAAAAAGACCAAGATAGATGAAAGTGTAGAATTTTGTTGTTGAGAATTTTTTTTTTTAAAGAACTAGATTAGCATCTCGTTTTTTTTAGATACATTGTTAGCTATTACTGGCTATAATAATTACCCCCTTATAAATATTCGCAAAACATGAAGTTAATGATCAATGAATATGAAAACACTTAATAAAGTATAAATATTGGTAAACGGACAGCAAGTCATAGGACTATTATAGTTCGAATAAATTAGTTTACAATAACTGTTGAAAGGTTATGAGAGAAAAATCTGGATGAATTTATTTTTTTAGAATGATTTATTTTACAGTAAAGGCTTCATATTTTTAATCAGTTATTTGTAAAAGAAAGGTGACATGTTTAACACCATGGATCCAGTAAATTAACAAACTACTATGATGGATTTTTCTTTACAATCATTGATCATTATTAATATTTAAGAATAACTTTTGTTTACAAATTCGTTTTAATAAATAATGGTTCAAGAAAAAAGAAAAAACTTTTTGAAAATTAGTCTGTTAGTTTCCAAAGAAAAAAATATCTTAAAAACTGAACTGCATGTGAGTTTTCAGAAGAAGACCTGAAACGACGCTATTTCTATAGTTACTCTAGTTCGCTAACGAATTCGCTTCTTGTTCCATTGAATATAATATATATATATTTCTTGAACTACTATAAATAAAGTAGTTCATTTTAAAATGTATTGTTTAAAGGTTAAGAAAACAATAAGTTAAAGTGGCTGGTACATACATGAAGCTTCATGGCTAATACCAAAAAGGTATAGCCAATTTCCCGTCAGTTATTTTTTTTATTTTTGGTTCACATGTTCAAATTTAATAAATTGATGAATTTAATAATTTATTGATATCCTAAATCCTTGTTAATATATTTACTTCGGTAGAAAAGAAAGTTAATCTTCTCATCTGCACTTTAATCTGTATATCTATTACATATTTGGGGATTGAAAAAAATATCTTTAAAAAATGCGGTTTCGAGCCTATTTCTTCATTTTAATTTGTTTACACGTTCAGCAATAACTGATACAAATATGATATATTACCATTGATAAGGCCATATATTTGAAGCTGTTCACAAAATTTTGTACATTATAGGTACGTGTATCAGATCGGACATTTTTTTTTAATTGTTCTATATAAATAATCTTACTATAAGTTATCTCAGGTCTAAACAAAATGTTGCTATGAGTGTTCTAATGAGTTTTGTTTGATAATTTTTTGTTTAATTCAGTTAAAAGTTTGGTTTTTTTTTACACGAGAAGGTCTGCTAAAAAGTTTATGATGATCTCTTTTTTTTCAGCGGATACTAGGTGGACTTTCCTCTGTTCCGATGAAGGCAGTGCACGTCTTTCATTTAAAAGATTAAATCGTAGTTTTGCAACAGACGGCGGCACATCGGGCATTGACTTACCATTTTATAATTTGTAACAATTAACGGGATCCCAACCCTCCCCCTAACCTGGGACAGTGGTGTAACAGTACAACATAAGCCTTGTTATTACAGCTAAGTTGATCCCTTAAAAGCCTCGTTCATTGATTTGCCATGGTTAATGAAAAATGTATTAATTTAATTCAAAAATTAGTTATCAAGGCTATGCATTTAGTTTCTGCGCAAAGTTTCAAGAGTTACCTAGAGCCTACCAAAAATCAAAATATTTATGATTTATTTTACAAATAACAAACATATGTTATAACAGATTTAGAAAATTTAAGGATTTAAGAGTAGACAACTAATGAAAGTATCTGTAATAACACATGCAAGTTATTTTCTGTAATAACCCTATAGAGTTATATCCCTGACTGATAATCATGATAATTTCCCTTTCAATTTTAAAAAAATTCTGATTTAAGTTTTTGTTGTATATTGGGACTTTGGATAGTCTCAAGAATGCTTTCACCAATTGTTATGAAACTTTGGTGAATTAATTTTATATATTGACATAAACTCCCTTTTCATTTTTATGACCCATAGTGGGTCAACCCTTGACCGTCTGTCCCAAAGTCATTGGTTTTTGTTCTCTAATTAAGTTTGCCTCAACCAAATGTTATGAAACTTTTACAAAAGCTTATTACCACAATACTCAGATCAAGTGTGGTGGTGTCAGTGTTACCGTTCTAGAGTTATGTCCCTTTACAAATGGAAAAATTGCTGAATTTTTGGTTTCCCTCTCTCTAACTTTAACTTTAGTTTGCCTCAACCAAATGTTATGAAATTTGCACACAATGCTTATTATCACAAAAAACAGTTTGAATTTTGGTGGTGTCACTTTTACTGTTCTAGAGTTATGTCCTTTACAAATGGAAAAAATGATGAATTTTTCGTTTCCGTCCTCTAAATTAAGTTTGCCTCAACCAAATTTTATTAAACTTTAACGCAATACTTTTTACCACAAAATCAGATCAAGTTCAAATTTAAGTAGAATAAATTTTACCGTTCTTAGTAATCTTCCTTTATAACTTTATATGATATGCAAGCCGGAGTATCATCCCCTATTTATTTTTATATAAGATGCAGAGTTATGGAATTTTAGTTGTTGGAAAATTGTTTTAAATTGTCCATTTTCACACTTTGGAAGGTTTTAGAATTGTATTTGTTCAAAAATCACGGCCTTAAACTTATATACACTTGCAATATCCCTAAATGGAGCCAAAATATTTTCATGTTTTGAATCAATGTATACCACTGTGTGCATGTCCTTTTTTAGCTCACCTGGGTCGAAAGGCCAAGTGAGCTTTTCTCATCACTTGTCGTCTGTCGTCGTCCGTCGCCGTTGTTAACTTTTTACATTTTGAACTTCTTCTAGAGAACCACTGAATGGAATGGAATTAAACATGGCATGAATGTTCCTTATGAGGTGCTGACCAAGAGTTGTTACTTGATCCAAGATGGCCGGCAGCGGGGGACTTAGTTTAAGATAGGACCCTATAGGAAATACATACAAATGTCTTCTTTTAGAGAACCACTGAATGGAATGAAACCAAACATAGCATGAATGTTCCTTATAAGGTGTTGACCAAGTGTTGTTACTCTGTAGCCGATCCATCATCCAAGATGGCCAACAAGCGAAGACCGACAATATTAAACCAAATATGGCCTCAATCATTATTAAAGTATGTGTTATGATTTTTATCTTTTTTATATGATTTCAAAAACCCAAATAGAGTCAGGTGAGCGACACAGGCTCTTTAGAGCCTGTAGTTTTTTTTTTAGGGGGGGGGGGGGGGGGGTCTTTGTTGCGCAGTGCTCACAGTTTTTCTATAATGATTAATGTAGTTGATCATTAAAATTCGTTTAAAGCATAAACCCAAGCTAAAAGGACAACAAGCTTATCAATCACTCATGGTACAGCTTTTTATTAAACACGCATTGATATATACATTAAACAGCAAAATGATTATTGATGCAAGATGTCATTAAATAATAATTTTTACTCTTTTTATGTGTAGGACAAGAACTATAGAAGATACAGAGAAATTGTAAACAGCAGAAATGATAGGCAATTTAAAATTTGCAGAAGTCAACAAATCCTAAATGGTAAGTAAACTCATCATAGATACCAGGATTAAATTTTGTATTTACGCCAGACGCACGTTTCGTCTACAAAACGCTCATCAGTGATGCTCGATAAGACTCATAAGGCCACTTTTATAAAAATTATTGCCTTTGAAAGATGATTATCATGATTATTATAAAAATAAAAAGATGTGGTATATTAAATATGAAAACTATTGATCATGGCTCTAAGAAAGCAATTATAGGCCAGAGACGGCCTTCAATAATGAGAAAATCCATGCCCTATTGTCAAAGTAGTCATAATAAAAGGCTCTCAGATGAAAAATTGAAATAATCCCAACTGTAGAACTAATTGCCTAGTTTATAACAAAACAAATTAAAAAAAATAGATATGACAGAAATGAAACAACAACAACCACTAAATTTTAGTGTCAGAATAAACTACAGGCTCCGAACTTGGAACAGGCACAATCAGAATATGGCAAGGTTATATAAAAATAAGAAGATGTGGCATGATTGTCAATAAGACAACTCTTCACCAGACAAGAAATGACATACCGGTAGATTTCCTGCAAAAAAATAAACAGTCCGGACTGAGCAGGAAATTTATACCTTTCCCTTAATCGAAAAAACACAAAGATCTGTTAGTACTCACAGTTACTGACAGCTAGTTAAAAATCAATAAAAACTAATACATGTAATAAAAAAATCAGGTTTGTGAGCACTCAACCCTACCTTAACTTTGGACAGTGGTTTAACAGCTCAACATATAAAGAACAAACTGTAAAATAACCGTTGCAATTGCCTCAACTCAAAAGATTGATAAAATGCACAAAATCAACAAATATAAAAACCCATAGACAAAAAGCACGGAATTGAGAGAACTCACAAGTAAGAGAGGAAATATTCTTAATATGTTCATTAACAGGACAAAATAAGCTTTTTTATTGCTGTTTCTCTCTCCATTTATAACATTTTATTTGTTTATTTTGTGTATTTATAGGTGATCAGACATCTTGGTTTTCATGATCAATAGGTCAATACTGAAGAGGACACTGAAAGTTGATATCTATCTACATGGTGCGCTAATTGGATTAATGTGAAATGGAATGTGTGCTTGCCTGCAAAAAAGAAATAGGAAATTTCATCATAATCACATGATAATGTCTATAAACAAAATGGAGTTCTATCATAGGTGCAGAAATTCACAATTGTATACATGTAAATGCAACAACATATTATATATATATTTGTCGAAAGAAGGGAGAAATGAAGAAAAAAATAGTATTTTGTTGTTGAAAGGAACACAAGCTTTATCCACTCATTACATCGTTACCTCATATCAAATATACTGAAGAAGATCTTCGAAGAACAAATTGCAAAAATGTTTTCTCTAAGAATTGAAGGAAATTGTTTATCATGTTTATTGAATGGAATAATTTATGCATTGAACTTTTACGTAGTGGATTGAATAACTGTACACACATGACACAGCAGCTGAAACAGAGGAAAATTAAAATTTACAGGAAAAGTGTTTATTTTATTATTTAATTTGGAAATATGAACGCATTCTTAAGAACACCACAAATGGTATGACATTCAAATTGGTTGCTTATTAATGTATACAATTGAAACAATAACAAAGAAAACAGAATACTTTGCTACAAAAAAATATTTTATAAATCAAAGTTAAAGTCATATAAAGTATGTACAATACCTTGACCTAAACAGTCAGACTCACTGTATTGTTTTTGTATGTCATGATAATTTTGAGGCAAAAATTTATTAAAGTTTTAAATATCATTTGTATCATTTATTAAGTCTTGTAAACATTATGTTCATACTGTTTGTATAGTGAAGAAATTTACAATGAGTAAAAATAGGGGAAACCATTTCCTACAGGGAAAGTTGATGTACAGAAATTTCCTTTGAGGAAATTTGGAGAATAATGTTTTCCTTAGAGGAAATTTGTGGTATTGAATTTTCCCTCAAGGAAAAGTGTTTGTTAAAAATTTCCTCAAAGGAAATTGCAGTTGACAAAATTTCCTCACAGGAAAAAGTATTTCCTCAAAGGAAAATTTGAAGCTGCAAATTTCCTCAGAGGAAAAAGTATTTCCTCAGAGGAAAATTTGAAGCTGCAAATTTCCTCAGAGGAAATAGAATTTCCTCAAAGGAAAATTTGAAGCCGCAAATTTCCTCAGATGAAATAGAATTTCCTCAGAGGAAATATTAATGCAGCAAATTCCCTAAGGGAAATCTTTTTCCCTTAAAGATTTCCCTTGAGGAAAATACAATTTCCCTTAAGGAAAAATCTTTTTCCTTTAGGGAAATTTGATTTCCCTTGAGGAAAACTACTTTTCCTCTGAGGAATTTGTTGAAAAAAGGGGCATAACTTTTTCAACAGTGGTGCTAGAGCCAGAAATTTTTAGGACAAATATCAGGGAACCAATACCAACCAAGTTATCAACTTCATTTTGACTTAACTCCAAAAATTAAGGTGACAACTTTTGCACTCAGCGGAAGTGCAAACTTGTCCCGGAGACTGTTTAATGCCATGAGTTAAATTATGTTCTTATTTTGAAAATCAGGAGATGTGGCATGATTGTCAATGAGACAACCATAAACCAGAGTTCAAATGGCAAAAGTATAAGCAATTACGTGTATACATAAGTCGCCACAAGACCTTCAACAATGAAAACCCCCATAATGTATTATAATATATATAGTCAGCTATAAAATGTTTAATGTCCAACATGAAAAATGCGAAACAGTTTAAACATGTTAAATGAGAAAATTAAAGGCCTTTGAGATTATGTTATAATTTAAATCATACTTATCTCAAGTGCACTATTCAAAAGATTATAAAGAGATGTGGTATGATCTCCAATGAGACTATCTTCAAGAATGATCATTTAATAGCTAGTCAACAGATTGATGAACAGTTCAACTTCACAGAAAATTCATAAATTTCAAAAACATATAAAGAATTAGGTGTGACGCTAAATTCTTCAATAAACTATACAGCCTTCTCTTCTTCTGTGTATCATTGTGTGTTGTTTTCCCCATACAAATTTAAAAATCATCGAGTATTGAAAACACATAATTTCCTATAGGTTTAGATTAACAAGCAAAATTGGCCAGTGTAGGTAAACAAATTTCGGAAAAGCATTATAGATATATTTTGATTGATTGGTGTTTAACGCCACTTTCAGCACTATTATGACTATTGTCATGATTGTGTCATTTCCTGGAGGTCTGTGTATATTGGTGGAGGAAGTTGGAGAGCCATGAGAGAACCACCAAACCTTTGCTCGTAAAACTGACAATCCTAGACAATTAAGATTGGAATATAATTTAGTAGCATGCTAAATATACAGGTATATCTATAGGTTAAAGTTGCCACTTTTACATAACAAAGTGATTTTTTTACATCAAAATAGACGACTATCGAGTTTATGCACTTTCCAGTAAATTTCATATGTCACAATGCTTATGTTAATATGTCACCGATTGCGCGGGGCAGCTGTTCGGTAACTCCTTCTTAAAAAAAACTTGAGATTGGTGTATAAAGATAAAACTTTGATTTCTGATATTGTATAAATAAAATGTTGAACAACCATTGAAAGCAAATGCTTTACTTAAGCCATATAAAACAATGTTAAGTTCTATTCGTCCGCATTTGGACTATTACACTAATAAAATAGTCTACATGGTCTAGGTCCGACAGGTAGCTCCCTTGGTAAATTATGCTTGTCACTGATAATGTTACCCAGCTGAGCCAGAGGCGGATTTAGGGGGGAGGGGAAGGGGGCCTGGGCCCCGCCTTTTGTGGGAAAAAGTTTGGTTGATTATACATGTATAGGGAATCACTGAAGCATGACTGGAGCGGAGCCCCTCTTCGGCAGTCAGTGAACCTCTACCTATGAAAATTTCTGGATCCGCCACTGTGAGCTGCCAAGTGTATCAAAATAATATGAGGATATGTTGGAACCCCCCTTTTTTGACGATCAATGCTTTTGAATGGGAACATAAGGTTGGAACCCCCTTTATCCTGGGTATGGAACCCCCTTTTAGAAATGGCTGGATCCGCCCCTGCTGTCCATGTTTATTTTGATGTTAAGGCTAAATTTTATACTATTAATGCTTGATATTGATCAGCTGCTCGTTTTAGATTATTTTGTTTTAAATGTCGAAGAACAGGAATTTCAATGAACAGATGTATTATAACCAAACCCCCTTTCTTGTGAAAGTCGTCGATATAAACACTTAAAACAGATAATGATCATTCAACTAGTTCACAAATCAAACAAACACTCTTGTAAAGCAAGGATTTGCATGTATAGCAAATCCTTATGTAAAGTAAGGAATGTATATCAATCGAAACTGTCAAAATGTTTTCAAAATATATACTTACGTTAATTCAGTCGGACACAGCAAGAAACTACTAAAAGACCAGACAAACGGCGCGAAATCATAGCGTTGATATTTTCGAAATCTATCGGGATTTTTCATCATTCTAATCTTTACGGAAATCGATTTACAGCTGTAGTCTCAGTTTACAGTCATCAATATTTTATATTTGCATAACCATTAAAGAATAATTATTAGAATGTTATTTTCATACAAATATTTTAACAGTTATTACCTATGTTATAAATTACCAATTTATGAAAATGAAACGCATGTTAACAAATCCGTGTATCTACAGCCCCGTTGCCGATCATGTCTCTTTATATTTATTTATTCTCGCTTTTTCTTAATTTTTTTATTTCAATTCCTCTGCTAATCAAAGGGAAGCTATCCTCATATTATTTTGATACACTGAAAAGTACTGGACAACGATTCTATCGATGAACTGAAGTATACTAAAATGTACTTGTCAGTACTAGATTTAACGCTAGGCGTTTTTTCTTAATTACCTGAACCAGTACTGTCTGGTACTTAATCGATCGCAGTAGTTAGTGTACTGAACATGTACTGAACAACTGAAAAAGATCTTGACATTTTTCCTTGCGGTAAATTCAGGCATTTAAGAGTTGTTCAGTTTAAAATGACCGTTTCAGTAGTAAAACCCGTTACTAGTGTGACTATAAAAATAATATGAAATCTTATATTAACCTCTTGTGATTTTAGCCACGGTGATTGATTGATTCATTGTTGGTTGCTTATTATTCTTTATCTTTAAAAACACTAGCTATTCTGTAATCACTTGAATAACTGTTTACTGGAAATAATTTTAAAATGTAATAAATGTCATATATAATATTTTAGATTTTGAATGCGAGGATCATTGGTTGCAACGTATCAGAAACGTCTATTTTTTTCAATTTCAAGTGCTACAAGGTTTCTTGAAAGTAGTTGCATAGTGCATATAGCAATCAAAATCGCACCATAGCGCTCATATCATTATCAACACGGACGTCTAACCCCCAAGGGTGACTGGGGAATAGAAGTATGGTCACCATTGGTCTTCCTCCGACCGGCAATAAAACCCTTGCTAAAGTGGGGCGTCCGTTTTGCTGTGCGGGATGTACAAATTTGCAGCCACGTCCGGTCAGAATGGGGACGTTAAATCCGATGCCTCGTGTAAAGAGAGTACCACGTGTAAAGAACCCTTGCAACAACTCTTTAAGGGGTCCGTAGGTGACCTGTTGCAAGGCTAAATTTCTGTCCCTATCCAATATACCCTCAGTTCCCGTGGCAGTCTAAATTTCTCCGACCTTGATCCCGGACGCCCCTATTACATATTAGGGAGATTTGGTACCTTAAACTTGAAATATTACAGGGCTGAACCTGTGCCCACCTTTGGTGCAGACTGAAATGTGTTTTTGCAGTGCTGCATTATCCATACCTAATGATACTATGAACTTAGCAGATGCATTAGACTTCCGTGATTGATTGATTGTTGGTTGCTTAACGTCCAGTGGCAAATATTTCATGCATATTCAGGACGAGGACAAATTAACAATAAATACAATAGGTAGGTTCTGTAAGAGGGGCGTCCGGGGTTAAGGTCGGAGAAATTTAGACTGCCACGGGAAATGAGGGTATATTGGATAGGGACAGAAATTTAGCCTTGCAACAGGTCACCTACGGACCCCTCAAAGAGTTGTTGCAAGGGTTCTTTACACGAGGCATCGGATTTAACGTCCCCATTCTGACCGGACGTGGCTGCAAATTTGTACATCCCGCACAGCCAAACGGACGCCCCACTTTAGCGAGGGTTTTACTGCCGGTCGGAGGAAGACCAATGGTGACCATACTTCTATTCCCCAGGCACCCTTGGGGGTTCATAAATCCAAGCGCGCATATAGAAACGCGAAGAACAAATTAAAAGCATTTGCTCGCTGCCATTGTACTAAATGCATAGAATATATAAGAAATGCTGTGTTGTATGACCCACTAGCTCCTCACAATGAGGAAAATTAAGTCCCCTGTTTCGTCATGAAAGGAAAACTACATAACGGTAAAAGAGTTAATAGGGTCTTAATTGGATGACATTTACATTACGATTATCGTTTGTTTCGTTTATAGATTTTGATAGATCCGTGTTTTACTTGCTCGGATTATTAATATTAAAAACAATATTTTTGTATCTATTCTATATTCTCAAAACTACATATGTACAGTTATGCTACAAATCTACGACTCCCAGTCTATGGCTACACGTGCTGTTCTTATCTATAGTCATGCATATTCATAAGCTATGTAGGCGTGTCAAAATCGTATCATACGCGATAATGACCAGCCAGTACACACTGTAATGATTTCATTAACCAGTATTAAAAAGATAAACATAACATCCCCGCCCACAAATTAGAAATTTCTAAAAATTTCTTACTGGTAAATGAAATCTTTATATATAAAAATTATTAATAACAAAATAAAAAAAAATCTGAAACAATCTCTAAGTAAATACTAATTTTACTTTAATATACACACAATTAAAAAAAAAATCATAAGTTCTCATTAAATTATGATACTATGTTTTAAATTAAATAACTGCAAAATTTGAAGACTAAAAATAAAAACAGAAAGTTTTTAAAGATCTAGAATAAAAGGTTTCTTTTTCTTCTTTGAAATATGCATTAAAAAAAAATATTATATCCAAATGTATATAAAAACAGAAAACAATAAAACATTTTTCAATTAAAATCAATGATCATGGTTTAAACTTAGTTCCCAGTGTAATTAAATTGCAGTCTTGAAACGGAAATTCTGTTTATCTGATCTGTCAAAATGACAAGTGTACATAAATTTTATAGGTACAAATCAACTAATCTAACCCCTTAATCTCATTAGAACTCATTATGTAAATCATAAATATCTCTCTGTGAAATCCCAGACACAGATGTTCGATACCATAGGTCGTAAAATCTTGACCATTAAACTCTCACTTGTTTATCTTACGGATACTTCCAAGAGCACGACAGATTACAGCTGTCAACTTTACTCAAGTGAACACTTGCAATGCATAAAAATGTAGCTTTGAAAATAAACATACATGTTTTAAACTGATGACACTAGCAGAGACCCGTGACTCTTAATAGATTTCAAATAATAATAACTAGTCTATTCTCACTCGCTCACATAATCAATATTATAATCTATGATCAGTAGATTAAAGATTCACACAACATTCAGTCAAAATAGATATTAATATATGAAAACAAAGGTTATTTCTAGCATAACATCTTTTGCGCTACTACATCTTTTGTTCAACGTTCAAACAATTCACAAATCCCGGCCACCAATTTTTGGCCCCTTTAATAAAATACCGACCACCAATTTTTGGCCACTTTTAATTTTATATCTCTTGAATCATTTGATTCCACCCGAAAACTCGTAATACAATTAGACACTCAAATAGCAAAAGTAACTTTTACAAATAACCTTATCAGCACGATTTAAGGATCAACAACAACAAATATACTACTACTAAATGCAGTCACGTGTAGCCCTATATATATATATAAGCATGCAAAAGAAGAGAACAAAAATCAATATAACAAATAAATAGAGTTAATGTCACTAACAGTTCAATGTAAATCAATTCTAAAACATATCATCAAAATGTCAAAGTTATTTAATATTGTTACACAAATATTCTTCCATCTACATCTATGGTATCCATGGTTCGGTTATTAAGGTACATCTTTAGAGAGTGGCGAGACAATTTTCACACACTCAACTTCAGAATCTTGTGGCGAAGCAATTCTCACACACAAGTATAAACTTTTCATCTTGACTAGCTGTGGCCAGGCAATTCTCACACACAGATCTGTATAAAACGTCTGAAACAATGTTGATTGGTTGTGGCGAAACAATTTTCACACACAAAAATAAACTCACAGTATCATTGGAGGTGGTCTATTTTGAACTACCTTCTTTGCTTTAGGGGATAAACTTGACTCCTCTACCCATATAGAATTTTGTGCTGGTTCGCCGACAATTTGTACAAGATATTTTAATTGATTGTTATCGACTTTCCTTGCTAAAACACGTTTGATTTTATGATATCGATTTTCGTCTGATGATATTGATTCTGTTCCTTATTCGGAATCTAAATTAACAAAGTCATTAAATTTTGTGGGTGGCTTTTTATTTCTAGTTGACTGTCGTACAGGGACTTGTTCATAATATCATGAACTAGAAGAATCGACCGTAGTATTGGAACTTTGGCTTTCACTTACATGTTGCAAATACGGCTGTGGTTGCGGGGCACGAATATATGCCATTTTTAATCTATTTATGTGTACAGGCATTCGAAATCTTCGCTTGTTTTCAGGATCTCTAATTTTTATTAAATGAGGACTTGGTATATTATCTCAAAGCTTGATGGTCACATTCAACAACAAATTTATTTCCACGTAAATAATCAGCGCAGTCTAGAATACTAACTACCATGCCCAAAAGTTCGAGTTTTGTAGGTCCATAGGACTGTTGCCATCTACTTAAAGATTTTGAACCAAATCGTATAACTCTTGGTTGTTCTTCACCGTTTACATTAGGATGCATTTGATATAACATGTAACCAATTCCACGCGAAGATGTGTCTACAGCAAGTCTAAATGTCAAATCATAATTGGGAAATGCTAATATTTTCGAGTTCAGTAACGCATATTTCAAATCATTAAATGACGATTGTTGTTCAACATTCCAAACGAAAAACTGACCCTTTTTCAGTAATCTAGTTAATGGTGTTATTTTTGCACTGAAATTCGGAAAAAAATTTTCGGAACCAGTTAAGCATTCCTATAAGACGTCGTAGCTCTTTTACATTTTTAGGGGGTGGGTATTCTTGAATTGCCTGTACTTGATCAGGTGGCGGACTTACTCCTTCCTTTGAAATAGAATGGCCTAAAAAGATACATGACGACTGAGCAAACGAACACTTCTTTGGTCCCAACTTAAGACCTGCAGAACGAAATCTATGAAAAACTTCTTGTAAGTCAGTAATATGTTGCTCAAATGTCTCCGAGCATATCAAAACATCGTCAAGATAACAAAGACATGACTTAAATTTTAGTCCATGCAACACTTTGTCCATGAGTAATTGGAAAGATGCCGGTGATGACGAAAGTCCCATCGGTAAACGCAAAAATTTATATGTACCAAAGCATGTATTAAATGCTGTGTAGCGTGTAGAATCGGGGTCAATACCTAACTGGAAAAATCCAGAGGACAAATCAATTGACGATATATAGTTTGGAACAAATTGTGAAAATGACTCTGTAAGTTCTTGTAGATTGGGAATGAAATATTTAAACTGTTCGGTACAAGAATTTAAATATCTAAAATCGCAACAAAATCTATATTGTGATAAGGCTGCATCCTTTTCGTTTTGAAAAGTATCATTTTGTCTTTTTCGTTTAGTCACCAAGACTATTGGACTTGTGATAGGCACATTTTCTTCCTCGCTAATCGGTGCTATGATTCCTTGTTTAAGGAGTTCATCTAAATGGTGCCGCAATACTTCTCTTTTATGTGGCGGGAGTCGATAAGGTTGTTGGTGTTTTGGTTTAACATCAGGTTTAAGATTTATTTTATGTTGTACATAAGTTGAGAACCCTAGATCAGGATTTTCTTTTGTTACGAAAATGTCTTTGTTTTCATACAAACAGTCAGTTAATTGCGTTGTTTGTTCCGGATTTAATGGTTCAGGAATACTAAAATTTGACAAAAACACAGTTTTGGTTTCATCGGTAAATTCATTGTTTCTACCAGTTGAAATAATCTGATTAATGGATCCACTGATCTGTACATTTTGAACTACAGGGGGACATTTAATGTCTTCAGTTATAACACTAAAGTCAGCATTCAATATCTGAAAATTCGCCAATATTGACCCTTTAGAGACTGAAATTGTTGTATTTGTAGGGTTCATTAACTTCAAAGGAATAGTTTTATCAATTGACACAGTGACTAACGCTTTTGAAAGAAGCAGCCCTTTTCCTAACGAAAACGCATTGTTTGTACATATACCTTGAAAACCAACAGATAAATATTTCGGCACATTTGCCCGAACAAAAATTTCAGAATTTGGCTGAATACTTAGCCTTTTATTACCTTTCACATGATGATATTTACTGTTTGTGTTAAATTCACTGAACTTCAATGTAATATTACTAGATTTCAAGTATTCCATACCTAAAATTAACGGATGTGATGTCGTGCTAAGAATGTACACTTTGACCTCATGTTAACCTTGATTCGTTTTAATTGTTACGGAAGAAATTCCTTCCACAAATATTAATTGTCCATTTGCTAATTTAATAGGTTCAGTGAACCTACTGATATCGGATTTAACATGCCTTGGTAAAGATTTGTATAGTGCAGCGGACATAATGTTAATTGAACTTCCAGTGTCAATCAAAGCTGCGATATCAACATTATCACAACAAACATTCATATAAATAAAATTTTCAAAAGTAGATAGGTAATCTGGTTTGGAATCGGTATAGTTGACTTGTTTAGACCTCGAATTTATGGACCCGAACGATTTGGCCTTGTATCGGTCGGGTATTAGTAGTTTTCCTGATTTGGTTTAAAGGATTTGCATCGAAAAGCAGTGTGACCCGTTTGGTGACAAATTTGGCATTTATAACTTGTTGTTTGTCCAAATCCATTCCAATTGCATTCTCGTTTCCTATGTCCTGGAAAATTACAGTTGAAACAATTTGAATTGGTGTTTGGGTATTGATACTGTTGTCTCCTTTGAAAATTATTTTGTGGCGACTCGTATTGGCTATTTGATGATGCTTGTGGGGCTTTCGAAATTAAAAGCTCTGACACATTTTTACTGAGCTTAGCAACTTCATTCGTAAGACTAGCGAATTCAGAGGAATTTTTAACTTCAGAATCATGTTGTGTAGGTTGCGAGGTAGAGTTATTGACATCGTCGTGTTTTGATGTTGAAATCTGATTTATAGCAGAAGTGAGGCTTGAAATCTGAGATTTGAGATTAGAAATTTCGCTTTGTTCAGTGGGAGAGCTAGAAACTGCATTTTCAAATATCATCTCACGGTATCCACATGTTTCTGCCATTTTAGCAGACGTTAAAGCGGCGGACAAATCTGATGGCTGTCCAGCCCGTACGAAAAATGCCATTTTCTCTGGTAGGCCCTCTATGAATCTAGCCAAAACCTCATGATCAGGTTTGTGTAAAAGGTTTCCCTTTTCAAGGATTTGACTATGGAAATCTTCAAGCTGTTGAGATTTTCCTAATTTAAGGGTGTTAAAAATTTGACCCTCCATCATGGCCATAGCGCTGTGATTTTTAAAATTTGTAAATTTTTCTTCAAACAAAACTTCGATGGCGTTCCAGGATTCTTTTGATCTTTCACTCAGGGTATTAAACCAGGTTAATGCTGGACCTTTTAAATGAAGATGAAACGCGGCTACTTTTTTTCCGTCAAAATCACGAAGATCGTGCAAAAGGGCATATGACTTAAATTCCGATAAAAATTTCTTTGCGTTGTCCTGGGAATAACCCGAAAATGTTGAGCAGTTGGCAAGTTTTTTCATTCTGGCAAACGAGTTTGAGTTTTTTGGAAGCGATGAGTCTAAATTTGTAGAATGCAATTTTAGCGTGGAACTTTTCCTTGGTGTTGGTAGGGAGAGAAAAATGTCATGTTCTTTAAATTCGTTAAATTTAAGAAAATCTGGAGTTAAAATAGTATTATCAAAACCATCTTCATTTTGATACAAAAACGTAGATTCAGCGGTGTTATTAATTTCAGCGGAAGAACAATCAATCCCTGGACTACTCATGTCAATTACAGTTCAAATTGTAGCGTACCAATGTACACATACAGAAAAAGTTTTTCATTCCTTGCATTTTGTATCGCAAATTACCACACATATATACCTAACTCGGAACTGGAATATTGTAGCGCGACAATTTGCACATACAATTATTAAGTATAGTAATTAAACGTACTTACAGATAACTTGAGTTGAATCTTTGAAATAAATCCTTTTCCAGGCAGAATTCTCTAGTATTATAACTAAATACAGTACATATTAAACACACGACAAAGTTTTAGCAACCACAATCTTGACAGCTCTATGTATGTTTTCGTTTTCCTTGTTTCCGTGTTTGCACTAAATCATTCGACAAACTTGGAGAATGTACATGTAAAATACGATTGATGTCACGAATATAAATATTAAACTGCTCAATTTGATTATGTAGACAAACATCATCTTCACGAAATTGTTCAGGATTTGAATGATCATGAAAAAGGTTCCACCAATAAATAGAATATACCGGAACTTCAATATAAATTAGTTTGACCTTTTCGAAATTACGAACGAAAAAGTAAATTTCTTTGTAGATCGAATAAATATTATTTACACTGTCATTTCCACTACTTTTCAAAGAAATACTGCCATTTCTTTCTTTCTTTGTTACATCGTTTGTCCCTAACCACACAAACAATGTAATGTTATTATACTGTTTTACAAGTTCTGCTAAATTTTGCTTCAAAAAATTAAACTGTTCCTTTGTAGTAGCTCCCGATTTATAACACCATTTAATTAAATTTCGGAAATTAAGTTGCTCTTGTAAACATCGACCTTTGCTGTCAGATAAAACAACCGGAACACTTTTTAAATTATTGTTTATATACGGAAGTTCCTCAATTTTCGATAATTGTTTGCGTATGTTATTCATGTAAACATTTAAAATTAAAGTCACAATATTAATATATATAATTTAGGTCCTCCACCATGATAGATCCGTGTTTTACTTGCTCGGATTATTAATATTAAAAACAATATTTTTGTATCTATTCTATATTCTCAAAACTACATATGTACAGTTATGCTACAAATCTACGACTCCCAGTCTATGGCTACACGTGCTGTTCTTATCTATAGTCATGCATATTCATAAGCTATGTAGGCGTGTCAAAATCGTATCATACGCGATAATGACCAGCCAGTACACACTGTAATGATTTCATTAACCAGTATTAAAAAGATAAACATAACAATCTAGGCATTTATAGAACTTACATTAAAATAACGTTGTCTTTAATAGTATAGGATAAATATTAATCCGCCTAGACCGATCATTTCAGGAATACAGGTCATACTCGATTTTAGAGACCCTCCGAGGATGATCGTATAATTACTTAAAATTAGGCACTGCACAGGTCTTCCATTTTAATTGATTGCAGTTATAAGACAAGATTAATGAAGAGACTCTACACTATTAATTTGATTCTCGCGTTATTAAGACCCGTGTACGTATTGCTATTATGTCAACTTGTTAAGGTGTGTCCCAGGTAACCCAATAAGCTACGTCACATACAGGTAAACTAAAATAACTTTACTTTGTCGTTTGTTGTTCTAATGTTTATATTCTTAATTTCATGACTGTAAACTCTGAGATAGATATACATATGATGCCAATTTGTTTAAAGATATTCGGCAATCATATACATCCGCATTCATTCCTAATATCTGATTTTGATATAAGTCTCACGAGTTTCATCGAAAGAAGAAACTCATTGGGTGAGTTTATTTACCTACTCTACACTTACTCTGGTTATTCTAGTGCCTGTGCGCGCGCAATGTTTTACGTGAACGGAAAACTCGGTACTAGAGTAACTCTCAACATGGAGGACGAAGTTGACAACAACATGCAATGTTTCATGTTCATATGGGATATGAAGGGCCTAGACAATCTAGCAATGGCCAGACACATGACGCAAATGAATAATTTAGCTATTACCATAGCATCATTGCTCCGTAGACCCCATGTTTCACGGATTACATGCTACGCAGAAACAGTTATTACAATATTTGCTACTGTTGACTTTCAATCTCATTTTAGAATCAGCGCAGAAACATTCGAACAAATATTAGATGTTGTAAAAAACTATCTCGTACCATATATTGAGAGAGGGAAAGAGCCCATTTCACCAGACAAAAAACTTCTTATATGTTTATGCTATATGGCATATATGGAGTCACATCGCGAAATTGGTCACTATTTTGGTGTATCTGTGTAAATGCTCTTTTGTTCCGACGTTGGAAAGTTCCGGGCGGAAAGAACTAACTAGCCGAAAAGTTCCGGAGGAACTTATTAACTAGTTACTTTGTTCTTCCTCTGGTTTAAAAGTTCCACCGGAACAAAGTGACTAGTCGAAAAGTTCCAACGGAACATATCAACTAGTTAGAAAGTTTCTTTTTGCTAAACTAGTCAAAACCGGAACTAACAAACTAGCCCAAAAGTTCCAACGGAACTTATCAACCAGTCACAAAGTTCCATTTGGAGAAGTGATGCAAAGTAAAAGCGCAACATATTATATTTGAACATTTCAAAGGGAAACCAAGATACTGATTACAAAAGTCAAAAGGAACTTATCAACTAGCCACAAAGTTCCTCTTTGGCAAAGAAGTCAAAACCGGAACTAACAAACTAGCCCAAAAGTTCTAACGGAACTTATCAACAAGACACAAAGTTCCATTTGGAGAATTGATGCAAAGTAAAAGTGCAACATATTATCTTTGAACCTTTTCAAAGGAGAACAAACGTGTCTTATATACTGATCCTCATTCTCCCCCCTCTTCATTATTATGGTACTTAATTCGGTCAGAATGTTGCCTTCATAACGGAATAATTTCTAATTTATTGTTTATTTTTAAAAGTACCCACATGAGGAGGGGGGTATTCTTCCCTCTCTTGATGGTACTATGAATACTAAATTGGCATGATAATGCAACTTATTCCGTTTGCTACATTGTTCCGGGACTTTTCAACTAGCTACTTTTTTCCAGAACTTTTCGACTGCACTCGGAATAAAACAACTAGTTTGAAAGTTCCATCGGAACGAAATAACTAGTTGAAAAGTTCCGCCGGAACAAAGTAACTGACGGAACATATTGGCTGTTACATATGCAAGGCGTCATTTTTTAACGTAATCAGGACAGTTGTAAATGCTACATTAACTTGATAATCTCTGTTACGTAAGTTATCAATCTAACTACAGACTAATTATAGCTATGCATAATAAGTAGATCTATATTGTCTAACCAAATTAAATCTACAGTGCATATATTAATTTCTTTATCAAATAAACTGTGGAGAGAGGCCGAAACAAAGTTCTTCGGACTGCTTGCCTCATATATTTCAATAGCAGTATTTCGAAAATCTTCTATCGGTTCAGTTGTTGGCAACTCGTCAGAAATTTTTGCCTCATTTTTATAATTTAAGTACGTGATCAGGTACGTACATTTCTCTTGCATGATGAGGTTAAAATAATAAATATGCCACATCACACGTATTTGTTTTTTATCGAGTAAAATCGATAATCTGCAAAGATATTAACATACTGTGCAGATTTTAACAACTCCATCTTACATGTTTTCTTCTTCAGACGCCATCTTGGAACTCGAGGAATCGTGGTCGAGTGGTGGGTTGAAGAGAGTAAGTCGATGACGTCACTCGAGTGCGTACTCTATGCGTTTGATTTTCACTCGAGTTACTCCACTACTTACCCTAGTAGATAAATAAACTCGCCCATTAGTACCAAATGCAACATCACTGAAACGACAAAATTTTATCACAGGTACATGGAAAGAGAGAAAAATATCTTTGACATTGTTAGCATAGAAAAAATGAAAACAACACGTCATATATTTTATGCGTTTGGTTGTTGAGCTGTAAACTGTAAATAAAGTGAACCCGTATATATTGAACACTTGTGATATGAGCTGTTGTTCTTGTCGTTTGTTGTCACCAAATAAAGTGAACCCGTATATATTGAACACTTGTGATATGAGCTGTTGTACATATGTGATGAGGTAGAGGCAGGGGTGTCCCGTTTTTTTTTATTATTGTATAAAGCTTAAGTGATTTCGTTTTGTTTTTTGTTTTTATATTTTATTCCGTGAACTTTGGATTTTAGTGTATATATTCTTAGTTTTACTATAAACTTTTATGTGTGCGACATAAACTTTTTTATAACTCCTCATCCGGAAATAATTCCAATGAGTAGGTGGTCCATAATTGGAAGTTAATACGTATAGAAAAAGAAGAAGCTGTTGTATTTCTTAGGTAATTCGAGACTTAATTTGAAAGAAATCATTTGCAAAACCTTGATTTGGGAAAACTTGTCTACCATATATTTCGATCTGTTAATATTATTCCATTCAAATAATTGTACATTGCTTGAGTTTTAGATGTTGTAAAAGAGATTTTTTACTCATTAAATGTCTGTATTTGTCGCATAAATGTTTTGCTTCATGTCCGATTGTTAACACGACAGACGATCATATACTAGTAAGTTACAAAGGAATTTTACCCAACTTCCTGTTGGAATGGAAAAAATTATCAATTCTTACGTGATGCTACAGAAAATTTGGGAAAACGTTCTATAGATATGTATGTTGTCATTTGAACACATCCAAAGTAAATCTAACAAAAAAAAAATTTGCCGACCTTGATCTTTGAAATATTACGCTTATGTGAGAATAAGTGTTATAGTCTAGAACTTGACTATGAGGGTCGGTTGAAAAACAAAACTTTACGACTAAAGAGATGATTTCAGCTTCCCAATTATGACCTTTTAATTTTTTAACCAAGAGTTCAAAATCATGAAGTTGAATCATGAAGACATAATCTTTCAATCAGTTTAATTGAAGTCTGGAGCTGGCATGTCAGTTAACTGCTAGTAGTCTGTTGTTATTTATGTATTATTGTCATTTTGTTTATTTTCTTTGGTTACATCTTCTGACATCAGACTCGGACTTCTCTTGAACTGAATTTTAATGTGCGTATTGTTATGCGTTTACTTCTCTACATTGGCTAGAGGTAAAGGGGGAGGGTTGAGATCTCATAAACATGTTTAACCCCGCCGCATTTTTGCGCCTGTCCCAAGTCAGGAGCCTCTAGCCTTTGTTAGTCTTGTTTTATTTTTAATTTTAGTTTCTTGTGTACAATTTGGAGTTTAGTATGGCGTTCATTATCACTGAACTAGTATATATATTTGTTTAGGGGCCAGCTGAAGGACGCCTCCGGGTGCGGGAATTTCTCGCTGCATTGAAGACCTGTTGGTGACCTTCTGCTGTTGTCTGTTCTATGGTCGTGTTGTTGTCTCTTTGACACATTCCCCATTTCCATTCTCAATTTTATTGAAATCATCACTTTGTATATTTTACGGACGCCATCACGAGTTAGATGGAATATCCGTTATACAGATGATATCGGATATGTTCCTTATGTCGTAACTACAATCCCGTTCCCTTTGCCCGAATATGACCTACCGAATTCGACTATTTATCGGCTTTTTTGATAACATGAGCAACACGACGTGTGCTACATGTGGAGCAGGATCTGCTCATCCTTCTGGAGAACCTGAAATCAACCCCAGTTTTTGGTGGGGTACGTATTGTTGTTGTAACCCTATTTGTGACACTTAGTTCACGCATCTTTGTCAATATAATGGTATTTGATGCGACTGACGTACAAGTGAGAGGTTTAGCGCTTTACAACCAGGCTCAATTCACTAGGCCACTTTTTTTTATTTGTTGGTTTACGGATCCGCCGACCCTGTTTTTCCCCGATTTTGAAGATTTTATTAAATACCGCCGACCCTTTTCTGTTTGAAGAAGTACAAATAAAAATAACATAATAAAAAAGATCGGCCCTTCTTCCTCCAGTCGGAATACCATCGGAGTGGATTGGAAAATCCCGTGCGGTTCCCTGTTCAATCATCGTTTCATCATGATCTAATGCGGTGAAAAGGAACCAGTTGAAAATGGAGGTTGACGGCGGGTCAATTTTTTTTTCAAGTGTTGATCAGAACCCCGTCGAAAGGGGATGTTTTAGGGCAGTTTGTCCGCACAAAACCCTTACAGACTGTAAAGACATTATTCTTGAATGTCTTAGTGAAAGCGTTTTGGTTAGTGACAAGCTTCCAAGAAAGACAGCGGTCAGGAACGCGCTAAAAGTTGGACAAAAAAGGAAGCATTGAATATAAAATTATAAATGTCAGAACTGTTTGTGTTTTTTTCTCTGGTTAAACATTGCTAGGGATATTTCTTAGACATTCATATTTAATCGTACTGTACCATTAAACATATGAGGTACCTATTGAGTAGGAATTTAAATAAGATCCATGTGTTTTTCTTATTTAAATTGATATAGAGAAGGGATATGGTGAACAAGATCCCAACACAAAATCAGAACATGTATTACTATCATAGAATGCCTGACAATATCACTTCGACATTTATAAAAGGGACAGTCACAGGACACTTCGAGATGTAAGTTAATACTTAGTAGTGTAAAATAGCATAAAAAGGACAAAAATTGTATGTTTATATGTACCACATATGAAGGTATATGACATGCAGAGAGCATGGTATTTCCTCAATAAGATTGTATTATGATATCGGGAATTTTGTCACTCCCTGATTTAAATTTGATAAATAAATACACAGAACAAAACGAAATGCAATTGGAAACACACTTCCCTTTCATCAGAGACATATATATATATGTATCTGCTTTCATCAATCTACATTGACATTGGACTCCTTGTAACACATTAATTAAAACAGCAAAAGTTAATGCCAGTTAATGAAACGATGCATACATGGTTAGTTTTAACTATAGACAAATGTCATTGTTTGTTTCTCGATTTTTGGTAAGAAAAAAAAAACAGTATTAATTCCAATTTTTATTTATTTTTTTTTTTCGACCTCCTACCCTTCCTTTTTTTAGAAGAATCATGTAAAGCAACGAATAAAACAAAAATGGCCCTATTTTCTACATTTGAATATACCCGTACCAAGTCAGGAATATGACAGTTGGTGTCCATTCGGAGTTCAGTATTTTTGTGAATTTACTTTTTTTTCTCTTTGACTCTTCATACTAGCAACGGCAATATTATTTACCTGTATGACCTCACCAGGCCCCCATTGCTATTGCACACACGCGTAGTTTATCGCCCTCTTTCTTTTTTTTCAATTTCTGTATGTACATACCGATCGAAATTGAAGTCAAGCTAAATTTACAGAGTCTAGTATGATTGACTATGAGAACAAGAGAAGTCATACAGGTCAATTATTTTGTCGTTGCTGTTACTTTTATAGCGATATCACTGCATGAAAACTTATCTTTTGTTTTCACCAAAAGATTGCTTTGTTTTCACCAAAAGATTGCTAAAAGACCACATTTTAATCTTTTCTAGGCCTTATAAAAAATACAAAAGATTATATTTTCACTTTATTATGCATCAAAAGGCCCATTTTTATTTTCACGAAAGGTAAACAACATGTGTGACCTTTTGTATAATTATGAAAGATGTGGAGTGCAAATGTGATCTTTTGACAGCCAAAAGGTAATAAAAGAAAACCCTTTGGTGATCAAAAGATGACAAAAATATGAACAAAATTTAGCTCTCCATGGTAACGAAAGGTGACCAAAATATGAACTTTTATACATTCCTGTCACACAAATGGTTACAAAACTTAGCTTTCCATGGTAAAAAGGATGACCAAAATATGAACTTTCTGTACATACGTGCCACACCAAAAGATGATTATAAGCTAAAAATCTTCACATTCTTGCCACAAATTTAAAATTGGTTACCACAGTTGTCGTTTGAGGTAAAAACAAAATATGCGCAAATGATGAACTTATTTTTTGTGTCTCAAAAAGTAATCAAATTACTTGTGTTTAGTGGGAAAAAAAACCTTCTGCACACATTTGTATGGCAGAATGTGACAGTAAACAAAACTTTATAAACCCTAATGGTACTAAGGATGATGTGGCAAATGGTCTCAAAAACAAATGACAAACATAATTAAAAAATGGTCTGAATCATGTTTTCACATTGGCTCTTATTGAAAGACTACCATTTCAAACCCGATTAAGGGATTCCATGATATTACTGTCAGACAAAAAGGTAAACTATTTTACTGTAATTGTGTTATATCATGTACAAACACCCTACATGACTCATCGCTTGTGAATCAGGAACTACTAACCTTTTCTTAAAGCACTTTAGTTTTCAGTTTTTCATTAATTTTTTTTCAATTTTGTTAATAAAAAAACAGTACTTTTACAATAAAAGTCATCGACAATTTAATGATGGGACAGTGGAATTAGCTTCTGAATTAAAAGGGAAAGAATCTTTATACAAAACACACAACTTAGTACGTTGTAGCTGTATAAATGCTTAAAGATACTCCTCTAACAATTATAAAATACAATTATATTTCAAAGTCTTATTGAAGGTCTTAAAATATTGATCATTTTTTACAATTTATAGTAGGAGTAGTGTAAAATGGATGGTTTAACAACACACCCCCGCTGATTTTCTATTGTCTACCCATTGTGTACAAAATATGTGTGGTATGTGATCCACACAGATTTGCAGCGTAAGCAAAATCTATACATTATACAAAGAGCGACAACCTCGTTTGAAAATAATGACAAAGTTTTGTTCATTCATTGCGTTTTCACTGCGTATATTGATTTTGGTGATGGCAGATGTATAATTTAAACGTAGACTTACTAATCAATTGATTTTTACATACGCACGAGAAATTTTGAGCTTATGCAGAACAATCAACGATAGAAGGTGTATAGGATGTCAATATAATGAATCAAGTCAACTTTATCATGATTGTTTAACTATGACCGATGATGAAGTAGTAACGTTTCATTTTGACGAAGCTTTACAGAACATTCAACATAGCAAAATTCTAGACCTGTATGAAAAGAACACCGAATATTTAAACATTCCCAAGGACGTGGTAAAGGAACTTAAAGAATCATTCAATTGGGATTGGTGGTTTGAAAACAACGAAGAGAAACAGCATATCACAAATAGGATTAAAGAAGCTTTGGATATTCTAATTCAATTCCTGTAACATGAATCAGGAAGAAAATGACATATCTAATATATATTATAATGCATCTAAACCAGCTGCCTACCAAGGTGCAGAGAAAATACGACTAACTTTGAAAGATGAAGGTATTAATAATATTGGCATCCACAAAATACGGAAATGGCTACAAAATCAAGATGATTACAGCCTCCAAAAACCCGTTCGAAGAAGGTTTAAAAGAGCTCAAGTCGTTGTAGCTGGTCCCGATGAACAACTTGATATTGATCTTATGGACATGCAATCATTAGCTAAAACAAATGACAACGTGAGATTCCTACTTGTAGCAATCGATGTATTTTCCCGTTTTGCTTGGGTTGTGCCTTTGAAAGATAAGACTGGGAAAAATGTTGAGAAGGCGTTATCGATTATTCAAAACGACAACAAGTTCAAGAAAATACGCAGTGACGCAGGAGGTGAATTCAAGAACAAATGGATAGCGAAATTGTTAAAAGACAAAAACATATATCATCATATTACTTTAAATGAAACGAAAGCCAACTATGTGGAACGTTTTAATAAAACATTACGTTCAATTATTTTTCGATATTTAGCAAAACACAGGTCAGGGAGATATATAGACTCCTTACAAGATTTGGTTAAGTCATACAATTCCACACCACACAGATCGTTAAAGAACATTGCACCAAAAGACGTGAACGCTGATAATGCAGCTAATCTGTGGGCATATATGTACTTAAAACCGAGGAAGAAAAGACGGGGAGTCACTAAATCTATAAAAAAAAAAACGGAACAGATCGATTAAACGGCGTTTGTATAAATATAAAATAGGACAATTAGTTCGTATTTCACATTTACGCAGACCTTTCCAACGTGTGTATAATGAACAGTGGTCATATGAAGTATTCAAAATTGACAGACGCTTCCAAATGCAGGGCATTCCCTTATACAAGATTGTAGACTTAATGGAAGATCGCATACTAGGTAATCTATACCAATCAGAAGTACAACCCGTTATTAAATCATAGATGCATTGTGGGAAATAGAAAAGATCATAAAGAAAAGGAAAAAGAATAAACACATTCAGTATTTCGTGAAATGGTTGGGGTATTCAGACCGTTTTAATTCATGGGTTGATGAAGCAGATGTGCAAAATCGTTGAAGTATGTCCATCACTAATAGCAGTTTCTTTTTGTTTGTGGACAGCGACTCAGATGAAAATAAAACCTACTTTCCAGACAATAATCCGACTAATTTTAAAATCCATCTAACCGAACCCCTTCAACTTGATAATATTTGGAAGGTGGCATTGACTGAGATACGCATCAGAGATGACAATAAAATTGCATATATAAACGACTTATATGTTCTGTGTGATGTTGTGGATTATTCCATTGTTAACGGAGGACAGAGACAGCCTATACTACGTAGATTACAATGTGTTAAAAAGGGGAACTGGACACATAAGTATGAATTACCGAATTATTTATCCATTAACAAAACGACAATAGTTAATTTAGAATTCTATATATTGGACAAAGATCTCAAAAATCCTTCATTTCTGAAGAAACCAGTGTCGCTTACACTTCATTTCAGACAATACCCCTTTTTCATGTAATCATATTGATATTTGTCTTAATATGGATGTGTCTAACATGTACGTTCCAAATGCTTCCAAATGGATACAGTATTATAAGGATAGCTTTAAAAGACACACATTCAATGGAAAAAATCGAAACCAGAGAGGAGGATCTTTAGTCAGTGGAGCGAAAATGGTTATTTCTCCAATAGAATATGGAAAGTCGGAAGTGTCACCGAAAATTGAAGTTGATGAAGTTCCCGTCAAAATCATTTCGCCAGCTCAGGCTGCTGTAGAACAAGCATCCACAGAGATCAAACATAGGGCGCATGTCAAGAGGGGTATTAAAAGACGACGCAAGATGAAGCAGCTCAGACCAGGAAAGAAACGTCGAAGACTGAAGGTTAAAGCTCCAAAGAAGAAGGAGAACCGTAAACTACAAAAGAAAAAAAAATCGAGATCAATCAAGAAGAAGAAGAAATCAACCGGTGATATTTTCAACTAAATCAGAATGGCTATGTTAAACAAAGATTTTTTCGTGGAAGGGCAACCTTCCGAACTGTCACTTTTCGATCTACCTCCAACACAAGTGGGGGTGGAAAACATTAGAATGGAAAACGTTAGACCGACGTCAACCATTTCGGATTCCTCACCAATATTGTTTGACATTTCGGGGTTGAATGGATTAGAATATTTGGATTTATTTAACAGTCAAATGCATGTAACATTGCGTGTTTTACACGATGACAATTCAGTCTTAGCTCCCGGAGAAGACGTAGCTCCAGTGAATTTATTTTTGCAGTCTCTTTTTTCACAGATAGATGTAAGCATTCAAGGAAAAGCCCTGTCTACCACATCTGGATATTATCCATATAAAGCATATATACAAACTATGCTGCGATACGGATCTGACGCCAAACAATCTCAACTTTCCACACAGTTATGGATGAAAGATACAACTGGACATTTTGACGATGTGGATTTTACAAATGGAGATAACACAAATGGAATAGTGAGGATGGCATATATTAAAGAGTCGAAGCTTATCGATTTACAGGGTCCCATAATGCATGACTTATTTCAAGTCAGAAGGTACATTCTCAATCAGGTTGGTGTCAGTATACGATTTCATCGCTCCAACCCAACTTTCTCCTTACTCAGCAACGAGGCAAAAAAGAATAAAATTGATATACGGGAAATGACGCTGAAAGTGTGTAAAGTTCAAGTCAACCCTGCAGTCATTACTGCACATAACACCCTTATGAACTCTACTCATGCGAAGTATCCATACACGAAACGGAAATTGCATCAATGACTCTAGCAAAAGGAACTTTAAATTTCACGTGGAATCACGTATTTCAGGACGCCTGCCCTAGCAAGGTCATCATTGGTTTCATCAACAGTGAAGCAGCGGGTGTGGGTAGTCTCACCAAGAATCCTTGGAATTTTCAAAACTACAACTTGAGTCAGATTAATTTGAGTGTGGATGGTATACCGGTCAATGGAGGTCCTTTACAATTAAGCTGTAATGATGCAACTGGATACACTATAGTACAAGTATTGTCCAATTTGTTGACTACAACTCGCAAATGGTTGAATGACGAAGGCATCGACATTTCCAGAGACGACATACCCGGAGGTTACGCCTTGTATGCATTCGATACACAACCAGATTTCGATGGAAACGAATACTTATCATTGCAGAAGCAAGGGAGTTTGAGGATAGATGCAGTTTTCAACACTGCACTACCCCATACAGTTAACTGTATTGTGCTCGCCGAAAGACCTGGTTATTTCGAAATCAGTCAATCTAGAGATGTTGCATTGAAATAATGGATACTAATACTCTGAGGTGCATAGTAAACTGTGATCCTGTTTTGTCACAAAAAGTGATTGGAGTAATTTCAGCAGATGAAATACCCAAACGCATATCATCCTACCCGGCTGCTTTCATCATTAATACGGACCGAAAGCGTGACCCCGGAAGACACTGGTTGGCATTTTATGTTACCAGTCAAAGAGGGGAATTTTTTGACAGTTTTGGGCAAACGCCATCTTTTTATTCAGGTGGATTTAATGACTTTTTTGTGGTAAACAATCTTACTCTTCAATACAACGATATGAGACTTCAAAGTAAGGACTCAAATGCATGTGGATACTACTGTGTTTATTATCTGATTAACAGATGTAGAGGAGTTCCAATGCAGGAAATACTTCATACATTTTCAAATAATTTGAGTAACAATGACACGTTTGTTTTTGATTTTGTGAGAAATACTTTTCCATACTGCGTGAATGGATTCGATGGAAAGTAATGCATGACACCATTTGTAATATGGCCTCGGAGGAAGACACACCTGTGTTGCAGTTTGAAACGCCTACGACCATCATGGTCTGTGGGCCTACGAATGCAGGCAAGACCACATATGTAAAACGGCTGTTGGAGCATGCATCAGTGATGTTTAAAGAGGCTCCCACCCACATTCTTTACTGTTATGGCAGTGTTTGGCAACCTATCTTCACCGAAATGCAACGCTCAATACAACGTTTAATTTTCCATGAAGGTGTTCCGAGTAAAGAGGACCTATGGAAATCAGAGGAAGCGACAGACGACACACGATCTGCGTTTTAGACGATCTGTTACAGGATTTGGCAAACGACAAATGGGCACAAGAGCTGGTATGTGTATCCTCACACCATCTAAATATGACAATTTGTGTGTTAGGACACAACATCTACGAAAAGGGTAAAGTCATGCGAACCATGAGCTTAAACATTCATTACTATGTCATTTTTGAAAATAGACGTGATCCAGAACAACTGCATAGATTTGGAAGACAGGTGTTTCCTCACAAGGGAAAGTACTTCATTGATTCTCTGACCAAGGCGACGTCACTCGCGCGATACTTGCTTGTTGATTTAAGTCCAAAATCGGATAAATTATATTCACATCGCACCAGAATTTTTCCAGGGGAAGACACGATCGTGTTCCGTCCTAAAAATGAGGAAAAAATTAACGATGAACACCAAACTGAGCTTAAAATTTCTAATGGTGGCTGAAAAAAATCAACGAGATGCCTTGATTCAGACATTAACAGATCAGCAACTGCAAATTCTGATGGAGATCATATATAATTTGATCAAAGGTGGAATTCACATTTCAAATAAATATAAAGATGTGTTATCAGTAAATAAAAACAATGTTAGAAAAGTTGTGGAAGAGTCAATTTCTAAACGTCTCAGGAAGAAAAGACTATTGAAAATTAGTGGAGACCTTCCGATCATTCTTCAAGCTTTTTTCAAGTATGAGTCCCCCCAAGGGTGACTGGGGAATAGAAATATGGTCACCATTGGTCTTCCTCCGACCGGCGGTAAAACCCTCGCTAAAGTGGGGCGTCCGTTTGGCTGTGCGGGATGTACAAATTCGCAGTCACGTCCGGTCAGAATGGGGACGTTAAATCCGATGCCTCGTGTAAAGAGAGTGCCACGCTCTTTGCACGTTAAGAACCCTTGCAACAACTCTTTGAGGGGTCCGTAGGTGACCTGTTGCAAGGCTAAATTTCTGTCCCTATCCAATATATCCTCATTTCCTGTGGCAGTCTAAATTTCTCCGACCTTAATCCCGGAAGCCCCTATTACAGAACCTACCTATTGTATTTATTGTTAATTTGTTCTCGTCCTGAATATGCATGAAATATTTGTCACTGGACGTTAAGCAACCAACAATCAATCAATCAATCAAGTATGAGTCGGGAACTGGTGTTAGTGTCAAGGAGAAGATTTGACGATCTTGTAAAAAGAGCTTCCACACAAAGTTTAGATAAAGGGAGTGAAAAGGCTATTGATGAGGAAAAGGACATTGAATATGAAAACCAACAGATCGTTAAAAGTAATCAACATGGATACGGAGGTGTAAATCCTTTCACTGAAATGACATTTGAATCTTTTGATAAACTGCATGAGAAATCCAGACTTAAGAAAAAACGTGTAAAATCTAAATGGTTGAATTTTAAATTATGATTTGTTATAATAAGGTAAATAATTAGAATTTGTAATAATAAAAATGTTACATGATTAAATTTTGTTAGTTGAATTTTAAATTATGATTTGTTATAATAAGGTAAATAATTAGAATTTGTAATAATAAAAATGTTACATGATTAAATTTTGTTAATGTCAATCAATATAATGCACTCGAAAGGAGGGTGTATCATTGGTCGATTATTTGACGAGTTGTGATTGGTTGTTTAAGTTTATTATTTAAGACTGTCTTTGTTATCAGGTTTTGAAGCTATCAGTTTAGTCATGGATATTGATACAGTTTTAACAGATTCTGCACAAAAATATCCAGATGGTTCAAATGCACTTGAAAATGAACTTAGGACTTTGAAACGAAATTTGAACGTCAATGAAGGATTTACATGTGGTATATGTAACAAGGTTATTCAACATCAAAATAAAAATCTCACAAAACTACGCATAAGTGCTTTATGTGTAACAGGAAATTCACCAGAATAGACTCTTTAAAGAGACACGAACGCGGACATCTAGTAGGATATGTACGTCCAAATGACACGTATAATTGTCGACATTGTGGGTTGGGATTTAAAGATTACACAACTTTATTTGATCATTCCAAAACCATGCATCCAGTCCAGACCGGGGGTAATGCAAACATATCAAACAATCTAACAACTTCCCAGAACGCGTTAGATGATTCCGCTCACGTTTTAACTATTTATCCATCGGATGAGGATAGATATGATATTCTCACATTTTTCTCCAACATTCGTCAAAAAATAAAGGACACCCTCGCAGAGAGATGTGACAAAGTGAAACATGTGAAGTGGTACCTTAATGTCCACGTGGACTGACAAGAAAGACGAACGATGGAGAGTTGGACAATAGTCAACCCTATTTTAAAAGCAGGACGTACATGCTATTGTCCAAAAGTGACATCGAAGATGATGAAATCAACGAAGCTTTTCAAAAACAATTCCAATCATTCGATGAATACAACCCCCAAGGGTGACTGGGGAATAGAAATATGGTCACCATTGGTCTTCCTCCGACCGGCGGTAAAACCCTCGCTAAAGTGGGGCGTTCGTTTGGCTGTGCGGGATGTACAAATTTGCAGCCACGTCCGATCAGAATGGGAACGTTAAATCCGATGCCTCGTGTAAAGAGAGTGCCACGCTCTTTGCACGTTAAGAACCCTCGCAACAACTCTTTGAGGGGTCCGTAGGTGACCTGTTGCAAGGCTAAATTTCTGTCCCTATCCAATATACCCTCATTTCCCGTGGCAGTCTAAATTTCTCCGACCTTAATCCCGGACGCCCCTATTACAGAACCTACCTATTGTATTTATTGTGAACTTGTTCTCGTCCTGAAAATGCATGAAATATTTGCCATTGGACGTTAAGCAACCAACAATCAATCAATCAATCGATGAATACATGGCAAGGGGGTCAGGTTGGACTTTAAAACATGTAATTAACATGGAGGTACACACCGTCCAATTTCGTCCAATAGGTGGATCTTCATATTTCAAAATACCTGAAACTTTAGAGAAGAGCCATGCAGTTGTCAACATAAAAAACAACGACAACAAATGTTTTCTGTGGTCTATTTTGGCGCATTTACACCCGAAGTTGAATAATCCAAACCGATTGACTCATTACATCAGACATGAAAAAGAACTGAACATGAAGGGCATTTCGTATCCGGTACAAGTGAAGCAAATACCGAAATTTGAAAATCAAAACGACATAGCTGTCAACGTCTTCGGTTTCGAAGAGGGTGAATTCTTTCCCATTCACATCAGTAAACACAAGAACAAGAGACACGAAGTAGATTTGTTATATCTCACAAAGAATGATGGTGCTCATTATTGTTACGTCAAACATTTGAATAGGTTATTGTCGAGGACAAAAAATAGTGGTAGGGCGTACAAGTTTTGTCGTTATTGTTTGAGGGGACTCACATCGCAAAAAGTACTTGAAAAAGACCTTAGATATTGTTCAAAGCAGGAGGCGCAGCACGTTGGGTTTCCGGAGAAAGGAAGTGGAGAGGATATACTCGAATTCAGCGATTTCCAAAAGCAGATGAAAGTCCCGTTTGTCATTTATTGTGACTTTGAAGCCTTTGCACGTCCACTTGATACCTGCCACCAAAACCCAAAACATTCTAGCACGACCACGACAGTCAATTATGAGGCTTGTGGTTATGGATATCAGATAGTGTGCGAGGACGATCGATATTCTAAACCACCAGTCATCTATAGAGGACCTGGGGCCTGTCAACATCTCCTCGAACAGTTGTTTAAAGAAGAGGAATATATAAAGGACATTCTCGATAAAATAGAACCATTACACATGACACCGACAGACGAACTAAAATTTAATGAAAGCACATGCTGTCACATATGCAAGAAACCATTCGCAAGGACGTCGGAGAAAGTGCGAGACCACTCGCATCTTACTGGTAAATTCCGCGGAGCGGCTCATAATTCGTGCAACCTAAACTATCAACACCCCGATTTCATTCCAGTTTATTTTCACAATCTACGAGGGTTCGACAGTCACCTTCTGATGCAGGGCGTTGGACTCTTTAAGGGTAAAAAAATAAACTGCATACCAAACAATATGGAAAGATATGTTTCATTTTCTCTGGGTTCACTCAGATTCGTGGACAGTTTTCAATGTTTACAGAGCAGTTTGTCTAATCTCGTTGACGATTTGGCGAAAGAAGACCCTCAATACTTCAAGGCACTCATCAAAGAATTCCCTTCCAACGATGAGAGGAATCTCCTGTTGCGAAAAGGCGTTTATCCTTATACGTACATGGAGAAGGAAGACAAATTTTAATGGCCCGTTTGCCATCAAAAGAGGACTTTTACAATGATTTAACGAAAAGTCACTTATCTGAAGAGGACTATGATCATGCGAAAAGAGTGTGGAACGCTTTCAAATGTTGTAATATGGGAGATTATCACGATCTATATTTGAAATCAGATGTGTTGTTATTGAATTGTGTTTTTGAGAGATTTCGTGATCAGTGTATGGAGACATATGGTCTAGACCCAGCTCATTATTACACAGCACCGGGTCTGGCATGGAGTGCGGCGTAAAAAGTATCGGATTGTAAATTGGACAATCTAATTAAAATATAGATCTCGGATTTCGTTATACTACGTTATACTACATACGAAGATCTAACAAGTACCCTACAAGGTTTCACTTTTGTGACCTTATATAACGTAATATTTGACCCCAGAAAGTATTTATATCGACCAATCAGAATGCTCCTTATAAACGCGACCTAGGAACATGTTGAAGATGGCGACGTAGAAATGGAAAAACAACATAGAAAATGCATTAACTGAAATTTTGCCTTAGTACAAAGTGAAAGAATTGAAATTTGAGAAGAGACAAATTTTGGAAATCAAAGATTGCATGGTCAGGCTTCCAACATGCTTCAAACGGGCTATGGAAGAGTTTACATACCAGATATCTGCTACCCGATAATCAAGTCAGCATTCAAAGTTAAATTCTCGAAAATAAGAGTATTAAAGGTTGACATTTTTCTATCATTGGGCAACTTCTCGAGTGTTTATTAAAAAAATCTTTGTGGAGGATTCACAGTGTACTTTAAAAAAACATGACAATATCCCAGAAAATACATTGCAAGTCTTCATTCTAATTCTCCTACCAAAAAATTGTAATTTACAAAGTCAATGAAGATATGGGATCAGATAAATCTAAATTCATTGGTAATAGTATATAAATCATAATGTCATCTTATTAATGATATGCTACTGTGTACTTGCAAAGATATACATGTATACTTATGCCAGCACATGCAGAAGAAGTTTTAATATCAGCATACTTTTTTTACTTCTGTCACACACTGATACATGTTGATATCATGTGGTGCTCCAGATAATTGTTAGGGGAAATTTTCTGCCAAGAAAGAAATTAATTGTTCACTATTCTTGGACTCGGCTACAGTGGGTCAGAATGGCAATTAGTGTTTCAGTGTTCATTAAATATTAGCTTAATTCTTTGTGAGAAAAATAATTTCATCCTGTTTATGTACATATAAAAAAGAAGATGTGGTATGATTGCCAATGAGACAACTCTCCACAAGAGACCAAATGACACAGAAATTAACAACTATAGGTCACCGTACAGCCTTCAACAATGAACAAAGCCCATATCTCACAGTCAGCTATAAAAGGCCCAGAAATGACAATGTAAAACAATCAAACGAGAAAATCTAACGGCCTAATTTATGTAAAAAAAAAATGAACGAATAACAAGTATGTAACACATAAACAAACTACAACCACTGAATTACAGGCTCCTGACTTGGGACAGGCACATACATACAGAATGTGGCGGGGTTAAACATGTTAGCGGGATCCCAACCCTACCCCTAACCTGGGAAAGTGGTGTAACAGTACAATATATGAACGAACTATAAAAATCAGTTCAAAGAGGCAAAAAGTGTTACTTTAACCGTTCCAGAACAAATGGTAAAATTTCTGAATTTTTCGTTTCCATCCTCTAACTTTTAGTTTGCCTCAACCAAATGTTATGAAACTTATACACAATACTTATTACCAAAAAAACTCAGATCAAGCACAAATTTGGGTAGCATCACTTTTACGGTTCTTCAGTTATGTCGTTTTATAACTTTATATGATCTGCAAGAGTGGGCATCATCTGTGTCCTATGGACACATTCCCCATTTATTGTAGTCTTTTATACTCAAATATTTAGCTTTAACTACATGATTGAGTAACTTTGCAGAGGCGGATTTAGAGGGGGAGCTCAGGGGGCTCAGGCCCCCTTTTTGGAAAAATTTGGTTGTTTATATAGGGAATCACTGAAGCATGGCTGTACAGGCCCCCATTATGAAGAAAATTTCTGGGTTCGCCACTGCTTTGTTTTCATTTGTAACATTACTAGTATAAATAATTTTGAAGACTTGATTAAGTAATTATGCTCTTGACTGATAGAATACTCTATCTTTAAATTCAACATGTCCAATACATATACTTGATCAATATATAGAAGAACAAGACAGACGAGGCTATCTCTATCATAGTACATACATCATAGGTCAAATTTATTTGTTCAGTGTATGTTCAATGGTGTTAATATGTCCTTTGATTGAGTTAAGCTATTTCAGTTGATATTTTATAGTGTGTCTTTCTATGTTGTGATGTTACATTATTGTTTCAGGAAAAAGGGTGAAGGTTTGGTACCATTAAAACGTTTAAACCCGCTGCATTTGTTTGCACCTGTCCTAAGTCAGGAATCTGATGTTCAGTAGTTGTCGTTTGTTGATGTGGTTCATAAGTGTTTCTCGTTTCTCGTTTTTTATATAGATTAGACCGTTGGTTTTCCCGTTTGAATGGTTTTACACTAGTAATTTTTTGGGGCCCTTTATAGCTTACTGTTCGGTGTGAGCCAAGGCTCCGTGTTGTAGACCGTACTGTGACCTATAATGGTTTACTTTTATAAATTTTTACTTGGATGGAGAGTTGTCTCATTGGCACTCATACCACATCTTCTTATATCTATATGTTAAATTGTTCAGAAAACAACCAACTATCAAACAAAATCAATAGGTATCTATTGACAACACCATGTTCTAGAAAGTTTGATTTTTGCACTAAATAACCCCATCCAACTCGTATTTGGAAAACAGGAATTTGATATTTGAAATGTACACGTTAAGACCTTTCATTTGATATACAACAACCTTATCTTTAAAGAAAATTTATTGTTTGCACTCAATGACCCCATCCAACCCATATTTTTGAGAACGTCAATTTGATATTTGAAATGTACGCTTTATGGACATTCATTTGATATGCGACAACCTAACCATCTGAGAACTTTTTGCACTATATGACCCCACACCTCCTACCGGGATGAAAAAGGGGTTTGAAATTTTCATTTTTGAGTAGAGCTCATTTAGACGTTCAATTTGATAAACATAATGACCGCATTTGGCAAAGTGCCAAAAATGATGCAATATCAATGATATAAATAGAACTTATGAAACTTGAAAAGTCAATGTAAAAGATGAAAATTTCAAATTGACTTTTTTTTTTTAGTTTTTCATTGAAAGTTTTTGGTAATTAGTCAAACCATGTTAAACTCTTCAATTTCTGAAAAATTCAGGTGGTAAGCTGTTGTTGATTCAGAAATACATGCCTCCGCTCGCAAAATTTCAAACTGCATTATCTCTAAAACGATAATAGATATCTCAAATCTGTTAAATGATAAATGATCTGCAGTTGAAGGACAACATTGTAGAAAAAACATTGGGACAATTCCAAAGTTCATCAAGGTCACAATGAATCATCAAATATATGATGCAATACCAAACTTGAGAACCGGAAATCGTGTAAAGACATGGGACTACCACCATTCAACTCAGGACCACTTGACCTTTCAAATATCACAAGGTCAAGGTCATAGTATACTGTGAAGGTCAAGGCGAAATTTCATACCGGAAGTCGTAAAGACATGGGACTACCACCATTCAACTCAGGACCACTTGACCTTCCAAATATCACAAGGTCAAGGTCATAGTATACTGTGAAGGTCAAGGTGAAATTTCATACCGGAAGTCGTAAAGACATGGGACTACCACCATTCAACTCAGGACCACTTGACCTTTCAAATATCACAAGGTCAAGGTCATAGTACACTGTGAAGGTCAAGGTGAAATTTCATCATGACCTGACATTGACCGTAAATCCACCTCATTTTTGGAGGTCAGGAATTTAATATTTCAAATGTACACATCATGACCTTTCATTTGATATACAACAACCTTACCTTACCTTAGAAGACAATTTATTTTCTGCACTCAATGACCCAACCCAGCCCATTTTTGGGGACGTCAACTTGATATTTGAAATGTACGCTTTGTGGACTTTCATTTGATATGCAACAACCTGACCATCTGAGAAGTTTGAATTTTTGCACTAAATGACCCCACCCTGCCCGCTGGGATGAAAAGGGGGTTTAAATTTTTCATTTTTGAGTAGAGCTCATTAAGACATTCAATTTGATATATCAAAAGACCCCATTTTGCAAAGTGCCAAAAATGACGCAATATCAATTATATAACTAGAACATAGGCAACTTACAAAGTCAATGCATAACATGAAAATTTCAAATTGATTTTTTGGTTTTTTTTTCCATGGAATGTTTTTGGTATTTGGTCAAACATATTTTGGTCAAACATATAACTATGTTAACTTTTTCAATTTCTAAAACATTTTAAGTGGTAACCTGTTGTTAATTCAGAAATACATGCCTCCGCTCGCAAAATTTCAAACTGCAATTTCTCTAAAACGACAGCAGATATCTCAAATCGTTAAGTGATAAATATCTGCAGTTGAAGGACAACATTGTAGAAAAAAATTTGGACACTTCTAAGGTTCATCAAGATCACACCCACCGAATCATCAAATATATGATGCAATACCAAACTTGAGAACACTTATTTTGTTGTTGGTTTTATCTATAAATTTCAAGTTCTAATATGTATAAAAGCTTTTTTGGGGTCATTCTATGCTGTAGAAAACAATTGTAAGCCGTGGCCACGATTTACTAATTCATGGCCACGGATAAGTGAGTCGTGGCCACGGACAAATAAGTCTTGACCACGGACAAGTAAGTCGTGGCCATTAATTAGTAAATCGTGGCCACGAATAAGTAATTCAGTAATTCGTGCCACGACTTACATTTTATTTTCTACAGCATAGATTGACCCAAATAAGCTTTCATAAATATGGTCCAAGCACACAGTTATCGTTTTTTGGTTTTCGTTGATAGTTCCTAGTGTGAACAGTGTATAACTTTTTTTTTAAACACCTTCCCAATTTATTTCTTGATATTTAATGCATGACATATAAAGAAAAGGGGGGGGGGGGGGGGGGGGGGGGTTGAAATTGCATCAAATTATTCTCATAAAACAAAATAACGCGCAATTGCATTTTTTATTTTTTTTATTTACAATCTTAAAACTAGAGATATATAAATATGAATATTCCAATGAGTTTTATTCCGTGTAAAGTGTCAATAGTCTTAACATTATTTGATCGTGTATCTGTTCCAAATAAAAGTGTCTTACTCATTGATAGACGGGCTGGATTCAAGATCAGTATATACCAGCGATCCAAAATGAAGAAGTGTCTTTCTGATGATGCAATATGAAAGGGTTTTCTTTGAGGACAATATATAGCTGTCTTTCTAAATAATGAAAGGGCTAGTTTCAAGATCAGTATGTAGCACTCGTCCCGTATAAAATAATGCCCCTCTGAAAGACAGTAGCATTACAATGCATTATTAAAGGTTTTTCATTGAGGACAATATATAGTAAAAAGGGGTATAGAATATTTTTGGGGGGGGGGGGGGGGAATAATAGGAAAAAGGCACAATAAAAATAAACTGTTATCACAGAGATATGTCTCGCCTTTTTGTAATTTTGATTATGCAAATGTTGAAATCCAAATAGCAATACTCTAACATCTTACACAAGTTATGCAAATATTCAAAGTCAATGAACCATGACTGAGTTATATGGCTAAACAATCTCCATGTAAATGAAATGTGCCAATGCTAAGACAACTGCATACCAAATACCATTGACTTATTATAAGTCGTTCCCAAATCTAAATACAAACATTAACTTGTAAACTACGAAAAAGTTTCAAAGTCAATGAACCATGAAGAGAGGGTGTGGCTATATAATCTCCATGGAAACAATACTTGCAAATGCCAATAAATTTGCATACCAAATATCATTGACTTAACATAAGCAGTTCATCTTAAACTGATCTAATCACAAACTAATACATGTAAACTAAGATAAGTTTCAAAGTCATTAGACTGTGACTGAGGGGCAAGGGCCAAATATTCTCCCCATGAAAATGAGATGTGCCAAAGCTTATACAACTGAATACCAATAAACATCGGCCTACCACTAATGGTTCCCCTTGAACTGACCTAATCACTAACTAATACATGATAACTTAGAAAAAAATTCAAAGTAAATAGACCATGACTAAGGGAGCGGAGCCAAATTAACTCCATGGAAACGAGATATGCCAATGCTTATACAAATGCATACCAAATATCATTGACCTACCACTTGTGGTTCCCATAAACTTACCTAATCACAAACTAATACATGTAAAACAAGCAAAAGTTTCGAAGTCAATAGAGCATGACTGAGGGGGGCAGGGCCAAATAATCAACATGGAAATGAGATGTGCCAATGCTTATACAACTGCATACCAAATATGATTGACCTACCACTTGCCGTTCACCATAAACTAGACCTAATCACAAACTAATACATTGTTGACGCAGTCGCCGCCGACGCCTGAAACACCATACCTACGTCTCGCTTTTTGACTCCGTCAAGGCGAGAAAAAATCGTAATGTGCTGTATAATCGATTTTACGGGATAGTTTATTAAATCCCGTTTTTTTCATGTTTAAATGCGAAATGATGGTCAATATTTATTACGGAATAAACATAATTGATTAGTTTCATTAGGTTTAAAATATTACCTGTTGGCGGTGATTAGTAATCAAATATTGTTACCTGACAAATAATTAATATGCTCATCCCTTGATTCCAATTTGTTTTATTATAAAATGGCATCTTAATACACACATCAAAAGCTTTCATGTAGAGATGAATGAAACCAAAAACTTACTGATAATGACTTTTTAGCACTTAGTTTCCCTTTAATGCAGTTTTTCCTTTTTGTCGAGTCAAACTGTATATAGACATTAGTTAGTTAGTAAATAAGGCCCTTATGATTGTCCTTACAATTGGTGGAAGGGGTGGACCACCACACAACTTGGCAAGAACTATGAATTAAAATTAATAAAAATAGATTAATAATTTGTTTTGCAATTAACATAGACTAGCTCGTAAAAAAAATGTTTTCTTCTAAGGGTGAATGGGGAATAGAAATATGGTCACTTGGTCTTCTTCCGACCGGCAGTAAAACGCTTGCCACAGTATGGCCTTTATTATTACAAGACCTACCTATTGTATTCATTGTTAACATGTTCTCGTACTGAACATGCATGAAGTATTTACCACTGGACATTAAGCAACCAAAAATCAATCAATCAATCAATCTTCATAGTAATGTCCTTTTTCAAAACTGAAATTGAATTAATGTATTAGGAAAGTTTAAAGAAATAGAAATTCATTCAAAATGTATTGTTATCATAATCAATTTTGATTGAATTCATATTTTTAAGGATTCTGTATCTAATGCACATATACCCAGCAGATTTTTCTTGAATTCTGATCTTCTAGTTTCTCATCTTATTGAATCTCCTCCTTAGTGTTAAGTAGTGGAGGCACCAAACCCCTCACTGACAATGCCTGAAAATCTTCTTGCATTTCATCTTTAATAACTGCCTTAGCTATTTTATCTATAGTAGTTTTGATTTGTATTACGGTTTCTAACACGTGTATTTCTGTTTTTAATTATTTTCACTGTCGGGATTTACGAGAGGAAAGGCAGTATCGTTGCATAGACTAGAATAGTCAAATTATGTTAAGAATTTGGGTCATGTGAGCCAAGTACGAATTAAAGCTGGTCTGCATATATTAGTCTAGTTTCAATATCAGCTGGATATAAATCCGTATTAACATACACCCATTGTTCCGGTTTTGAAGCTTTCCTTATTTTACCAACTCGGTTTGCAACGTTAACTTGAAAGCGTCTTAACCTGGTTGCTTATGTAACCTAGCACTACATTACTATCCGAGTAGTACTTTATTCTAGCCGAGTCCATATCTAGCTGTTCACAGATTATCTCTCCGATTTCTACAGCTATACTGCGACACAAAGTTCTAATTGGGGTATCGTATGGCCATGTTTAGGTGCCACTTTGCATTTTCGAATACGAAACCGGTGTTGACAGAAGACTCTGAGTTAAATATCCCAAAAAAAAGCTACTTACTATTGCCTGTCCTGAGGCTTTCGAGAAAAAGTGTAACTGTTTGTCCAAGCTTGTACAGAAAGACGATTCTACAAATGTTCTTCGTATTGAAAATTGTTTTATTGGCCTTAAAGAGTTTCTCCATTGTAGCCATTTTTGCTGAAAACCATTAGATAGCGGCAAGTCCCAGTCAGTGGTTTAGTCAATTACATCTCTCATTAAAATTCTATCTTGTAGAATGACAGGGGCGATAAAACCTATAAATGGGTCGAACAAGCTATTTATTAATGATAACATACCTCTACGTGTTATAGGTTTCTCTTCTTTGATAGTTTTTAGCTAAACGAGTCATGTTGCAAGTCCCAACTCATTCTAAGACTGTGTTGAATAGGTAGCTCATCTTCGTTTAGAACTAAGGTTTTGAGCTCTTTAGCCAACTCATCTGGATTGAAGGCGTTCAATACTTTTTCACTGTTAGATGCAATTTTATGAAGAATCAATTTTCCGTTTTCAAGTAACGATTGCCCAGTCCTCTTAATGACACTGATAGCTTCTTCCTCATTTGTAAAATTAGCATAAACATTTCTATTAACGTATTCTTTGACATCGTTTTTTGTTTGTTCATTTTCAACACATTTCCTTAGCCCGTAGGTGGCAATTGCTGGTGACGGTGTGTTCCCAAAAACGTGGACACACATTCTGTATTCTATAAGCTGCTGTCCAGGAATGTTGTTCTTGTACCAAAAGAATCGTAAATAGTTACGGTGTGCACTGTTTACCTTGAATCAGTAAACCTTTGCTTTATGTCGGCGATTACAGCTATTCTTTCTTTTCTGAATCTAAACAATACTCCATTTAAACTTTTTGTAAAAATCCGGTCGAGAGAGTATAACATTATTTAAGGATATGCCATCCTGATTAGCCGAGGAATCGAAAACAACTCTTTATTTTATCGGTTTTCTTAGGATGGTACATTCCAAATAAAGACAGATACCAACATTCTTCGCCTTGTTTCAAAATTGGACCCTCTTCGGCATGACCATTTCGAAACATTTCGTCGATGAATTCTACGAAATGCTGACTCTAACTCGTACTTTTTTGAAGAGACTGATCAAGCATTCTAGTCCTTCTCAATGCTTGAGATCTGTTATCCGGTAAAACGAGGTCTTTGCTGTCGGAACGGTAGAGGAGCACTCCAATTGCCCGTATAACTATTGACAAATTCCTTGTCCATATAAAAATTTACTGTCTCCAAGGAGGTTTCAAAAATCCTTACGTAAAAATTAAATTTAAGCCGCGTTCCAGAGAGGGACATAAAAGGCTTCTCTTTTAGTGAAGAATTTGTTGTTTTGCAGCATTAAAAATAATATCAACTTATAACTATATATTTATTAAAGTATTTCCTTGGAAAATGTTCTATCATAGCAGAATATAACAATAAGGAGACTCCCCCCCCCCTCAAAAAAAAAACCAAAAAAAAAAAACACACTTAGTATGGCTTGTTCTGTCAACTGAATATTCATGGTAGAGTCCTAATTCAAGAAAATTTTCTCATAAAATTTGTTTTGGAGTCTCAATCTACTCAGAATATATCATTTTTTGTAATATTTCACTTAAATAGCAAGAAATTTTAACACATGCAATTACTCACAAGGTCAAGGTTAATGTAAAGCTTCCAATATTAGGTGTAATACCACCATTGAATTCTTTGTTAAATTTGCACTTTTCAAAAAAATGTGCAGAATTTATCTTTGTTTCAAATAAAGAAATATTTGGCATGAGTAAAGTTTTATCTTGTCCAGCACTATAGAAAAAACAATCACATACCATTTCATTGCAAATAAGAAAATAACCATCACTGGAAGTTAACCAATCAAATTTCTCCCCTTATTTAACCTATGTACAATGTTTAATAATCATGTAACCACAAGTTTACAAAATATTCTATAGCAATCCCAAATAAAAAAATAATGGTGCTCTGAAATAACCAAGACATATGTTTGTGACAAAGAAATGTTTTACTGCAATAAAATGTAGAATTAATTAACTACAACTGTCAAATTCAAGTGATATTTTGTTTTGGACCTATTTTCGTATACAACCGGATGTGACGTACCATGATTTGGTGGTATTACACCTATAGGGAACCTCCGAATTCCAAAAATAACACATTTCCTAATAAAAAAAAATGTTTTCGCAATTATTCCAGCCAAATTGTTTATAAACCAGTGAAAATTAAGATATTCATCAATTATATGTTTCAAATTTAGAATGAGTAAATTTACTGAAGTTTTTTACAAAAATTTGAGAAATTTGTGAATTTTTGACCTGACAATTTCAGACTTGGCTCATTAGTTATAGTCATGCTTACATGTTTTTCTCTGTTGTTGTGTCAATCGAGAAAAGAAACCACTTCTTTGCTGGGCAGTTGTAAGAATTCATATTTCTTAAGGTGTATAACCTGATCTCATACGTTCTGCGGCTGTATAAGGGTCTATTTCGGAGCCAAATTGTTCCCCTTGATTAAATACATCTGTCATAAATTCTCTGGAAGCTTGCAACCGTCGTGCCTATTCCTAAACCAAGTAAAGATCACACGGATCCTATTAATTATCGGCCAATTGCTCTTACAAGTTGTGTCTGTAAAACACTAGAACGGATGGTCAATGATCGCCTTGTTTGGTTCCTGGAATCAAATGGGCTTTTAGCCAATATCCAGTGTGGATTCCGACAAGGTCGCAGTACTCTTGACCATCTTGTTCGATTCGAATCATTTGTCCGTAATGATTTTTTCGAAAAATGAACATGTAGTGTCGGTCTTTTTCGATCTTGAAATGGCCTATGATACTGCATGGAAGTATGGTACTTTTTTTTCAGAATCTACAGTTAATGGGAAATAGGTCTCGTCCATATTCCAAATTTTTTCTGGACTATTCATTAGTTAATGCTTTAATAGAGTTTCTTTTAAAGCATTAAAATATGACCCCACATTTTCTTGGTTCATTTGCTTATGGCGGATAGTTTCTGAGAGTTAATGTATCAGGAAACCTCTTTTTTGTGAAGTCTCCACCACCTGTCAGATTGGATCTTGTTTTTAAAAAAGATCCCTCTTTTCTGAGCTAGCTGTCCAGCATATCTAAGGTAGTTTTTTTTTCAAACCCAATACCTAGGGATGCTCGTTTTACAGCGTATTCAAAAAGTTTTCACTCGTCCTCTTTGTCAAACATCGGTTTCTTTCCGTCTTAAGCATGAGTTTATTAGGTTTCTTGCTTCACCACTTTTTTCCGTAATAACTCCAATAGATTCTATTATTTCAAGATATGCACTTTATAAAATTACATTCAGTTTATCAATATGCTTTTCAACACGTGTCTGATAGAATCCTGGAGATTATCTATTGCTGGTTTCAAGGTTTTATTGATATCTGCATTGACATCATTGTTGGTCTTTGGTCCTACGTTTCCATTAAAATGCACGGATAATATTCCAAATTTACTTAAATACCTTCATCAGTGCATAAAACTCGTATACTTTTGATTTGTTACCAATATCCAAGTAAATTTAGCTTGTATTCGATGTTCAAAAATACCTTCATCAAAAAGGTAGAGGCTAGTTCTGTTTGAGGAAATAGTTTTATCAAAGATTGTTCTGTGCATGTAAGTTGTTTTAAAATATAAATCAGAATTATGACATAACGTACAGAGCATCATTTAGAGTGTTTTTGATTGTTATTAATTTCAAATATTGATTGATTGATTGTTGGTTGCTTAACGTCCAGTGCATATTCAGGACGAGAACAAATTAACAATAAATACAATAGGTAGGTTCTGTAAGAAGGGCGTCCGGGATTAAAGTCGGAGAAATTTAGACTGCCACGGGAAATGAGGGTATATTGGATAGGGACAGAAATATTGCCTTGCAACAGGTCACCTACGGACCCCTCAAAGAGTTGTTGCAATGGTTCTTAACGTGCAAAGAACGTGGCACTCTCTTTACACGAGGCATCGGATTTAACGTCCCCATTCTGACCGGACGATTTCAAATATTGAAGTAGAAAAAATTGGTTTTTTTTTATTATTTTACCAAATATTTTCACACAGGTTTGTTTTTTTCTCCAATTGTTACAATTGAACCACTTTTATACTGTTTTTATTTTAGAAAGTAAACAATAGTATCCATTGAAAATAGTCCTTTAAATTAATTTTACAGTAAATAATATAAACAATTTAACTCCGTCATAATGTAACCTTGAATAAACCTTTTATCTGTGTGTTATATTGTTGTTTTTGTTTAGTGGTACATGTTTTTTGTTTATTTTCATGATTAGAAGCCATTTTTTTTTAAGTACATTTTTTAATTAATGAATATAAAACAGTACCTGGGTGTATATATTTTTTTGTGATTAGTTTAGTTAGTATCATATGATATTATGTTTTGTTATGGATGATTCAGTACCCGGTCTACTTTGTGTGTTTTTTTAAATAGGTTGAACTGATGGCAGTAAGCTACCACCAACAATTTGGAAACTGTATAGAAAATGAATGTAATTGGCAAAACAAAGAGGATGAGAATTCAGGTCTCATAGATGAAGTTCAAGTTCAAATCAAAAGATATGTCAGAAAGTACTAATTCAAAATTATTCACAATCAAAATATATTCAAACACTCACAACTCAAGGCAATTATTAAGAGCAGTGGTGTTAAAAGAATAAAGTTGGATGAATGAATTGATGTACCTTCAAATGAACAAGATGAACTGGAAAAACATCAAAAGAATGGGGAAGACCTGAATGATACTACCCTTCTATAATTACCTGTACAATCTAAAACAACTACAAAAAATACAGATAACAGATTGTCAGTATCTAAAACTAGAGGCTCTCAAGAGCCTGTGTCGCTCACCCGACTCAACCTGGGATTTTGAAATAATATTAAAAAATGTAAAAATTGTAACAGATACTTATAATGATGTTTTAGGCCAAATTTGGTTTAATATTGTTATGTTTGGTTTCATTTCATTCAGTAGTTCTTTTAAAGAAGACATTTGTATGTATTTTTCATAGGGTCCCATGTTAAACTAAGTCCCAAGGTGGCGACTATCTTGGATAATGGATCAGCTACAAAGTAACAACACTTGGTCAGCACCTCACAAGGAACATTCATGCTATGTTTAGTTCCATTCCATTCAGTGGTTCATTAGAAAAAGTTGAAAATGTAAAAAGTTTAGGACGACGGACGCCAAGTGATGACATCAAGACACCAGTCTACAGATCGTTTACAAATATATTTTGACACTTTTTTTACCATTTTACGTCAACCATTTATATGAAATTTACTTTTAATATACATCGTAGCTTTTTTTATAACATCTTTATTCAATGGGAAGGTCGTAGAGCTTGGAGTATGGGCAGATCATCTCGCTGCGTGTAAACAATGTGGTCTTCCACTCTCTTTACAAAATTTTGTAAACATAATAACGTGTGGCCTGGCTGCTGTCTTGAAAGTGTAATGTGTCAACCAAAGTTGTAAAAACATCAATTTATAAATTTCGAACAGCGGTATACTACTGTTGCCTTTATTTAGACAGGGATTTCTGTCTTGTAAACAGAAACAGAAAATCGAGTCAATTAGAAAGGGTCAGAACATCAGACAAACGGCTCGCACAGTATTAATAGATCATTCATATTCAACTTCATATACATCATCTTCATTTCAACAACCAGACATGTCAAATTTTATACACGAGGAAGTCAGATGAAAGCAATGTTAATATAACATCAGATGATAGTTGGAGACATGGAAGAAGGGTCGTAGAGCTTGGAGTATGGGCAGATCATCTCGCTGCGTGTAAACAATGTGGACTTCCACTCTTTTTACAAAATTGTTTAAACATAATAACGTGTGGCCTGGCTGCTGTCTTGAAAGTATTATGTGTCAACCAAAGTTGTAAAAACATCAATACTATACCAACAGGAAACAGCACAACAGAATATGGGATGTAAATACAAAGGTAGCAACAGGTTTGTATAATCAGTGCATCCATTCAAAAATGTCTTACTTTATTAATTCTTCATTAGTTGAACAAAATTAAATAAGTCTATAAATTGATAATCAGTCTGAAAGAAAATACATATGTGCGTTTCTTGTTCACCTGTAACTACATGTACAATCCCTATTGTAATCTCTCAAATATGTCTAACATATAATTTTATTATTATTTTCTCAAAATCGTGAGAATTAAAATACCATTTAAGTCTAAAATAACAAAATTGCAATAACGAATGTTCGATTGATTGATTGATTGTTGTTTGCTTTACGCCGCATTAGCACAGAAAGGCTATATCGCGGCGAGAGCTAATTTGAATATTATAACAATTTAAGGTATATTTTTAAAATCAGACAAAAGGTCTTTCAATAAACTAAAATTCTAGACTAAAGCAAATTGATTGTTTACAAATAAAAATCAACAATAAGATAACGTGATAAAAATTAAAATCGTTTTAAATATAACAACATTTTTATATTTTATAATATATTCCAATTTCTTTTAAGAATGAAACAATATTTGTAAATGGAATATTATTAAATAAATCATACATATTATTGACATTGAAATGCTTCTTCCGAATATCAGCAAAGTCAATACAATTGATTAAAACATGTTTAATAGTATACTTGCAGTTACAAGGTATACATTGTGGTTCTACTTCATTTTTTAAAAGATATTCGTGTGTTATTCTAGTATGACCAATACGACATCTAGAAATAACACACTGATCTTTTCTGCACATAAAATTATTGAAAGGTTTACATAAATTAGGTTTAATTTCATGTAATTTATTACCATCTTTTTTACTCCATTCATTTTTCAATATATTAAAAACATATTCTCTAATATTAGATTTAAAATCGGTATATGGTATATCACAGTTAGATAAAGGGTCACCCAGGGCATTCTTTGCCTCAAGGTCTACAGTTGTGTTTCCAAGGATTCCAACATGACTCGGCACCCATAGAAATAATATTTCTTTAAGAAGAATTTTTAAATTCCTCATTACATATAAAATTTTGAGAATTGTTGGGTTTTTAATTTTAGTATTTTGTATAGCTTGTAAGCATGAAAGTGAATCAGAACATATAATAAATTTGGATTACGAATGTTCGAAATAATTTCTGAATTTCCATTAGGTTAAAGTACATTTTACAAAATAAAATGCCTTCAGATACATGTACATACATAAATATGGGGCTTCAGTCTAAGAGAAAATATTACAATTACTAAAATAGGAGGGTCATGCTGATAGGTGATGGGTTTACGCTCAAGTGCGATGGTTTGATATTCTTAAATGAAAAAAGAAGGAAATTGTGTCCAGAGTGTGTAGGAGAATTTGTCGATAGACATTTTAAAACCCATAAAGATTAATATTTCCAAGACAACAAATGGAAGTGTGGGAAGTAAAAAAAATCAAAACGAGAACAAAACAGCTATAGAGACGTGTCACCAGAACACACTATATCTGGAATACACCAAGGGGACGATTGTGAAAAACCAAGCACCTCCAGCATTCAATAACATTTGGCTCATACGCAATCAATGATGGAAGTGAACGCAAGTTCAAAGATCATTTACGAAGCCTCAGTGGAATATATCCAGAATCTGACAATGAGGATGAAGACTTCAAATGTAACTTAAAACGATACTGCTATGGATACTGAAAATGAGAAAACATTCACGAACGCCAAGAGAAAACAGCAGACAGATTTGATGCAGCAAAAACAGTTGCAATAATTATTTTCCATTTGCAGTTTCTTTGCTGTTGGCAATATTTTTATACAATTCCTGATTCAGCCTTACTAAACATTTTGTCGTTTTTATCCACAGCATATCAACACCGTTCTGCTGAAAATATTGTTCTTACGGGTGTTGCATCTATATTTCTCTGCTCAGTTGTAACACTAACAATAACAGTGATGATCAAATAGAAGCAATCGATAATACTTTAAGTACAATAGACAGTTTTCCATCTGATACGCAAACTGCTTCAAAATAAGTGACAGTACTTTTTCTGCTACACAAAATTGGGGGGGGGGGGGGGGGGGGGGGCGTCCAAATGTTAACACAAATATATTGGTTGCTGCTTTCAACACTATGTTACAATGCGTGAATAACCTGCATACATGCATCGATTCCCTGATGACAGAGAAGCTGTAGGATACTTAAAAACCGTATAATCTACATCAAACGGTACAATTCCAGTAATACCGCACCGTCGATACAAAACACATCGGATGCGTTACCTCATGGATTTTATAGAACAGGAGATAGTTATGGTGAACTTCCCAATGTCGACATAGATTCTACATGCGTTCCAGATAACAAATGAAACACGATAAGTAATAAGTAAGATAATAAAACAAAGTGTGGCTTTGTGGCGTGACTTCTTAAACGACATTGAAGGCAAGTTTGTAATGATTTCAAATTAGTGCATTCAATCCGGAACTATCTAGACTGATGCTATAGAACATAATTGACAGTTGACGGATACAGGCTCTCTTGAGCCTCTAATTAGTGTTGCAGACAGTAGTTTTTTTTCGAAAAATATTTTTCCTTAAACCGCATTTAGTCCATACTAATTGGAGGAAAATGGAAATTTCAAACTCTAAAACCATTTGAAAATAACTAACTGCGTCACATAAAAATTGTTGGTAACAGCTACTTTAAGACAGACTTTGCACCACGATCAAGATGGAGAACAGTAGCTGACATGACAGGGCATAGATTCAAGAAAATGTAAAATGTCATTAAATGTACTGGCACAAGTTGTTATGTTAGTCCTTGTGTTTTTCGAGTATACTTTCATGAACGGAGAAACTCTTATACAGCTGTCCAAGTCAAGTTGAAAACAAAACTATCCTTTTTAGTGTATAGCATTATCTCGATTATTTTTGGAACCTCAATTAATAAAAAAAAAACAATTATTTAAAGAAATTAGTAGTTAACATATGTTGTTTAACTGTTATTTTGGAACTCTGTGTTACTAACAAATTGGTGTCCTTAGTTAAATCTCAAATCTAAAAATTGAATTACTATCACTCGAAGAAATACGCCAACTTACAATAAAACCTCCCAATAAAGACTTTAAACATCCCCAAAACTGGATGCCACCAAAGACAGCCTTACAGCAATTGGGGAAATTAGTACAATGTCAACTGGATTACTTTGAAACAATTGGACGTCATGACGCATCTTTACCCAACTTTATTTCCAAAGGATGTTTAAGCAAACTGGACGATGGATCTATTCAGATTGAACTGGGATCGGAAACATTTATCCAAGATCAAAAATCACTTATCACAATAGAAGAAAATACACTCAAGGAGAAACTGAGAGAATGCCAACAGTCGGACAACAAAAAGAGCAGAGCAACAAAACGGAGGTTACTGGACACTCCACAGAAAGGAAAAAGTGGCAAAAGAGTACAGACACAATCTACTCCAAGGTACTTTGATTTCATGTCTGAAATCTTACAATTTGTTTTGTTTTCCTCATTATATTTATTTATTTATTTATTTGGAATTATATTTAATCTAAGTCAATAGTAAGGCATGAAACATTTGTCTTTTGAGTGGCATGGGTTTTTTCAAGGACTTTATTGAAAGCAAAAAATGTTTTATGAAGCAAATAATTATTTTCTAAAACTTCCGAATCAAAACATTTATTAAAAGAATTGCCAACCACATTAGATGAATGGTAGATGCCTAATTAATATTGCTTTCTATCACGGTAAAAATAATGGCAAGATTTTTTTGATTTTTTATATGTACTCCATTTATAGTAAAATCCATCGAAAAGGAACTTTTAAACATTTGAATTTTTTACTCAGGAAATTCATGATGATTAGTCTTTTGCTATATGTACATATAAATGATATATACAAGCTGTCAAATGTGAAAATTTCACTATTTTGGAATCATAAACCAGGGACATTTTCATTCCTTTCTTTAGACTTTAAATAAATTAGTCTAAACTATTGACCATTTGAATGTAATAAGCAAAACCATTCAATGATTAGTTAAATTAGAAATATAACTATTTTGATTTATATCTATAGAGGTTATTTTTTCTTTTCAGAAAATTGAAGACTACAGATTAAAACTGACAAACAAATTAATGATGTGGACATAATCCTTCTTTGTGTATTTATCATAATTTGACTTGTGATTTGCACTTAAAAACTGAAAATGTTATTATTAAAACATCGTCTGCTACTATAAACATATTGTTTGTGTTACATGTGTTATCAGCAACAGAGGTTCAGCTTATCTCAGTATGGGTCACATTCCTAGTGCAATTAAAAATGTCAATCAAGAAGGTTGATCATTTTGATCAACAAGCCAGAGCTTTGTAGCTGGAGTAATACTACACATTTTTCATTTACCTGTGTACATAATATGAATTCTAAGGTAAACGGACAGAGAGTCACAGGATAAAAAGTAACAGGACATAAAGTCACAAATTTGATAGGACAAAGAGTCACAAAACTAAAAATTACAAATATTTTTGGACAATTGTTTAAACATATTTTGAAATCATTTTTATTTATTACATATATTCATGTTTAAGTTAAGGAAATTGCTCATAAACCTTGATCAATGAAAATGTATTAAATTTTAATTATACAAAGGATATATTTATTTGCAAAGTGATTGATTGATTGATTGTTGGTTGCTTAACGTCCAGTGGCAAATATTTCATGCATATTCAGGACGAGAACAAGTTCACAATAAATACAATAGGTAGGTTCTGTAATAGATAAAGGGATTAAGGTCGGAGAAATTTAGACTACCACGGGAAATGAGGGTATATTGGATAGGGACAGAAATTTAGCCTTGCAACAGGTCACCTACGGACCCCTCAAAGAGTTGTTGCAAGGGTTCTCAACGTGCAAAGAGCGTGGCACTCTCTTTACACGAGGCATCGGATTTAACGTCCCCATTCTGACCGGACGTGGCTGCAAATTTGTACATCCCGCACAGCCAAACGGATGCCCCACTTTAGCACGGGTTTTACTGCCGGTCGGAGGAAGACCAATGGTGACCATACTTCTATTCCCCAGTCACCCTTGGGGGTTTGTGATAATAGAGGCCATCGGGATGATGGTCCGGGAAATTTGGACTGCCACAGGAAAATGAGGGTATATTGGATGGGGACAGAAATTTTGCCTTGCAACAAGCCACCTAAGGACCCCTCAAAGAGTTGTTGTAAGGGTTCTTAACGTGCAAAGATCGTGGCACTCTCTTTACACGAGGCATCGGATTTAACGTCCCCATTCTGACCGGACGTGACTGCCAACTTGATACATCCCGTACAGCCAGACTGACGCCCCTCAAAGTCAATGAATTAAGGGGTGAGAAAAGAATTTTTTTTTCAGAAGTCAGCCATATCCTTGGACAAAATGCCACAGTATGTATGATATAACGATGTTAACCTGGGACAAAATGCCGCCTATTAGAATTCGAATGTAGGACATAAAGTCACAGGACAAAAAGTCACAAGGCAAAAAGTCACAATTCAGTTTTGAGATTATTGTTCTTCAAACAAAAAACACTTAATTTGAAAATATTTGTTTTGTATTTTTCTTGGAAGTTATATAAACATGATATATGAAGCAACTTTGTAATTAAAATTTACTCAATAAATATCAATAATGACAAAATAATTATGAAAACAAAATGTCAAAGTGGCCTTGGTACTTAAATGGCTTCACTTTGCCAAACTCACAACCTCTGTTGACTTGCTAGTATTACAGTCAATTCGACTACTTAGAACACTGGGTTATCGAGGCCCCTGAAACATAAATGATCACCACAGAAGGCCAAACTTTATTTTTAAATATTGAAGGTTGGTGCATTTCTTGAAATATATATTTAATTTCAAGACTTTAGCAGCTTTAACCAAATGGTTACTTTTCATGATTTATTTTTCGGGAAAAACGGATAAACCATACTTATATCTGTTTTGAATAAAAAATAAATATTCATCCCATGTCAGATTTGCTCTAAATGCATTGGTTTCAAAGTTTTAAGCCAAAATCTACATTTTAACCCTATGTTCTATTTTTAGCCATGGCGGCCATCTTGGTTGGTTGGCCGGGACACATTTTTTAAACTAGATACCCTAATAATGATTGTGGCAAAGTTTGGTCAAATTTGGCCCAGTAGTTTCAGAGAAGATTTTTGTAAAATTGTACGGACGAGGGACGCCAAGTAATTAGAAAAGCTCACTTGGTCCTTTGGGCCAGGTGAGCTAAACATCAGAAGCAGAATGAAAAAGTCAACTGCTTTTTCGTTGTTAAGAATTAGATTTTATTCTGAATTAACTCATCATTGATACCAGGATGAAGATTCCAGATTGTACAAATCTACTACAACTGAGATGTCAATGTGTACATCTCTGAATGAAATGTTCAATTCTGAAACATCGGACAAAAGTAAAAATTAAATTATAGAGGCAATATATCAAATGTCTAATGACATTAGAATAGTATTTGCAACTACTGCATTAGGAATGGGTATAAATGTGGTGTGATGTCATTCCATCGTATTATACGGCTCCCCATCTGTTAATATTGATAGATGGAAAACATGATGTTGTAAGACCAATTTTGGTCGAGGCAAATACATAGACAAAACAAACAACTCGACAATAATAATATATATGTTAAAACAGTTATTGGTCTCCTTTTCTCGGTTCTAATGAATCTTTAATAAAAGAAACAAATGTTTTTATATCATTTGGTGTTGTAGGATTTAGTATTATCACGAGTTTATAAGTTAAGTTAAGTATATTAAAATTGATATATATTTCTTTTATTTTTATTAACTTTATAAATCTCTTCCGTTTCTTGGTATGTTAGTAAATTGCCCAGTTTCTTTTAAGAGACAACGATGGCTTATTTTAAATTTGGTTAACATTTTTTCTTGTATCTTTATTTGGCTGTGATATGTTGTATTTCATTTTGTCATTTATATAGGATTGTTTGATAATTTATTTTAAAAAAAAAAAATTATATAGATATATTTTATTATTATTTCCATTCAAGTAATTTATTCCCAATGCGGAAGACCACAACGAGAGGTTAGATATACAACTTATTATTCCTAACATGGGATGAAAATAGTTCATACCTGAAACTATAAAAAAACGTAAATCCTTCAATTCAAATAGATTCATATTAAAATCAATAAAATCTTTTTGGTTTATTTTCAAGATAGACACAGATGCAGTTATTTTTGGATACTTCTTTGATATTAAATTTCATGTAGGAAGGCGTTTTTTTTCACAGTTAACCATAAATAGGATACAAACAAGTTTTAATCAAAATAGACAATAAGGAAATTGACTGCTCTTTATTTTATATTTCAAGTAATGTAGAACTAGCAATTAGCTCAATATCATCCCTGCCAAGGTGATAAAAATAAATCCGAAGATGAAAAACAATTTGGAACTACTTAACGATGTAATATTGTGATTTTTCAAGATGGAAAATTGATCAGTGATAATTTAAGACAAAAAGACTGCTTATAAAAAAAAGGACAGCAGCTGAACATATTTCTTGCTTGGTTTTCTTGTGATCTGATGAATAAGATTTAAAACACATAAGAAGTGATTCAGTGTTCACAACTATCAATAAATGAAACAAATCGTTGGGACCACCACAGGATGAGTGTAATTTGAATTGTCATGAACTGAGCCTCTTAATTTATTTGTTTGTGGTGTGTATGTATTTTAAGCTCAAACCCTACTTCTTGCTTTAAGTTATGATTGGTGCTTTTTTTTTTACAGGATTCTGCTCAAAACAGTCTTGAGTTTCTGAGAATTATTGGATAAGGTGATTGGAATGAGTTGTTGGCACTGAGTGCCGAATTGATACCTTTCATGCCAAGTATTCCTACTTCCCTTGCAAAGGAGTGGAATGTGCCAAAATTGATTGAGGTGAACCAAAGGTATTAAATTTACGTTAAAAGACATTTCTTTGTTCTCCCGAGATCCACAACTAATAGTAGCAGATGATTGCAGTTCAACAATGTTAAGTAACTTTTTACAATTAAAACTATGTATGTAGTGCATGTGTAAATAATAACTACTAATAATACTACAACCTGAATCCAGTTACCGCAAAATAAATGATGTTCATTGTTTCTATCCAGCTTTCCAGCAAAAACAATCTAAGCATATTAGTATTTGACACCAATTAATATAGGCATATTGTAGTGAGTTTATAGTATGAGTTTCTCATCAACTTCCTGTATGTCTTAAGACTTTGGTCAAAGTTTCATCCACAATAGGTTGAATATAAACATGATATTCTGTATTTAACTGATAAGCATCACTGCATAATTCTTTTCCTTTTTCAGATATAAAGATTTTATGCCAGCCTCAATTGGAAAACGGATCTGCTTGGCCACCAAAGCAAATGGGAAATGCATTTTCAATGCTTTTTCCATTGCTTTGTATGGGGATGAGGGTAATGCCCATGCTTTGCGGTTACACACCATTGTGACAATAGCTGACAAAGTAATGGAATATTCAAAATATGCAATTTTAATATGAATATTTGTTCTTTAAGTTTTCCAATCTTCAATCTGAATGAAGATGATCCATAACTGGTGTTTAAGCAATATATACTCTCATTTACAAGATCAAGAAGAACTTTATTTCAATTTTATTGTTACCCAAAAAATCCATTAACTATGGATGGTCTTAAAAGGCATTTCTTATATGTTGCAGGTCACAATGTAACTATAAAGAGATGTGGTAAGATTAAGTCAACTATATCCAAGTATTTAACGCCTTATTGATTCAGATGGATCGTCAACCAGTACACTGTTCTTAAGTGGTTTGATCTCGATAGCTTGAACATTGACACTTCCTATCATAGTAATAATGAGATAATGTAGTGAATTAAGGGTCAGTAAAAGGAACTGTTTTACCCTTGAGGTAATAATCAGTGTTTCACTCGGGGGAAACATTTTTTTGCCCTTTCCATTGAGTGACTTGGGGCTTTTCAGTTTTAGTATTATTTAGGCTCAATCCTTGCCTTTTTGCATATTGTATTTGAGGCGAATTGCCTTCACTGTGTTTGTAAACTTTGAAATTAGGTGATTCCCCTTGATGTGGACTTCTTGAGACAATTTTCTTTTGTTATTGGTCATATTTCTTTCGTTCTGAACTTTTAATTTAATTTATGACAGTCGCATCAAATTTCATTATAATTAGAACGAAATGAAAAACAAATTTTGTCGCTGGTGGTGCGGAATGTTAAGCCTTAAATGAGGAGGATTAATGACCAAAGACTAACATTCATGATGTTAGAGTATTCAATTGAATCAAACACTGGGTCAATGTAAATGAAAAACACATTTTTTCCTCAGTTCTATTGTTACCTGCAGGCATACTTTCAACTTTCCTTTTGAAATGTCTGAGCTACCCGTAACTTCCGCTTTTTGATATCAGACGCATGTATTTCAGCTATTTCTTCAGTAACGATATAATATTGCCAGACAAAGATTGTCCTCATATTATACAAATACTTTCGCACCATTTCAGCACATCAGTACGTTTTTACTAGAACTAGGATGACAGCTTGAATGAATAACAATTTTGTTGTTGTTGGTACGACGGAAAGCATATCAGCTCCGAGTCATAGAAATTATTAGTACATATGTACCTAATTGACTTAAATCATGTGTCGTATAAGTAATATCAGAAAATTGTGATGACGAAAGACAACAACCACTCTCATGATTATAAATTTTCACTCCTACTATGAACGACTAAATTGTTTATTTTGTAAAAAAAGATTTCCGTTCTCTTATACTACACAATTTCCATTTACCTGTGTACATAATATGAATTCTAAGGTAAACGGACAGAGAGTCACAGGATAAAAAGTCACAGGACATAAAAGTCACAAATTTGATATGACAAAAAAGTCACAAGACTAAAAATCCTGAACAAATGATATTCAAACTTTTTTATGAATTTATATATCATCTAGAGTAATTGTTTCTAATAATGGCTACTTTAAAATAGTTGCAATATATCATATTTGTTCTTTTCGTTTATTGTTTCGAAAATAATTCAGGCCATATGTTTTCTCGTTTATCAGTTATTGTTTTGAAAATAATTAAGGCCATATGTTTTCTCGTTTGTCACTTATACAGAAGCTATCACGAGTTGGTGGACCGTAATGAGTGTTGTGCTTTTAACTGGATAAAGAAGTTTATCTGCATCAGTTATGGTTATTCCTCTCAAATGTGATACAATTAAAATCTGGACTTCTTCAAAAACGACATCCATAAAGTAAATCCTTCATTTAAATTCTGTGACATTCTGTAAAAGCCCCCCCAAGGGTGACTGGGGAATAGAAGTATGGTCACCATTGGTCTTCCTCCGACCGGCAGTAAAACCCGTGCTAAAGTGGGGCGTCCGTTTGGCTGTGCGGGATGTACAAATTTGCAGCCACGTCCGGTCAGAATGGGGACGTTAAATCCGATGCCTCGTGTAAAGAGAGTGCCACGCTCTTTGCACGTTAAGAACCCTTGCAACAACTCTTTGAGGGGTCCGTAGGTGACCTGTTGCAAAGCTAAATTCTGTCCCTTTCCAATATACCCTCATTTCCCGTGGCAGTCTAAATTTCTCCGACCTTAATCCCTTAATCTATTACAGAACCTACCTATTGTATTTATTGTGAACTTGTTCTCGTCCTGAATATGCATGAAATATTTGCCACTGGACGTTAAGCAACCAACAATCAATCAATCATTCTGTAAAAGATAAAACAAAAATAAACTTTAACATTACATGTTTAATATGTTTCCATTTTCTCTTTTCATAAAACAAAAGTAACTATTAATTAATATGTGACTAAAGTATTTAACATCTAAACATAGATTTATTTAATCACAAACACTGTAAAACAAAACTAATTATGTACGTTTAAATACTACAAGATAAAGCAATATAAGTCTTACTTTTTCTGAGATAACCTATATCGTATGTGTCGTTCCCTCTTATCAGCACTCTGTTTGGTATTCTCAAAAATTCATGGTGTCTTCAATGGTCATCCTCATCGTTTTTAAAAACAAATTTCTTATTAAGTATATTTTCTGTAATCAGATCTCCGTAACATTTATTAAATGTACCAGTTTTCTTATTAAGTATAAATTGTCAAGAACATTATTTGCTTTCTCTTCCAAGTTTCTGCTACCATAAATAACACCTTTTCTAAAATACTCGCATTAACGGAAGACAAGCTTAAAATGCTACACAAAAAAAAAAAAAGACGAAACCGTCATGACTAAATCTTAAGAGCTGGTTAATGGTTACTAAACATCATACAATCATTTGATCTCTACATGAGTTTCCTTTTAACAATCTTAATCATGCATGAAACGTCATCAGAGTCGGAACTGTTTCACTCTCTTCTGATGACATAAAGTTCTTGTTCTCTAAAACATAGAAGAACTTTACTTTGTAACCATCTGATATTGTTGTGCTGTTATTCAGGATTGCACGTCGCCTTACTCATGACTGTAATATATAAATAAAAATAGTGTTATAATTGACGGTTATGCATGATGGTAAATTTTCATTCATTGGAATGAAATAAAAGGGACCAACAAAAAATATCAAAATAAATGTAAAAAGTGATGAATGTGGTCGAATTCATTGTTTTTTTGGGTAACAAATAATGCAGAATTTGTTTTTAGATACATTTGTAGAAAGAACAAATATTTCAATATCATTAATTTTAATACACTTTATCAACAATTAATCGAATGAAACATGTGTATATGTCTACTTAAAATTGAATTAACATTCGAGTCTTTGAAGACAAAGGACATTACTCCTGACTACGGTTTTTTCGGATATCTGTAGAAGTCTGTTCTCTCGTAGGAGCACTTCTGTTTGCAATAGAAGCTGCTGTGAAGATAAGAAATAGCCAGACAGTGACAGAGACTAAGGCATACTGGATGCTCCCCTCTGCTGTCAACAAGGTGGAATACAAAAGTGTACAGGGCATAGACTTTACTTCAGCAAAAAAAAAAGAAGAGAAAACTAGACCAGGCTGAAGACTCACCAGTAACATCCGGTCCTAAACAGCGAAAGCTTCCAACAGTAAAAGAGCCATCGACACAAGATTTTGAACAATTTCTTCTAAAGTTTAAGTCGCACAGGAACCAGGCCAGTTATTTTGTCACTTGTGCCTCAATTTGCTCACATGTACAGACCAAAGGTCCTTGACCGCAAATACCCTACTGTGTTGTCAGAACTTTATACTGAGGATTGTGGATCCCTTCAAAGTAATGAGCTCCTTAAGCAGTGTGAGGAGGTATTTCATACAATCAAAGTGACTGAGGAAGAAGCAAAGAACTGTGAACTTGCAACTCGTGACCAAGCGAAAGCAAAACAGTGGTTCAACTTTAGAATTGGCAGAATAACTGCTTCTCGTGTCAAGAGGGTGTGTAGGACTGCACTTGATAAACCATCAAAAAGTTTAATAAAAGACATTTGCTACCCAATTTCAAAGACATTTACCTCGAAGGCAACTACATGGGGGTGTGACCATCAGAAAGATGCGAATGTTGACTATATTAACACCATGTCCAAGAATCACATTAACTTTCAGTGGCATGACAGTGGACTACTGATTAATCCAAAATATCCTTTCATGGGAGCTAGCCCAGATGGAAGAGTTTCATGTGACTGTTGTGATGATATTCTGGTGGAAATAAAGTGTCCCTATTGTCAGAGAACAGCAGAAATAAGTGATGAGGTAGACTGTCTTAAGATTACAGATGGAAGTTTACACTTGGACAAAGGACATGCTTATTTCTACCAGATTCAATGTCAGCTTATGGTAGCCGAAGTGCAGTCTTGTGACTTTGTAGTGTGGACAGAGGCAGACTTTTACAAAGAAAGAATCACTATAGACAATATTTTCTGCATAGAAATGGTTGAAAGGCGTTCACTTTTCTTTCAGAAGACTATTCTGCCAGAGTTGATTGGAAAGCAAAGGTCACCTCTTCAAGGGACATCCAACCAGCAAAGTTTGAGTAGCACAACAAGTGATGACGGTTTGATTATATGTACTTGCCAAACACCATATAATGAAGAAGTTGACGACGTAATTGGATGTGACAATGAGAACTGTCCCTTTGTCTGGTTTCACTTTAAATGTGCAAAGATTAAACGCACCCCAAAAGGCAAGTGGTTCTGTAAGGAGTGCCGGAAAAAGTGACATTTTTAGACTTTAAATATGTACAAAGATATATTTGTAGGACTCTAAAGTGCGATGGGGACGCTAAAACGCGATGGTCACGCTAAAGTGCGATGGCCTACGCTAAAGTGCGATGGTTTGATACGCTAAAGTGCGATGGTCTGCGCTATTTAATGGAACACGCTAAAGTCCGATGCCGCGATACGCTAAAGTGCGTTTTTCCGCGAAAGTGCGTTTGTTCGCAAAAGTATGGACGTTTGCAACGTTAAATAGCATTATGACGATACAAGCCGTTTGTACAAACAAAAATGGAATTGCCGCAGATGAAGGTTTTTTACTAGACAAGAAAAGAAAAACAAATGATCCCAACCCGGAACATTTTTGGTTGGTGCTAGAAGAGTTTGTATGCGGAGGAGTTATTTCCCAAAATATCATCGACAGTAACAAAAATGCAAACCTATGATCCCGTCTGTGTGCTATTCATTTGGGATGTACAAGTACGCAGCCACGTTCGCTGTGTCGGTGGGGAAAAACGTGTTTTTGTCAGGAAACTGGTAAAAAAAATACTTCTCATAAACATAGAAACTGACGATAGTAAGGGGGAGGTGTATACCATAAAAGAGAGCGAAAACGGCAAAATACACGAAGTGTCAAAGTGTTAAATTCGTCCAAATTTAATTTAGAAACTCCTTCTATGTTTTAATCCCACATATTGTCATTTATTTACGTGAAATAAAAGCTACTTTTTACTTTCTAATTGAAGTATTTTATAAAATATTTTTTTAACAATATGGTTCGTCATGTCTGTGAAAGAGATGGATACTCGTCAACAAGACAGTAACATAACGACCAGAGGTGTAGTATCATAATATGATTGCCAACGAGACAAGTCTCTATCCAAGGCTAAATGTCATTAATGTAATTAATTATAGGTTACCGTATGGCTAGTCCCGCAGATCGTATTCTATAACGATTATATACAAAACAATAAGCAAAAAAACAAATAAGAAGATGTGGTGTAATTATCAACGAAACAACTATCCACCAAAGACCAAATGTCGTTGATGTATGCACCTAATAACATTATGACCTTGAACGTGGAGCCTTGCCTCACGTCGCATAGCAAGCTATATAGGACAACACATTGACTAGTGTAAAACAATCTAAAAGAGAAGGACAACGGCATGATTTATAGACAATACTATAGACGAAAAACTAATATGAACACAGCAAAAAACAAAAGCCATTGCCTGAACCCCATTCCCGTTTTACACCATCGCACTTTAGCGTGTTAAACCAACGCACTTTAGCGTGTCGTATACCATCACATTTTAGCGTGTCATACCATCGCACTTTAGCGTGTCATCTAATCGCACTTAAAAATACAAACAACCATCGCACTTTAGCGTCTGACACCATTGCACTTTAGCGTAGACCATCGCACTTTAGCGTGACCATCGCACTTTAGAGTACCATCGCACTTTAGAGTCCTACATATTTATTGTGAAAAATTACTTAGACAGTGAAAAAATGAAAAAAGAAAGAAAAAATGAACAAAAAATTGAGTTCATGTAGCTATATATATAGTAGCTCATTAAAAAAAAAAATAAGTACAAAATATTGTTGTATTTCTTAAAATGAAATGACAATATAAATGATTAAACAACATATTTTCCACTGTTTTTTGTTGGTAGTTTTGTTATCAACCCATGCCCATTATCTGTACAATTTTCACCTAGACAAAATAATAAGTGCACCTGCAAACATGTTTAACCCCTCCACATTCTATATGTGCCTGTCCTAAGTCAGGAGTCTAGTTCATAGGTTGTTGTTGGTTCATGTCTGTCATACATGTATGTGTTTCTCAAAAATTGTTTTGTTTTAAATTTTGTCATTAGTTTCTTTTAATTTAAATGTTTCATATTTTTCATGTCAGAGCCCTTTATAGCCAACTATATGGTATGGGTTTTTCTCATTGTTGAAGACTTACAGTTGCCTATAATTGCTCACATCCACTTCATTTGAACTTTGGTGGATAATTGTCTCATTGGCAATCACGCCACATCTCCTTATGTTTTTCATATCACCATAGAAACATAAAATGATGAATAATTTATTTGAAGGCATAGACATTATTTTATTGTACCAAGCATGTGCCCTCTTCAGGCAAGATACATAAACATCATAACACAATGATTACTATAAAACATGCATATTATGCACTAATGAAGATGCGGGGAAAAGAACTTTATTTTTATCGGCATTTCATGAATAAAAAAACCCAACATATTTGTAAAGAATATTTTAATACATAATAAAAACCGTTTCGCCCTATAAGGGCTCATCAGGTTGCCTTGCAGACAACGACGGTTTTTTTTTATATTATTCAGTTTTGTTATCAGTTATTTACAGGTAAATATACATTTTTCAGTTCTGAAAACACAATTCAGTCAAACGGCACAACAAAGTCGCACAGATTTGTAAGGGCACAACATACAGTAGTTATTTTATCCATTGTTGGTACATTTTCAGACTGGCAATGCAAATAGTCAATTGGAATTGTACTCTGCAAAATAGTGTACTTGTTACGTACAAGACCTATTACCCTTTCTACATGAATTCTGGTGTGCGCAATTTTTCTTGTTGCTTCCAACTCTAATGGTGACAGTTGCTTCTTCCCTTTAGTGAAAGATGGGATTTTCACTTCAGCACACGATCAGCTAAAAATATATCACCAGGCAAAAGTTTCTGTAGCATGCCACAGTCTTCAGTCAAATGTTTGTCAGAAACTCGACCGCCGTATCCATTGGAAAGATAAGATACTGCTCCTTGTGGAGTTATCCCTATCAGATATTTCACGGTATTGTGATGTTTATAATTACTCCAGGTTTCAGTTCGTGCTAAAAGGTTAGATGGTCTGTCGATAAATACCTCAAAGCAGTCAATAATTATTGAAACTTTTACCCCAAAGTATTTACGGAACTCCATAGGAATTGACGTCTGCAACTCTTCTCTTTCTGGCCACAAAATTAAGCATTTCATGCGTATGTACATCACATGTATCATGTCCAAAAACACTTTTGATACACAACTAGGGGTTACTTTAAACCTATACCCTAAGTCCTGAATTCCAAGGTTAAGTCTCAGTTTCATTAATACCAACACCAGCTTCTGAAATCTTGAGAGAGAACTTTTTGATGTCTGGCTTATATGTGGCTCAAGAAAAGTGAATAAGGACATACGTACAATGTATCGTAGTCCAGTGTAATGTTTAGCCTTTTCATCATTAGTAAATGTTTCAGGAGTTATATCACCTGTACCGGCATTCAGTTTCTCTTTCAATGACAGGTTTTCCTGCTTCAGTCTCTCAATTTCAAGTTCCTCTTCGGTTTTCACATTTTTTTCGATCGTTGCCATATAGCTGAAGGTACATTTTCTTTTGCTAGAAATTGATACTTCAACACTACTATCTCCTTCAATATTTGGTTCATCAAGTTGTGTGGATTCTTGCAGAGGTAGGGCTTTTGCTGTCTGGGATTTATCTGCTTTTCATTTCTGGCTTGCTGTCTTACATACCGTTTCTTTGACGATTCGGATGATGATTCTGATGAATGTCCAAGACTAATTGAGGGAGCCCAGTCTGGATTTGTCTTATCGAACAGATCTGCCTTCAAGCCTGCAATAATACGATAACATATAAAACATGTTTACATCCTAATGTCATGCATGTGTACATAGTATACATTTAATATAAATTGATGATCTACATGTATTTGCTAGCATGTCTCACCTTCTCATATTAATATTAATGTACCGGTTATTAAGGAAATCAATTTGAACACATGCTTACAACATAATATTCGAAAAGATGGATGTGAATATTTACCAAATTGCTATCCACCTTATGTCCACATAAAAATAAGTACTCTTGTATGACAGTCAATTCAATGTTGCATATATTTGCAGTCTGAAAAGCAGTTAATGCATTCCATCATTGAGAATCAAATGTGTAGATTTAGTATCACCAAGTTGCTTAAATGGATTTGATAATTAACCTGATTAAGAGTTTTGACAAGTTCAGGTGCTGATAAATGTATGCACTGTCATCAGGTCATTGTATGTATTCACCTGTTTCAACTTTCACCTGGTTTGATCACATGACATTGTGCACTGTTGTGTACTATTTCCAACAACAAAAAAATCAATACATGCAACTTCATGTTACACACTATTTTATCAGCTGTTAAATCATAATTACAACAAAAATTAATGGAAAGGTATAATATTAAATATTATTTACCTGTAATGAAATGATCAGAACACACTTTGAAGTGACGTTTTGTTGGATCTGGGTCAAAGTTTGCTCTGTTGATGCGAGCTAGCCACACTCTTCTGCGTTCTATTGAAAGCTCTTCTGTCTGAATTTAATTAGTTTAGGAATGTCAAAAAACTTTAAATCAGTATCTCCAGGCTTTGATCGATTTGAACAACCGTAAACAACACAAGTATTAACCATAGCTAACGGCAAAATGTAAATATTTAATCCGATTATGTGTTACACCTTGATTCGCTCTGATTGCCCTACAAGATGGAGACGGGCGCTATGAATTGTGGGTAAAATCATCGATGGAAAACCATCTATACTTGTTGACGTCTTTGTTGATCTCGTGAAGTGTGTAAAAAGTCGTTAAGAATAGAAAGGGATCACAGAAACACAAAGTCACGCATTTATTTTGTCCAGCATCAAAGTCAAATTAAACCATTTATCTTGATAAGCATGTAGTCACGTTTAAAAACAACAATACGATGTGACCTAAAGTGTAACGTCTGATGCAAGTATTTTCGAAACAACTCTAGCTATATCCATGAATACGAGCAAAGGCCCGTCAACTGTTACAAAAACTTTTTGCAAATATGCTTTTTGTATAAACATCGCCTTGTCTGTTAAGTTGTCTATCAACACACAGTGAGAGGTCATCCGGAGATGAAATGGCAGCAGTTTGAACCGTCCTGTATAACAGATAAAAGTGCAGAAGACTTCGTTATCAAACCAAGCAGAAGAAGAAGGGTTGGGATGGTATTGCACCAATTACATAGCACCGGGAAAACACGATGCGGCACACAATAGATCTATCACAGACAACTCTCAAGACAACGGATATGTGAACTTTTTCTGCAAAATATATTTGCGATTCTAAAATATATTTATAACTATTTGACAGATTTCTTATTATATATAAACCCATATTGTAACTTTTTCCTGAACTGTGGATTACAACTGTTATATTCCTAACTTGGTACAAATATTTTCTTATGTAGAAAATCGTGGATTGAACCTGGTTTTATAAACATCTCGTCCATAGACGTTTTATTCTGCGACTTTCTGTCCGTCATTATACATTTAACACAGTGGCTGTATTAGAAACGACAAAATTATTTACCTGTATGACTTCGTGAAACGTGCAATGGAACATTTTACCGTGCAAGGACTGTACAGCCAGTCAAGGTAAAACTCCCGTCATCACCGGTAACGTGTACACCCGTATCAATTTCGGTCTATACTTAAAGATTTATATGCAAGTGGTTTATTTACAATAAGAGGTCGCTGAAACTACGCCTGAGTGCAATGGCAAAAAATATTGTCGATGAATGTATGAAGAGTTGAACAGGCACCTAGGAAAAATCAAAACATAAAGTCCCTACATGCCAATCTAAACAACAAATACTACCAACGACAAATTTATTGTACTTTTATTGTATACAACACAACACACTATTTACAATTAAGGACGCCCAACAGTAAGAGGGCAGTATAATTACAATCAATTTTGATTTTCAAGCTTTTCCCCATACCTTATAGTGGTAAATAGTGAAAAAAATGATCTGCCTCAGACTTAAAACCATACCCCAACTTTGAACTTAAATTTTGTAAAAGTTGTTCTTACTGATGTAGTGTACCTTATATGCGGACATAAGCCTTCAACAGTTGACATACAGTCACTCGTACTAACCAATTCACGATGCACATATAGTTTCAGATTGCGTTTTGTTTGTAGCTTGCTGATGTTACGTGCAAGATAGTTATTAATCATCTTTTTTCCAAGTTCAGTGTTCAATACTGCTGACTTTGATAATTTTTTAGATCACATTATTTCATCTTCTTTTTTTAAATAGGAAATTGAGAATGGCATAGACTTCCGTCGCTTTTGTCTCGTGACTGCCTTGAAATCATCTGGAGTGAAGCTGTACTTTTCCTCACAGATAACAATATGCTTCAAATTTTGGAAGTTTGTTAAAGAAAGGCTACTAATAACAACCTTAGCGATGTTTTCCATGTATTTATTTCCCGTTGAAGCTTTAAGTTTGAATTCTACTCACCCTTCTCTTATTGCTTATTTATCCATAGTAAATGCAAAATATAATTTCATATTCCATAGGGGTTCTATGTAAACTTTGATGACCTAGTTGGTGGCTATTTTGAATTTCCAATTGACTTCTTAAGTTCAACATTGATAGCTCTACTGTAGCTCCCCCCAAGGGTGACTGGGGAATAGAAGTATGGTCACCATTGGTCTTCCTCCGACCGGCAGTAAAACCCGTGCTAAAGTGGGGCGTCCGTTTGGCTGTGCGGGATGTACAAATTTGCATCCACGTCCGGTCAGAATGGGGACGTTAAATCCGATGCCTCGTGTAAAGAGAGTGCCAAGCTCTTTGCACGTTAAGAACCCTTGCAACAACTCTTTGAGGGGTCCGTAGGTGACCTGTTGCAAGCACTTTATTATGTAAATCTATATAGCCACATAGTGAATGAGTTATTTTTTCATGTAAGGATGGATTGTATAATACAAATGATAGCAATATTGGAACATAATGACTAAAAAATTTTGTTCGCATCAATTTAGAGTGCCACCATGTCCTATTTTTATTCAAAATATTTAATCTTAAACAAATTTCAGTTATTTTAATACCTTTAACAATTTTTTTTGTCCGCATCAACCAAAACTGACCATATTAGCACTTTATTATGTAAATCTAGATAGCCGCATAGTAAATGAGTTATTTTTTCATGTAAGGATGGATTGTATAATACAAATGATAGCAATTTTGGAATATAATGACTAAAAAAATTTGTTCGCATCAATTTAGAATGCCAGCATGTCCTCTTTTTATTCAAAATAGTAAATCATAAACAAATTTCATGAGTTTACATACCTCAAACTGACTCGTTTAACAAAATTATTTGTCCACATCAACCAAAACTGACCATATTAGCACTTACCCTACTGAAAATGTACTTGGGATTCCAGTGGGATACCATTGGGAAAAAAATCCAGTGGAATCCCACTGGAATGTTTTGGAGTGTCAGTGGAATCCCAATGGGAAGTTTATCCCGATGGGATCTCAGTGGCATTTCCACTGGTTTATTTCTATATTTCCAGTGGAATTTTGTACTTTGTCATTCTAAATTATCCCACTGGAATTTGGACATGTGTATTTTATAGATATATAATTCCAGCGGGATATTGGACTTCTAGAATTTTCATTATACAAAATTTAGCTGATAATTAAATGATGATGGACCTTAAATATATACATATATACATTCCAGCAGTTATTTAGTGGAGTTATTCAAGGCAGTTTATAAATTGTTTGAAAACCCTCAATATTTTAGAATATGTTAAATTTGTAATTTAAGGACTGCAAAAATTGGAAATGTCTAATTATTATGTGTCAACATTTATATATTCATATATCATGTTACATCATGTACATGTATTTACAAAATATAGAGTATTCAGAAAATAAATAATTAGTATTGAAGAAAAAGTTAATTTTTCCTTTAAAATTAAAGAGCACATTAATTTTGTAATTAGTTATGTTCTGATGTATTTGGAGGAATACTAATAAATGATTCACTGTTGTAAATCTCCAGCAGAACACACTTTTTAAGACTTTTTTTGCTGAAATAACAATGTTTTCACCAAATCCTTCTAATTTTTCAATGTGTCTGCTAATAGTTTTATCCAAATAAGCTTTCAATGTACAGTAGTTGTTTATTTGTCTTCTGATATCTTCCCCAAGATTGAATGGGACTGAGAAGCATTCTTGAATTATCACATTAATTTGGTTCTCATACTCCAAAAATAGTAAAATAATTCCTTTCTTGGTAACATTGTTGTGACTGAAGCAGCCAGCACTATCATTTCTTGTCTTTGCATCCTGGTAACCTTTTGAGTAGAATACAGTTCCACGGAACTGCAACCTACTAAATACTTTCACACCATTGTCCCTCATTTCTCTTGACAATAACAAGTAATGAGGACTTTGTGTAGGAAGGTTTGTTTTCTTTCCTAAACTTAAAATTTCCTTTGCTGTTTTGTCATCTCTACAAAAGAAAAAAATAAATATATATTAAGTTTGCTGCATGAATTAAATACATTCTATGATCATGCATTCAGTATGTGTGCATATAAATGTTACATGACGTCCTATTACACTTTAATACATGCATAAACATGATAAATATATATTAATAAATTTTCTTTAAGAAGTATATATTTTAATGACACTATTGAAACTCCCTATTTTGACATACTTGTATTCGTACCAATTCTTTAAGTAAGAAAAATTTAACATCAAACCTTATTGTCTATTTTTGTGAATCCTTATTGAATTTGAATAACAGTGAAAAAATAAATTTATCATTGTCAGAATATCATCGAAAAACAGCTTCATACTTAGAACAGTCATTAACAAAACGCAGACAACACTTGTATTTAAATAATTAACATGTATATAAAATTCCTGATGACTATCTGAATTAATACTATAGTATCTATTTGAAGTGACTTATAGGTCCATTGGGCCGGGTGTAATTTAATTGAAATATTTCAATATTGTACGCTCCCCAAGGGTGACTGAGGAATAGAAATACGGTCACTACAGGTCTTCTTCCGACCGGCAGTAGAACCCTTGCCAAAGTGGGGCGTCCGTTTGGCTGTGCGGGATGTACAAGTACGCAACCACGTCCGGTCAGAATGGGGACGTTAAATCCGATGCCTCGTGTAAAGAGAGTGCCACGCTCTTTGCACGTTAAGAACAATTGCAACAACTCTTTGAGGGGTCCGTAGGTGACCTGTTGCAAAGCTAAATTTCTGTCCCTATCCAATATACCCTCATTTATGAGTATTGATATTAGTGCCAATGAGACAACTCTCCATCCAAGTCACAATTTATAAAAGTAAACCATTATAGGTCAAAGTACGGTCTTCAACACGAAGCCTTGGCTCACACCGAACAGTAAACTATAAAGGACTCCAAAAATTACTAGTGTAAAACCATTCAAACGGGAAAACCAACGGTCTAATCTATATAAGAAACGAGAAACACTTTTGAACCACATCAACAAACGACAACTACTGAACATCAGATTCCTGACTAAGGACAGGTGCAAACAGTTGCAGCGGGTTTAAACGTTTGAATGGTACCAAACATTCACCCTTATCTGAAACAATAGTGTAACATTGTATTCATAATACCCATTTCAAACAATTTAGCTGAAAATGCAACCCCGGTTGTCGGAACATACCCGGTATCATATATATAGCGAGTATCCCCCGGGTAGATGTAGAATGGCCATTGGGGAAGTGTCACACAAAACAACCATTTCATGTATAGATTTACTTACCGCTTTGGTTGTTTAAAAAAGGTGTCCAAGTCACCCATCGGATGGGGGAATCAGTATAAAAAGAAATCAGAGTATGTGTTTAATTAATTAAAATGATAAATTGCAATATTCAATACAATATAAGCAGATAACGCTATTTTTTTTTTTTTTTTCTGAAAAGGGGGGTGTACGCCCATTACGCCCTTACCTGGACCCGCCCCTGCGAAATGATATATTTATTGGCAAAATGAAGCCATTTAAGTACCAAGCCACTTTGACATTTTGTTTTCATAACAAATATTTGATCTTATTGATATTTATTGTATAAATTTTAATTATAAGGTTGCTTCATATATAAAACTTCCAAGAAAAATAAAAAAAATATATTTTCAAATAAGTGTTTTCTTGTTCAAATAAAATAATCGCAAAACTGAATTGTGACTTTTTGTCTGACTTTTTGTCCTACATTCGATTTAACCTGGTTTTCAAATAAACCTCTCACTTGTATGACAGTTGCTAAACATGCCATTATATTGACAACAATGTCTGAACAAAACACACAGTCATATTAGGTATAAATGTCAAAACAAGGCCACATTGTGTTACAATAAAAAGGTGATTTTCATTTTTAATTTGTTTGCATTTCAAGATAAAATAAATATGGTTCTGACCAGTTTCAATTTGTTTGAAACATTTATGTTCAAATAGTACCGTTTCTTATTGTCTTTTGTTAGAGAAATGATTTAGTTTCAGATTGGTTCACCCACTATTTCTTTTATATGGACATTTGTGAGACTTGAATGAAGTCTTGATTCGTCTTGCCCTTTTATTTGCAGGAATTGATAGATGATTTGTATTGTCCCTGCTTTATTGAAAATCCTGAATCATAACTGACAACGCAGCACTTGAATTATCAACAGAAATTAGATGTTATGAAACTTTTCTAGGTCCTCGAATTCAGCATTTTTGTTTTTGTTTGATCTAATACCTTTGCTATTATTCCAGTAGTTAGTCCTTTATGTGTTTTGTTTTGTGATAGAGCAGCACATTTGGTGTTATACGACTTATTCGTAGGTTCTAAATGGTCTTCCTCACTTCATCTGATACGTCTACTGCTTTGGACATGAAAATCTGTGTAATCTTGTTGATTACTTTTTGTCTGCAATTATAAGAGAAGTATTGATATATAAATATATAATTTTGTTATTTTGACATTTGACATTATTTAGTAATGCTGTAAATTCAGAAATTATTGTTTGTATTTATAATTGTGTATTTATAAATGTATTACTTTTGGATATCATAAGGCATATTTTGTTAATAGTGAAAAACAAAAAGGTAAAACATGCTACACAGAAGAACAAGTGATCAGTATGCTGGAGTTTCTTATCGACAACATATTTGTGGAGTTTTGATTGATTGTTAGTTGCTAAACGTCCAGTGGCAAATATTTCATGCATGTTCAGGACGAGAAAAAGTTCACAATGAATACAATAGGTAGGTCTTGAGTTTTGAGGTAGACTTTTTCAACAAATTGTCGGCATTCCTATGGGAACAAACTGTGCGCCTCTCCTTGCCAACCTCTTCTTATTTTCATATGAAATGGAGTTCCTTCAGACACTTGTCAAAAACAAGAGGATCAAAGAAGCCAGATTATTTAATTTCACTTTGAGATTTATTGATGATGTTCTTTCCATAAACAATCAGAACGTTTCTGAATGGGTTCCATTATAATATCCCCCAGAACTAGAAATTAAAGAAATAACAGACACGGCTTCCTCCGCCTCATTTTTAGACTTATATCTCAAATTTGACTTACATATTCATCTCAGTACCAGAATCTATGATAAACGAGACGATTTTAATTTTGAAATTATAAATTTCCCCCACCTTAGTAGCAATATACCAACTTCACCTACATATGGGCTGTACATTTCCCCAACTTATTCGATATTCAAGAGCTTGCAGCTCCTACTCAGACTTAGTAAAACGTCATCAGTGTCTGAGCAGAAAGTTGATGAACCAGGGGTATGTCAAAGAACGTCTCGTCCTTTTTCTAAAAAAAAAGTTCATCGGAAGGTACCAAGACCTTGTTGATAAATATTCCGTATCAACTTCTCAAATAATACATGATGGTCTTGATGTATATATTCTGCGTACTGACGTTGGTTATCATCTTAACAACATGTTATATTGTTCTTTCATTTGTCTTTGTTCTATTATTAATATAACTTTTACTGTTGGATTGTTTTCTGTGATATCCATTTAACGTGGCTCGGTACTTATACATCCCGTCAATATGTTTGTATTTTCTTTCATTTTTCCTGGTGTGTTTTATATATGCGACTTTTTGTGTTTCTTTGGTTCTTATAACGTGACTCTGTACTTTTAAAAGATCCTGTCAGTATGTCATTGTTCTATAATATGTCATTATGTTATATTTTTTATTATAAATTAGAAAATACGTTGAACCACAAACGTCAAAATTATGTAATCGCGTAGTGTAATGAACCATTTGTGGATTCTTATAAATTCTATAGAACGTTTGGACTATTTTAAACCTCGGTCTATTTCTGAAATTAATTCTTTCATAATTTTTGATTTTTAACCCTGTATGCTCACACTGCCCATGTGAAATTTTTAAATTGTTTGTATAAACATTGAACGACAAAAATATGTGAAGCCATGTCCGGTCAGAATGAGGACGTTAAATCCGATGCCTCGTGAAAAGAGAGTGCCACGATGTTTGTATGTTAAGAACCCTTGCAACAACACTTTTGAGGGGTCCGTAGGTAGCATAGGTAGCCTGTTGCTAGGCAAAATTTCTGTCCCTATCCACTATACTCTCATTTTCCAGTGGCAGTTAAAATTTCCCCGACCATCCACTATACTCTCATTTTCCAGTGGCAGTTAAAATTTCCCCGACCATCCACTATACTCTCATTTTCCAGTGGCAGTTAAAATTTCCCCGACCATCCACTATACTCTCATTTTCCAGTGGCAGTTAAAATTTCCCCGACCATCATCCCGGACGACCTCTACTACTAGACCTACCTATTGTATTTATTGTTTACTTGTTCTCGTCCTGAACATGCTTGAAATATTTTTACTGGACGTTAAGCAACCAACAATCAATCAATCACTGTTTTAACGTTTAACGTTTGAACCTTGCATCATCTTCTATCAGCTCCTGAATAGCTTGACATGTGTCATTCCCACCTATTGTCTCAGTTGTATATCTCCCTGGCTTTCTGAGTTTTCTTTCCTCAATCTGTTTCCGGCTGATACCTTTGATATATAAAAGGGAGTTGATTCACAAATGAATTCCGCTACAATAGACATGTTTGTAGTTATGTCATCAGCTTGATGACTTTTCTTATATGATAATTTCTTAGAAATACTCTGAGCATCTGTTCAATCTCTGTTGATAGTGATGTTCTAGCCACCTTTTCAATCTCTGGTGATGGTGATGCTCTGGTCACCTTTTCAATCTCTGGTGATGGTGATGCTCTGGTCACCTTTTCCTTCTTTGGTGATGGTGATAGCAATGCTTTTGTCAATTTTTCGTTATCGGTAATATGCGGATTTTGTGAATGCAGTAGATAAAATGACATATAATATTTTAATGTGTATTTACTGGTTTTGATAGTGAATTAGATATGTTTGTGAATCTTTGGATTTTGAACTCAGAGGGTTTAGAGATGTGAAAATTTCATGAAATAAATAAATAGACAGTCTTAAAGTTTTAGTTTGAGAGTAAATTTGTTAATTAAACAACAGTTATCCATTTATCTACAGAACATGATGTTAGCTACTGACTGATATTTCTGAAATGACTAACTTTAGAGATTAGAAATGTGAAAAAAATGTACTTGTTTGGCTTTATAACTATTTTGATCTGAACGTCACTGATTAGTCTTATGTTGACGAAACGCGCGTCTGGCGTATTAAATTATAAGTCTGGTACCTTTGCTAACTATTTACACCACTTGGTCGGTGTCACTGCTGACGTTTCGTCCTCGAAGGTATTATCGTTGTCTGTCGTCCGTTAACTTTTACAAAACCTTCTCTTAAACTAATAATCCAAATTTAACCAAACTTAGCCACACTCATCACTAGGGTATATAGATAAAAAAAAAAATGTGTCCAATGCCCTGCCCGCCAACCAAAATGGCCAACATGGTCGAAATTTTATTGCATAATTATGAGTTTCAAATTTCCGTTAATTTTCTATGGGGCGATTGCTGATAATTTTTAACAATTGTTGACTTTTACAGGTAAATTTGACATGTTTATGATATTTAGTGTTTTGAGATCACATCCTTCCACAGTATTTTAACCACAACTTTCTCATCACAGATTTTTTAATTCCATAACTTACATAACTCGATTTCTTTTTCCTGTGGTATGTGTCAATCAAATGTAGAACATACAGGTTTCAAATTTACCTAACATAAAGACCATGGATGCACCGTTATTTTCGTGCAATATATAGACTTTGTTAGGAGGTAACAGTGAGTCCCTGTTATATAAAGTTTCTGTTTGTAGATACCTTGTTTTCAGCTATATTTCCAATTGTTGTTTCATTCCTCTCAGATCTTTTAAAAATTGCAGATTTCTCGGGTCTTAGTCTTTATGGTCTATTTATAAATAAGAAATAAAACTGTTAACAGCGTGGTTATTGTCTTTTTGAGGTTATATTTCATTAAGTACGAAGTTTTTATTATTTAATAATCACGGGAAAATTGATCAGCACATATTTGACACAAGAGTTGACATACTGAAATGTCTCGCATGTTCTAGTGATGATAATTGAATTTATGTTAAATAGTAAATGTAAAAGTTTATACCACAAGCATTACATTAAATCAACATTTCCCCCAAGGGTGACTGGGGAATAGAAGTATGGTCACCATTGGTCTTCCTCCGACCGGCGGTAAAACCCTCGCTAAAGTGGGGCGTCCGTTTGGCTGTGCGGGATGTACAAATTTGCAGCCACGTCCGGTCAGAATGGGGACGTTAAATCCGATGCCTCGTGTAAAGAGAGTGCCACGCTCTTTGCACGTTAATAACCCTTCCAACAACTCTTTGAGGGGTCCGTAGGTGACCTGTTGCAAGGCTAAATTTCTGTCCCTATCCAATATACCCTCATTTCCCCGTGGCAGTCTAAATTTCTCCGACCCCAATCCAAGACGTCTCTATTAAAGAACCTACCTATTGTATTTATTGTTAATTTGTTTTCGTCCTGAATATGCATGCAATATTTGCCACTGGACGTTAAGCAACCAACAATCAATCAATTAAATCAACATTTAAGTTGATCAATGTGCATGACACGAGTTCAAGGTGAGATAACCACTTTCAGACAGACATGTAAGCCCTACAATCATTCCATTAACCTAATTTAGTTAACCTATTGCTAAAAGTATCTCAGAAACCAACCTCATAATTTGTTTTTCTTAACTTTGACCAACACAATGAACCATGGAAAGCAGGTCAAAGTCAACTGACACCTGCCAAACAGACACCATACACACTTTACAATTATTCCATACACCAAATATAGTTCTACTATCTTTACAGTATCTGAAATAAGAGGCTCTCAATGGCCTGGATCGCTCACCTGTTCACAGTGGCTATATTTTTTGACATACAAGGAAATAAAATACAAAATTTATACTAGAGATGAAATGTATGCAGAGGGTGCCTGGTATATTTTAGAGCATCTTTTTACATGTCTTTAGTATACCACGTCTGATTTCAACTTTTAACTGTTATTTTTTTTTATATATCACGTGATATTTTGTGCAAGTTTTGTTGACATATAATGTTTAAAATACATTAAATGTGTTTGCCTTCATTACACACCGTGCAAAAGTTTATTTTTTATTTACATTAATGATTGTTGTGATAGTGTTGTTTGTTTCTTGTGTACAATTTGGAGTTTAGTATGGCGTTCATTATCACTGAACTAGTATATATATTTGTTTAGGGGCCAGCTGAAGGACGCCTCCGGGTGCGGGAATTTCTCGCTGCATTGAAGACCTGTTGGTGACCTTCTGCTCTTGTCTGTTCTATGGTCGGGTTGTTGTCTCTTTGACACATTCCCCATTTCCATTCTCAATTTTATTTGTGTCTGTGTGTATAAAATGTACTTAACAGTTAAGAACTGTGTTTTATTAGTGCTTGTGGCCAAGTATCAAATAAAAAGTCTTATTGACGGATTGAAATGTCAAAATTACCCTCGTCTTTTTAAAATACCCATTTCTCAGAAAGACAGCTGTTCCACAGGGGAAGTAACTTTTGTAAATAACTAAAGAGATGTGTGGTAAAATTCACTTTAAATTGGAGGAAATCAGTTAATTTCTCTCTCTCACTATTATTAAAAACTGCACAAGTAATAAAACATTAAGTAAATTGGTATATTGTTTGATTATTGTTTGAAAAAGAAATACTTTTTATTGTCAACAACTTGCATTATTTACTTTACTTAGTGTTCTGTCTGTGCAAAAAACAGTATTGTTACTTTGGAACTTGATTGTGTGTTCAATTAAAGTCAAGTGGCAATTATTTCGTGCATGCCTTTGAAATTTGAAAAAGTTTTAAAGCAGTGATCAAAACCAAGAAAAACAGAAACTCCTTGAACATAACTAGAATTGCTCACAATAACTTTACAAGATACATTGATACCTTGTTATCTAATTCAAATTTGTCATTCAGTGGTTGCTGTCTTCATATTTTTATCTTGTTTTGTTTCTTATTGCTGACTCAATTGTTATGTATTAGTTTAACTATTTTTTGGAGGCTGTGCAGCAGGCCATAATATTGGCTATGGTTCGCAAATTCATACCCAGAGACAAGACTGACACATTAGATTGATTGATTGATTGTTGGTTGCTTAACGTCCAGTGGCAAATATTTCATGCATATTCAGGACGAGAACAAGTTCACAATAAATACAATAGGTAGGTTCTGTAATAGATTAAGGGATTAAGGTCGGAGAAATTTAGACTGCCACGGGAAATGAGGGTATATTGGATAGGGACAGAAATTTAGCCTTGCAACAGGTCACCTACGGACCCCTCAAAGAGTTGTTGCAAGGGTTCTTCACGTGCAAAGAACGTGGCACTTTCTTTACACGAGGCATCGGATTTACCGTCCCCATTCTGACCGGACGTGGCTGCAAATTTGTACATCCCGCACAGCCAAACGGACGCCCCACTTTAGCACGGGTTTTACTGCCGGTCGGAGGAAGACCAATGGTGACCATACTTCTATTCCCCAGTCACCCTTGGGGGGCTGACACATTAGAAACAAGCTATACAAAATGACAAAAAGACAGAATGAAATCAGGTATATATATGAACCTGTTAAAACCACGACACATGCCTTATGTACATGTACCTGTAACTTGTACCAAGTCAGGAGCCTGAAAATTCACTTCAGTTTGGTTTGTTGTTGTTTACCATATTTGTTTTTGTAAATCATGGACATAATGTAATGATAAATAAGTAAATTAGTTTTCTTGTTTGGATGGTTTTACGTATGCCTATGAAGTCTTTGCTCATTGTGGAAGGCCTAACAGTTGCTTATTACTTTAATGTCATATGTTCTCTGATGATACCAGGAAAAGAGTAGTCTAATTGGCAATCATACCACATTGTATTTGTAAATAAGCATACAAAAAAAAAAAGAAACTGCACTGCACAAGTCAAAGCTTGTCTACTTTGAATTGGAGGAATTGTAAAAAATGCTAAAACAAATATTGGTAGATCAAAAACATTTGCCTACATATTTGATGACAATTGATGAACATTGAAGAGATTATGAAATAAATTATTTACAATGCAAAGCTTTTACAAACTGTGCTATACAAAATTTAAATGATAATTGTTATTGTTATAAAACTTAACCTCTTGCAATTACCAAATTGTCAACCTCTGCAATTAGTTCTAGAATATCTCCCGCCAGGTAATAATCTTAAAGTCCAACAGACACGATCGTCTTCACTAAAAATGAAGTCTGCATTTTCTACAACTGTTTCTATCATAGATCTATTAAAAGAATATGACGTCCTTCTCGTTCTTCTACAAGGAACTCTTAGAAATCAAGTAAGTTTTTCCTCACTGCTTCATTAAGAAAACCACAAAATTGTGCAAGCAAGAAGTCGTCGTCTCTACAGAGTTAGTCATTGGAACTGTTTTCATCATGAAATTTGAAGCAGTTTCCACATACACAATTGACTTCACAGTTACTGCAGCAGCGACACAATGATGTTGGTTGAATTGATCTGGTCCCTGATGATGGTGATGCAATGTCGTCTAATTGAAAATGTGAAGTAAGCTGCATACCTAAGCATTTTGTTGTTGTACAGAAGTCCCGTACTGATTCCTTGCAGCGATTTTAAGCTATGTCATAACCGGAATAATACATACAAGATACTGATTCTTTACCAGCTCTCCCACTTTCCTGAGAATATTTTTCCAGACCTCGAGGTGCACCCTAGTGTATAACACGTTCAATATGGGATTGTCCACACCCATACCAGATGCAATCGTAGCGAATATAACTCGCAAATTAGTGTCTAAACTAGGGAATGTGACAATATATGGGTTTTTGTTTGTGTCTGCAATGTTTCAAATATGCATGTATAAGTTTTGTCTTTAAAAAAAAAGTTTATAAACTAACTCAAAATAGTATTGCATGCACTGGTTTCCAAAAAGCACCATTTCCCTTTTTGTCCAGTTAAACTGTACTTGAACATTAGTCCATTTGACTGGGGAATAGAAGTATGGTCACCATTGGTCTTCCTCCGACAGGCGGTAAAACCCTCGTCAAAGTGGGGCGTCCGTTTGGCTTTTGGGTATCCATACTTTCGTTAGGGTTAAATCCATCAGTTCACAAAGCTAAAGGAACTGTCGAAGGCTCATCCATCTTTTCAAAGACACCCCTTCATACCATGATTATCCCCAAGGGTGACTTGGGAATAGAAGTATGGTCACCATTGGTCTTCCTCCGGCAGTAAAACCCTTGCTAAAGTGGGGCGTCCGTTTGGTTGTGCGGGATGTACAAATTTGCAGCCACGTCCGGTCAGAATGGGGACGTTAAATCCGATGCCTCGTGTAAAAAGAGTGCCACGCTCTTTGCACGTTAAGAACCCTTGCAACAACTCTTTTAGGGGTCCGTAGGTGACCTGTTGCAAGGCTAAATTTCTGTCCCTATCCAATATACCCTCATTTCCCGTGGCAGTCTAAATTTCTCCGACCTCAATCCCAGACGCCTCTATTACAGAACCTACCTATTGTATTTATTGTTAATTTGTTCTCGTCCTGAATATGCATGAAATATTTGCCACTGGACGTTAAGCAAACAACAATCAATCAATCATAAGCAGTCCAACTGTTTGAAGTTCTAAAACCTAAAATCAAACATTCATTTCCTGAATTTGTGCTATATATTGAAACAATAGGATTCTTTTTTCTACTTTTTTTTCTCTTTTATTATAAACTCAACCAAACTTTGATTAAAAACATACATTTGTAACACCATTGAACCCTTTTATGCGCAGTATTGTTTACCATTCGATTTTTCCACAACGAAAGAACCTACTTCCGGCACATGATGGACCTTCTTTCGTCAAGCAACAATATTTGCGAGACATTTAAAGCAGTTAGTTGACATGGCAAATCATCTTATTCATCTTTTGATCATTCATTCATTAAGTCTCTTGATGACTGTATTCATTCCCTCAGCAACGTTGTTTCTTTTTCTTCACTCCGGAGTATTGATCGTAAACATTCACGGACTTTTAAACCCAAAGTGAACTTCATGCGAGTGATTCATCTTTGAGGTCAGCATTTAAGTACTCTTTTCTCCATTTTTTGTGAAAGTGTTACGTATATACTTTCAGACTTAACTAACTAGATCTTCTGTTTGCATTAAAGATTTCACATCAGCAAAATTCGCAACGGATGGGGTTCTAGCTATGCAAACGTTTGGCTTGAGGCATGTGTGTCTTAATTATCAGTAACAATTACAACCGTGTCTCTCTTTGTTTTAGTTACCAGTCCAAAACCGATCATGTTTATCACTTCATTTCCAATCTTGTGTAAGGAAGGTTGCTTGCACGGTTACTCCACCTTGAAAGGGAACATGTTTAACCAAAACGGACAGTCGAAAATCTCCAATATTAAAAGTTGTATCATAAGTTACCAATGCAGGATTGTCTGACTTCACACATAACACCTTTTTGAATTTGGTTACTATGTTAGGATGTGCTACTATACAGAACAAGTCTGGAAATATAGTGATGGCGTGGACACCGTCTAAATGATAAGCAAGTTCCAACGTACTATAAGTTTGGCCAGGTGTCAGACGCTTCTGTTGAGAAAATAGAAAATAAAAGACCATTTCCTTTTTGTTATACAGCAGTTTTATCTCATGTTCATGATTTACCTTCTGTAAATGTTTGATAAAATGTTTACGAACAGAGACAATGACACATGGTTCTTGAAGAAATCTAGATTTAATGAATGCGTCCATGCTACTTATTCAATTGTCGTGAAATCAGAATTAGACCTCTATTATTGTGGATATAGCAATCAAACACTTTACTATCCAGTATTGTATCTTCTTCAGATTTAGATTTTGATAACAAATTTCCTATAGTATCTTGCTAGTTGATTACATTTACATCAAAGTCAAGTTCCAGTAACAAAGCCTGATTAGTTCTTTAAATACGAGGAAATGTGACAAATTGTGTAAGTAATTTCATATAAACAGTGTTTAATCTAAAAGATTCTGGCAAACTACTAACGATATGAATTCCTCCATTTTGTGTTTTGTATCTATAAAATTATCAATTCCAGTAGACTTCTCTACCTGAATGATTGGAAAAAGACATGAAGATATTGTATCACACATTTGGATTTAAAATATCTCCACTACATTTTCGTACGAGGTTTCCTCGGTACGAGTTCTTTTCTGACAATGTTTGAAAAGACAAGAACCACCCTTAACTCGTATAATAGAGGTCTCCTGATTTGCTACCGTACCAACCGCATTACGAACTAGGAGCCGTCATTTAACTTATGGAAATTATTGATGTATACACTTAAAATCAACGTATGCTTTATGAATCATATGCAGAACTATTTTGAGAATCCAACTCTGATACTGAGATGTGAAAATTGCTGTATTTTGGAATTGATTTAAATATTTGAATAAAAGGACATGCTTGAACTGTTTATTTGTGCAGAAAAAAGCAATATACTATGATAAGTTTTCAATTGATCCAAGAGGTGTAATATCATTAACTGTAATCGTCAATATGTCCATTGAAAATGACCAGTTTGATGTACCTTTTAACATTGAATTTATCTACAACAACTCCAACAGTTAAGTGCCCGTCAACAATTAAACCGTCAACTTGTTGAATTTCAGTCTTGTAACTCACCGTAACTGTTGCAACTATAATATGTAAGTAGTAAGTCAGTTGGATGGGAGTATTGTTTTAATATTTCAAACATAGTGAAAACTCAAATTATCCTAGCATTTGCAATAAGGTGATAATAAATAGATCACAATGATAAAAACAGACTTGCAGAGCTCAGGTAACATTTGATTTTTTTTTTGGAAAAGGAGGGGGGGGGGGGGGTGCAAGATATATTTGTGTGACATGGTATGATCCGGTGGCAAAAGTGGTGCCCCACACGCGAAATCAAACTCAGACATGGGCATTGCTAGGGTCATTCTCTGTAGACATCTGGAAAAGAGCTTGGAAATGATTGAGTGCAGCACGATCTACATAAATCCATTACTTGCACCCACTCCAGGAATACCTCGGGATTAAGGCCATTTACGCATACAAAAGCTGCCACCAGAATTCTCTCCCAATGCTGTAAATGTAATCTGGTTTTTTATGAAGAGTTGTCTCATTGGCAATTATACAATACCTTCTTTTCTATATTTATATAACTTAAGAATTCATCTGTAAATAGTCATTTCATATTTGGTAATTTGTTTAGTGCACTTGAATCGCACCAAAATGAAAACATTTTATTTACTTTGTTTTTTAATTATTATTTAATCAACCACTTTAAATTATCCCCCACATCTGGGGTCTCTTTATTGTTCATGTCCCCTATGACTCTGGTCTGCAAAAGTCTTCTGCTTTTGGTGGAGCATACATCTAAATATGCCACTTCCAATTTGGCTTTATACTCTTTAAAATTGGGCGACTGCCAAGAGGGTTGATGGGTTATAAAACCCTCTTGGCCTTCTACGTATGAGGACATGTACATTTGCTTTAAAGCCTCTGTAATTTTTGCCTTTTTTACTGCGCTTATATCATGATTTTCAAGTGCTACTAGTCTTCTTTTTGCTTTCTGAAAACAAAAGATTGAACATATAGAATTGTAACCTTTAAAAGATTCGTTTAGTAAATACAATTTTCTGTAAGCATTAAAAATAATGTGATGTTTGGTTACATACAGTACTGAAACAAAAAATCGGGTTTGTATGTTGATAATTTTAATACATTGGTCATTATCATCATCAGTAGTCATTATCCTTAAAAAGACATTTTTTTTCATCATGTGATCAAAACAAGCTGAGTGAAATTTACCACATCAAAGGATAAATCGTTTTATAGCACATCCCACGTACAATGCTTTAAACGCAATTTTGGATGAACACTCATATTGCGAAACCAGTGATCATACTGCCCAAAGTTGGCATGAGTAAAAACGGTTTGCTCTCGGTTTTCTCTGAGGGACCTTTGTCAGCAGATTTCCTTCAAGACCTTGTTTGTACCTGGACGTGCAAGGGAAAAACAGCTTGCAATAAAAACTGTGTATGCAACCAACAAGATTTGGCGTGAACCAATATTTGTGCATGTGAAGTGTCTGATTGTTGCAGAAATTATCTACCACACCGAGCAATATTGGAAGAAGACGATGAAAACGATGACTAATGTCAGGTTTTCGAAAGTTGGCATGCCCTTTGTTTCTTAAAATACCCCTACAACCACTCTTTCTGAGGGGTCAATATGTGCTTTTGTAAGGAATCTCATAAAACCTTAAAAGTTCATATAGCTAGACTATACACTGAACTTTTAGTCCTTCATGATACTCTGTTGATTTAATTGCTTTGTGAAATATTTGTAACTGGCAATAAATATAGTTCAAAGCAAAAAAAAAAAGTCAGAATCATCTAATACAATTATCAAAAAAGTGGTAAAATTTACCGAAAAATGTAGTAAAATTGTCAATAAAACAGTTGTTGATTTGCTGTTATATTTAATACAATTATCTATGAAATATTGTCGATTTAAGGTATCATCTAATACAATCATCAAATAAGTGGTATAATTTACTGAAAAATGTAAAAATAGTTATCAAAGGTACAAGGATTATAATTTAGTACACCAGACGTACGTTTCGTCTACATAAGACTTTCCAATCAAGTACTGTAGATTTGATGTTACATTTAATACAATTATCTATAAAATATGATCGATTTAATATAATACCTAATACATTATCTTAAAAAGTGGCGAAATCTTGTAAGATCTAAATCGAATGAAGGTATCGTAAAAAAGTGACCGATTTAGATAACATCAATTACATTTATCAAAAATTGGTAAAATTTACTGAAAATGTAGAAAAATTGTCAAAAATGCAGTTGTAGGTTTCCTGTTACGTTTAATACAATTATCTATAAAATATGGTCGATTTTAGGTATCATCTAATACAATTATCATAAAGTGGTAAAATGAACTGAAAAATATAGTAAACTTGTTAATTAGGCAGTTCAAGGTTTGCTGTTATATTTAATACAATTATCTATAAAATATGGTCGATTAAAGGTATCATCTAATACAATTATCAAAAAAGTAGTAAAATTTACCTAAAAATATAGTAAAATTGTCAATAAAACAGTTGTTGATTTGCTGTTACATTTAATACAATTTATCTATGAAATATGGTCGATTTAAGGTATCATCTAATACAATTATCAAAAAAGTGGTAAAATTTACTGAAAAATGTAGTAAAATTGTCAATAAAGCAGTTGCAGATTTGCTGTTATATTTAATACGTTATCTTTCTATCTAACATAATATCTAATACATTATCTTCAAAAGTGGCGAAATCTTGTAAAATCTTAATCTTATGCAGGTATCGTAAAAAAGTGACCAATTTAAGGTAACATCAAATACAATAAAAAAAAATGGTATCATTTACTAGAAAATGTAGTAAAATTGTCAATAAAAAATGCAGTTGTAGTTTTGCTGTTACATTTAGTACAATTATCTTTAAAATATGGTCGATTTAAGGTATCATACAATACCATTATCTTTAAAAAGTGAACGATTTAAGGTATCATCGAATACAATTATCAAAAAGTGCTAGAATTTACTAAAAAATGTAGTAAAATTGTCAATAAAACAGTTGTTGATTTGCTGTTATATTTAATACAATTATCTATGAAATATGGTCGATTTAAGGTATCATCTAATACAATCATCAAAAAAGTGGTATAATTTACTGAAAAATGTAAAAATAGTTATCAAAGGTACAAGGATTATAATTTAGTACACCAGACGTGCGTTTCGTCTACATAAGACTTGCCAATTAAGTATTGTAGATTTGCTGTTACATTTAATACAATTATCTATAAAATATGATCGATTTAATATAATACCTAATACATTATCTTAAAAAGTGGCGAAATCTTGTAAGATCTAAATCTAATAAAGGTATCATAAAAAAGTGACCGATTTAGATAACATCAATTACTATTATCCAGAAATTGGTAAAATTTACTGAAAATGTAGAAAAATTGTCAAAAATGCAGTTGTAGGTTTTTGTTACATTTAATACAATTATCTATAAAATATGGTCGATTTAAGGTATCATCTAATACAATTATCATAAAGTGGTAAAATGAACTGAAAAATATAGTAAACTTGTTAATTAGGCAGTTCAAGGTTTGCTGTTATATTTAATACAATTATCTCTAAAATATGGTCGATTAAAGGCATCATCTTATACAATTATCAAAAAAGTGGTAAAATTTACCTAAAAATGTAGTAAAATTGTCAATAAAACAGTTGTTGATTTGCTGTTACATTTAATACAATTTATCTATGAAATATAGTCGATTTAAGGTATCATGTAATACAATTATAAAAAAAGTGGTAAAATTTACTGAAAATGTAGAAAAATTGTCAAAAATGCAGTTGTAGGTTTTTGTAACATTTAATACAATTATCTATAAAATATGGTCGATTTAAGGTATCATCTAATACAATTATCATAAAGTGGTAAAATGAACTGAAAAATATAGTAAACTTGTTAATTAGGCAGTTCAAGGTTTGCTGTTATATTTAATACAATTATCTATAAAATATGGTCGATTAAAGGCATCATCTAATACAATTATAAAAAAAGTAGTAAAATTTACCTAAAAATGTAGTAAAATTGTCAATAAAACAGTTGTTGATTTGCTGTTACATTTAATACAATTTATCTATGAAATATGGTCGATTTAAGGTATCATCTAATACAATTATAAAAAAAGTGGTAAAATTTACTGAAAAATGTAGTAAAATTGTCATAAAGCAGTTGCAGATTTGCTGTTATATTTAATACGATTATCTATCTATCTAACATAATATCTAATACATTATCTTCAAAAGTGGCGAAATCTTGTAAAATCTTAATCTTATGCAGGTATCGTAAAAAAGTGACCAATTTAAGGTAACATGAAATACAATAAAAAAAATGGTATCATTTGCTAGAAAATGTAGTAAAATTGTCAATAATGCAGTTGTATTTTGCTGTTACATTTAATACAATTATCTTTAAAATATGGTCGATTTAAGGTATCATCTAATACAATTATCATAAAGTGGTAAAAAACTGAAAAATAAAGTAAACTTGTTAATTAGGCAGTTCAAGGTTTGCTGTTATATTTAATACAATTATCTATAAAATATGGTCGATTAAAGGCATCATCTAATACAATTATCAAAAAAGTGGTAAAATTTACCTAAAAATCTAGTAAAATTGTCAATAAAACAGTTGTTGATTTGCTGTTACATTTAATACAATTTATCTATGAAATATGGTCGATTTAAGGTATCATCTAATACAATTATAAAAAAAGTGGTAAAATTTACTGAAAAATGTAGTAAAATTGTCAATAAAGCAGTTGCAGATTTGCTGTTATATTTAATACGATTATCTATCTATCTAACATAATATCTAATACATTATCTTCAAAAGTGGCGAAATCTTGTAAAATCTTAATCTTATGCAGGTATCGTAAAAAAGTGACCAATTTAAGGTAACATCGAATACAATAAAAAAAAAATGGTATCATTTGCTAGAAAATGTAGTAAAATTGTCAATAATGCAGTTGTAGTTTTGCTGTTACATTTAATACAATTATCTTTAAAATATGGTAGATTTAAGGTATCATACAATACCATTATCTTGAAAAAGTGAACGATTTAAGGTAACATCAAATACAATTATCAAAAAAGTGCCCCCCGGTGGATCGCTATCCTTGCCGTGGTCGGGGGGCTTGCGTGTCTCAGTGACCCCAAGAGCTATGCCAGTTGGAGCTTCGTCTCCTGGTAGGGTTACCCATGCTGGACAGGTCGAAGGGTAGAGACCAGACTAAAGTGATCCGAACATCGTATGAGTTGCCCGATGTTTTAAATAAAATAGGCTCTCCAACCCGTTGGCCGTGGGTTGCTACCCGTGTCGGTGGTTGACGAGATCCTTGCGGATGAGGGCTGTAGCCAGACTTCTTACGGTCAGAAAAATACCCGGACGGACGAGACTATAGTTCAATAAGCTGCTTTGGCTCCAATATCATCTAAACGGGAGGTCGGATGGACCCGGTTCGATCAATCGGCTGGTCATGTCGAGCCCTTCAGTTAATCCTCAACAATAAGCTTTCTTGTAACAATTTTCATTATATACACATGTGTTTTAAATTAAGCTATTTATATTTCGGATAACTGAAGAAGGCGATGGCTCATGGGTCAATCAAGTGGTACGCTTTCTATTTCGCTTGATGGATACGCTCTGCTTGAGTATACTATTCTTGGAACATCTGGTGCTTTCCGCAGTGGATCTTGGGTGCTAATTTTGGGGACCAGCTACGTTATACATGTTATACTTGGAGCTCGTTTTCAGCATTAGCACTTGACCCCGGCTCGCCACGGAAACACAGCATCGCCCTTGTAGGCACTCCGAGGTGGGTGGATGACAAGAATGGTGAATCTTTCTCATTTCCTATGGCACAACAAAACCAACCCTCTAAATCAGCTTTAATACATAAAAAAAGAAAATGTGATGATTCAGTGCCCTGTCAGGAAGATGACAGTTGGCCCAGATTTATTGTAATAAAAGGAACAGATGAAAAACCAATTTCCAAAATATCTCCCTTTGTGATTCACAAACAAATTCAAAGCGTTGCTGGTACTGTTAAAAAAGTTTCAAAAATGAGATCAGGCAATTTGTTGGTTGAATGTTCCAACAAAAGTCAGTCAACAAATTTGCTTACACTGACAACAATTACAAACTTTCCTGTTTCTGCCTCTCCTCACAACAGTTTGAACAGCTGTAAGGGGATCATTCGAGACAGAAGTCAATACCTTGGTGACCTTACCGTGGAAGAAATCTGTGAGGAACTTTCAAGCCAAGGTGTAACTGATGTTGTTAGATTTCAAATAAAAAAGAATGGAAATATAATCAAATTAAATACATATCTTTTGACATTTAGAACTCCAACTCCTCCTCCATCTATTACTTTAGGTTGCTTCGGAATCAGAGTTGACAGGTTTATCCCTAACCCAATTCGATGCTTCACTTGTCAAAAGTTTGGTCATGGAAGCAAACAATGTCGTGGTACGCAGAGATGCTTCAAGTGTTCTGACGAAGGACACGAGGGAACAACCTGTAGCTCTGAATCTTCTAAATGCGTAAACTGTGGTGAATCCCATTTTTCATCATCTAGGGACTGCCCTGTTTACCTTAAAGAAAAAAATATTATCAAAATTAAAACAGAAAGAAACATCAGTTACCCAGAAGCTAAACAGATAGCTTCTGTTTCGAATGATCTCCTTGTTTCGAACAGACCATCGTACGCCAGCAAAGTTGTCCGCTCATTCAGTCACGAGCATACACAAACTCGCATGACCTGGCCAATTGATGCTGAGACATTTACAATGCTGCCTGTTGAAACAGAACCTAACGATAAAATATTAGTTCCAAGAAAACCAACACCTTCTAAAACCAGTACTCAGTCAACTCAATCTTCCTTACAGAGCTCAATGTCATCATCTAAAAATAATGAAAAAAAGAAATCAAATAAAAAAGATACAGTTAAATCAGACAGTTGGGGCGGTGAATCTGTCTGGGATCTTCCCAGTGACATAGATGATTCTTCCATCTCCAATAGTCCTCCTTCATCTGCATCTAATAAAACTAGTTTATCTTTTGCATCTAGTACAAAGTCTTCTAAAGCCCCGTCTCCTCTTCGTTCTCCAGAACAGAAGGATGTCCCAAAGAAGCCAGCAAATACATCCTCTCAGAAGTCTTCTGATTCGAGGTCGCGGGGTAGGGGTCGAGGCGGAGTAAAACCAGCTGCGCATGGTCCTGGAGATCGACGACTCTCCTCACACAACAGATTTTCAACACTTAACGACGAATCAGAAATGGAAATCGAAAGTGTTCCGCCACCCGAAAGTTTACAATCTCAGGGTGAGCGAAATAAGAATGCTGGCAAACTCGATAGCATTCGCCCGTCTATTAACAAATCATGACTAATATCATCCAATGGAATTGCCGAGGTCTTAAAATAAATCTTCTCGAGTTAACGCTTCTAGTTCAGTCATTTTTACCTACTGCATTTTGTCTTCAAGAAACTCATTTAAAAGAAAGTGACAATGTATCTTTAAAAGGATACAACATGTATAGCACATTTTCTAAGGTAGATGAACGTGCTGCAGGCGGATCATCCATTTTTGTGAAGGACAACGTCATTCATAGCACAGTCCAACTCACCACGGATCTGCAGGCAGTTGCAATTCGTTTATCATTAGATAAAACAATTACATTATGTTCTATATATATTCCACCCAATTCAATTATAGATAAAGCTAAACTCAAAAACCTCACCGATCAATTACCCTCACCATTTATACTTATGGGCGACTTCAATGCACACAACCCCTTGTGGGGAAGCAAGTCTCATAATATCAAAGGTAAGATCATTGAGGACTTTGTCTCTCAAGAAGGATTATGCATTTTTAATAATGGATCTAATACTTATCTTCATCCTGGAAACGGGTCTTATTCTGCTATTGATATCACTATTTGCGATCCCTCTCTTCTTCTGGATTATTCATGGCGTGTTCATGATGATCTATGTGGAAGTGATCACTTTCCAATAGTACTTGGACATCTTTTTACTTCTGCCCAACAGAGAGTACCACGTTTGAAACTTGACAAGGCGGATTGGTCCTTGTTTGAGAATCTCTGTCAAGCGGAACTTCAGTCAAAGATGTTTGAGACTGTACAAGATCCAATTTTAACTTTTAATACAGTTTTAACGTCAATTGCTGACAGAACTATTCCTAAGACCTCGGCAAATCCGAAACATCCCAGCAAACCATGGTTTGATGATGCTTGTGATCAAGCAATAGGTGACCGTAAAAAATCTGAAAGACGGTTCAACCAACAACCAACGACAGAAAACTTGAGTAATTTCCGTGTTTTTCGCGCTAAGGCACGGCGGACTTGCAGGCAAGCACGACGAACGTCTTGGAAGAAATTTGTCTCGGAGATAACATCTCGCACTCCGATGACAAAAGTATGGAACATGATACAAAAGATAAAAGGTAAAAATTCTAAAGCCACAGTTAAACATTTAAAAAATGGCAATGATTTATTAACATCTGAAAAGGATATTGCCAACAAGCTTGGTGAAACTTTTGCGAAATCTTCTTCTTCTAACAACTACAGGGAAGATTTTAAAAAAGTTAAAAAACAAAAAGAAAAAATTAAATTAAACTTTAAATCAAAAAATGGTGAAAATTATAATAAACTCTTTTCTCTTGAAGAACTTAAAACATCTCTATCAAAAGCCCATGATACAGCTTGTGGGCCTGATAATATTCACTACCAACTGTTAAAACACTTGCCAGATTCCTCGCTGGAAGCTCTTTTGCAGCTTATGAATAACATCTGGGAATCTGGTGATTTACCATCAATCTGGAAGCTTGCAACCGTCGTGCCTATTCCAAAACCAAGTAAAGATCACACGGATCCTATTAATTATCGGCCAATTGCTCTTACCAGTTGTGTCTGTAAAACACTAGAACGGATGGTTAATGATCGCCTTGTTTGGTTCCTGGAATCCAATGGGCTTTTAGCCAATATCCAGTGTGGATTCCGCCAAGGTCGCAGTACTCTTGACCATCTTGTTCGATTCGAATCATTTGTCCGTAATGGTTTTGCGAAAAATGAACATGTAGTGTCGGTCTTTTTCGATCTAGAAAAAGCCTATGATACTACATGGAAGTATGGTATTTTAAAAGATCTGTTTGATATGGGGTTGAAAGGCAATATGCCAAATTTTATTTCGAATTTTTTATCTAACAGACAATTTAATGTTAGAGTAAATTCAACCATGTCTGATCTGTATGATCAAGAGATGGGTGTCCCTCAGGGCAGTATTTTATCTGTTACATTATTTAGTCTTAAAATCAACAGCCTTGTTGAAGTTTTAAAAAGTAATATTGAAGGTTCATTGTATGTTGATGACTTTTTAATATGTTATAGAGGCAAAAATATGAATAACATAGAAAGACAATTACAGTTATGTCTTGGAAGAATTGAAAAATGGGCCTCGGAAAATGGGTTTAAATTTTCCACTTCAAAAACGGTCGGGATGCATTTTTGTAACAAAAGGAAATTGCATCTTGATCCAGAACTCACTTTGTACGGCAACCCAATTAAAATGGTTGATGAAACCAAATTTCTTGGGTTAATTTTCGATAAAAAGTTAACCTTTCTACCCCATATCAAAATGTTAAAATCGAAATGTTTAAAAGCATTAGATATTTTAAAAGTTGTCGGCAGCACCGACTGGGGTGCTGATCGCAACATTTTACTTAATTTATATAGATCTCTAGTTAGATCTAAACTAGATTATGGCTCTATAGTGTATGGCTCTGCAAGGAAGTCCTACATACAGATTCTCGATGCTGTGCATCATCAGGGTTTGCGTCTCTGTCTTGGCGCATTTAAAACCTCACCAGTTGAGAGTCTGTATGTAGAGGCTGATGAGCACTCACTCTCTAACAGACGTTTGAAGCTTGGACTTCAATATGCTGTCAAACTAAAAGCCTACTCAGATAATCCTGCCTACAGCTGTGTTTTTAATCCAATTTATGAAGATATTTTTGCAAAACATGAAAATAAAATTCCCCCGTTAGGTATACGTTTAAAACCACATTTAGCTTCTTTTGATTTAAAATCTGTTGCTCAAGTTGAAACTTGCAAATGTCCTCCATGGGAACTTCCCAAACCAAAAATGATATTTGATCTCCGTGAACACAATAAAAATAAAACAAATCCTCTTTTAATTCAGCAACACTATGCTGAAATCAAAGCCAATTATTCAGATTTTTCAACTGTCTATACTGATGGATCAAAAGATGGTGACAGAGTTGCATCTGCTGCTGTCTTCAGGGACAGAGCTGCAACTCTCCGTTTGCCATCTGATGCATCGATCTTTACTGCTGAAGCAGAAGCAATAATTTTGGCTTTGAAATTTATTGCTTCTTCAGATAAATCCAAATTTATTATATGTTCTGATTTACTTTCATGCTTACAAGCTATACAAAATACTAAAATTAAAAACCCAACAATTCTCAAAATTTTATATGTAATGAGGAATTTAAAAATTCTTCTTAAAGAAATATTATTTCTATGGGTGCCGAGTCATGTTGGAATCCTTGGAAACACAGCTGTAGACCTTGAGGCAAAGAATGCCCTGGGTGACCCTTTATCTAACTGTGATATACCATATACCGATTTTAAATCTAATATTAGAGAATATGTTTTTAATATATTGAAAAATGAATGGAGTAAAAAAGATGGTAATAAATTACATGAAATTAAACCTAATTTATGTAAACCTTTCAATAATTTTATGTGCAGAAAAGATCAGTGTGTTATTTCTAGATGTCGTATTGGTCATACTAGAATAACACACGAATATCTTTTAAAAAATGAAGTAGAACCACAATGTATACCTTGCAACTGCAAGTATACTATTAAACATGTTTTAATCAATTGTATTGACTTTGCTGATATTCGTAAGAAGCATTTCAATGTCAATAATATGTATGATTTATTTAATAATGTTTCATTTACAAATATTGTTTCATTTTTAAAAGAAGTTGGAATATATTCTAAAATATAAAAATGTTATTATATTTAAAACGATTTAAAATTTTTATCACGTTATCTTAATGTTCATTTTTATTTGTAAATAATCAATTTGCTTTAATCTAGAATTTTAGTTTATTGAAGGACCTTTTGTCTGATTTTAAGAATATGCTTTAAATTGTAAAAAATATTCGAATTAGCTCTCGCCGCGATATAGCCTTGTTGTGCTAATGCGGCGTAAAGCAACCAACAATCAATCAATCAATCAAAAAAGTGATAGAATTTACTAAAAAATGTAGTAAAATTGTCAATAAAACAGTTGTTGATTTGCTGTTATATTTAATACAATTATCTATGAAATATTGTCGATTTAAGGTATCATCTAATACAATCATCAAATAAGTGGTATAATTTACTGAAAAATGTAAAAATAGTTATCAAAGGTACAAGGATTATAATTTAGTACACCAGACGTACGTTTCGTCTACATAAGACTTTCCAATCAAGTACTGTAGATTTGATGTTACATTTAATACAATTATCTATAAAATATGATCGATTTAATATAATACCTAATACATTATCTTAAAAAGTGGCGAAATCTTGTAAGATCTAAATCGAATGAAGGTATCGTAAAAAAGTGACCGATTTAGATAACATCAATTACATTTATCAAAAATTGGTAAAATTTACTGAAAATGTAGAAAAATTGTCAAAAATGCAGTTGTAGATTTCCTGTTACGTTTAATACAATTATCTATAAAATATGGTCGATTTTAGGTATCATCTAATACAATTATCATAAAGTGGTAAAATGAACTGAAAAATATAGTAAACTTGTTAATTAGGCAGTTCAAGGTTTGCTGTTATATTTAATACAATTATCTATAAAATATGGTCGATTAAAGGTATCATCTAATACAATTATAAAAAAAGTAGTAAAATTTACCTAAAAATGTAGTAAAATTGTCAATAAAACAGTTGTTGATTTGCTGTTACATTTAATACAATTTATCTATGAAATATGGTCGATTTAAGGTATCATCTAATACAATTATCAAAAAAGAGGTAAAATTTACTGAAAAATGTAGTAAAATTGTCAATAAAGCAGTTGCAGATTTGCTGTTATATTTAATACGTTATCTATCTATCTAACATAATATCTAATACATTATCTTCAAAAGTGGCGAAATCTTGTAAAATCTTAATCTTATGCAGGTATCGTAAAAAAGTGACCAATTTAAGGTAACATCAAATACAATAAAAAAAAATGGTATCATTTACTAGGAAATGTAGTAAAATTGTCAATAAAAAATGCAGTTGTAGTTTTGCTGTTACATTTAGTACAATTATCTTTAAAATATGGTCGATTTAAGGTATCATATAATACCATTATCTTTAAAAAGTGAACGATTTAAGGTATCATCGAATACAATTATCAAAAAATGCTAGAATTTACTAAGAAATGTAGTAAAATTGTCAATAAAACAGTTGTTGATTTGCTGTTATATTTAATACAATTATCTATGAAATATGGTCGATTTAAGGTATCATCTAATACAATCATCAAAAAAGTGGTATAATTTACTGAAAAATGTAAAAATAGTTATCAAAGGTACAAGGATTATAATTTAGTACACCAGACGTGCGTTTCGTCTACATAAGACTTGCCAATTAAGTATTGTAGATTTGCTGTTACATTTAATACAATTATCTATAAAATATGATCGATTTAATATAATACCTAATACATTATCTTAAAAAGTGGCGAAATCTTGTAAGATCTAAATCTAATAAAGGTATCATAAAAAAGTGACCGATTTAGATAACATCAATTACTATTATCCAAAAATTGGTAAAATTTACTGAAAATGTAGAAAAATTGTCAAAAATGCAGTTGTAGGTTTTTGTTACATTTAATACAATTATCTATAAAATATGGTCGATTTAAGGTATCATCTAATACAATTATCATAAAGTGGTAAAATGAACTGAAAAATATAGTAAACTTGTTAATTAGGCAGTTCAAGGTTTGCTGTTATATTTAATACAATTATCTCTAAAATATGGTCGATTAAAGGCATCATCTTATACAATTATCAAAAAAGTGGTAAAATTTACCTAAAAATGTAGTAAAATTGTTAATAAAACAGTTGTTGATTTGCTGTTACATTTAATACAATTTATCTATGAAATATAGTCGATTTAAGGTATCATGTAATACAATTATAAAAAAAGTGGTAAAATTTACTGAAAATGTAGAAAAATTGTCAAAAATGCAGTTGTAGGTTTTTGTAACATTTAATACAATTATCTATAAAATATGGTCGATTTAAGGTATCATCTAATACAATTATCATAAAGTGGTAAAATGAACTGAAAAATATAGTAAACTTGTTAATTAGGTAGTTCAAGGTTTGCTGTTATATTTAATACAATTATCTATAAAATATGGTCGATTAAAGGCATCATCTAATACAATTATAAAAAAAGTAGTAAAATTTACCTAAAAATGTAGTAAAATTGTCAATAAAACAGTTGTTGATTTGCTGTTACATTTAATACAATTTATCTATGAAATATGGTCGATTTAAGGTATCATCTAATACAATTATAAAAAAAGTGGTAAAATTTACTGAAAAATGTAGTAAAATTGTCATAAAGCAGTTGCAGATTTGCTGTTATATTTAATACGATTATCTATCTATCTAACATAATATCTAATACATTATCTTCAAAAGTGGCGAAATCTTGTAAAATCTTAATCTTATGCAGGTATCGTAAAAAAGTGACCATTTTAAGGTAACATGAAATACAATAAAAAAAATGGTATCATTTGCTAGAAAATGTAGTAAAATTGTCAATAATGCAGTTGTAGTTTTGCTGTTACATTTAATACAATTATCTTTAAAATATGGTCGATTTAAGGTATCATCTAATACAATTATCATAAAGTGGTAAAAAACTGAAAAATAAAGTAAACTTGTTAATTAGGCAGTTCAAGGTTTGCTGTTATATTTAATACAATTATCTATAAAATATGGTCGATTAAAGGCATCATCTAATACAATTATCAAAAAAGTGGTAAAATTTACCTAAAAATCTAGTAAAATTGTCAATAAAACAGTTGTTGATTTGCTGTTACATTTAATACAATTTATCTATGAAATATGGTCGATTTAAGGTATCATCTAATACAATTATAAAAAAAGTGGTAAAATTTACTGAAAAATGTAGTAAAATTGTCAATAAAGCAGTTGCAGATTTGCTGTTATATTTAATACGATTATCTATCTATCTAACATAATATCTAATACATTATCTTCAAAAGTGGCGAAATCTTGTAAAATCTTAATCTTATGCAGGTATCGTAAAAAAGTGACCAATTTAAGGTAACATCGAATACAATAAAAAAAAATGGTATCATTTGCTAGAAAATGTAGTAAAATTGTCAATAATGCAGTTGTAGTTTTGCTGTTACATTTAATACAATTATCTTTAAAATATGGTAGATTTAAGGTATCATACAATACCATTATCTTGAAAAAGTGAACGATTTAAGGTAACATCAAATACAATTATCAAAAAAGTGATAGAATTTACTAAAAAATGTAGTAAAATTGTCAATAAAACAGTTGTTGATTTGCTGTTATATTTAATACAATTATCTATGAAATATGGTCGATTTAAGGTATCATCTAATACAATCATCAAAAAAGTGGTATAATTTACTGAAAAATGTAAAAATAGTTATCAAAGGTACAAGGATTATAATTTAGTACACCAGACGTGCGTTTTGTCTACATAAGACTTGCCAATCAAGTACTGTAGATTTGCTGTTACATTTAATACAATTATCTATAAAATATGATCGATTTAATATAATACCTAAAACATTATCTTAAAAAGAGGCGAAATCTTGTAAGATCTAAATCTAATGAAGGTATCGTAAATAAGTGACCGATTTAGATAACATCAATTACAATTATCCAAAAATTGGTAAAATTTACTGAAAATGTAGAAAATTTGTCAAAAATGCAGTTGTAGGTTTCCTGTTACATTTAATACAATTATCTATAAAATATGGTCGATTTAAGGTATCATCTAAAACAATTATCATAAAGTGGTAAAATGAACTGAAAAATATAGTAAACTTGTTGATTAGGCAGTTCAAGGTTTGCTGTTATATTTAATACAATTATCTATAAAATATGGTCGATTAAAGGTATCATCTAATACAATTATCAAAAAAGAAGTAAAATTTACCTAAAAATGTAGTAAAATTGTCAATAAAACAGTTGTTGATTTGCTGTTACATTTAATACAGTTATCTATGAAATATGGTCGATTTAAGGTATCATATAATACAATTATCAAAAAAGTGGTAAAATTTACCTTAAAATGTAGTAAAATTGTCAATAAAACAGTTGTTGATTTGCTGTTACATTTAATACAATTATCTATGAAATATGGTCGATTTAAGGTATCATCTAATACAATTATCAAAAAAGTGGTAAAATTTACTGAAAAATGTAGTAAAATTGTCAATAAAGCAGTTGTAGATTTGCTGTTATATTTAATACGATTATCTATCTATCTAACATAATATCTATTACATTATCTTCAAAAGTGGCGAAATCTTGGAAAATCTTAATCTTATGCAGATATCGTAAAAAAGTGACCAATTTAAGGTAACATCAAATACAATTAAAAAAAAATGGTATCATTTACTAAACTAGAGGCTCTAAAGAGCCTGTGTCGCTCACCTTGGTCTATGTGCATATTAAACAAAGGACACAGATGGATTCATGACAAAATTGTGTTTTGGTGATGGTGATGTGTTTGTAGATCTTACTTTACTGAACATTCTTGCTCCTTACTATTATCTCTATCTATAATGAACTTGGCCCGGTAGTTACAGTGGAAAATACTTTGTAAAAATTTACAAAAATTTACAAAATTTATGAAAATTGTAAAAAATTGACTATAAAGGGCAATAACTCCTTAAGGGGTCAATTGACAATTTTGGTCATGTTGCCTTATTTGTAGATCTAACTTTGCTGTACATTTTTGCTGTTAACAGTTTATCTCTATCTATAACAATATTCAAGATAATAACCAAAAGCTGCAAAATTTTCTTAAAATTACCAATTCAGGGGCAGCAACCCAACAACGGGTTGCCTGATTGGTCTGAAAATTTCAGGGCAGATAGATCTTGACCTAATGAACAATTTTATCCTCATCAGATTTGCTCTTAATGATTTGGTTTCAGAGATATGAGCCAAAAACTGCATTTTACCCTATGTACTATTTTTTAGCCATGTCGGCCATCTTGGTTCGCGGGCGGGGTCATCGGACAAATTTTTTAAAGTAGATACCCTAATGATGATTGTGGACAAGTTTGGTTAAATTTGTCTTAGTAGTTTCAGAGGAGAAGATTTTTGTAAAAAATTACAAAAAATTACGAAAAATGGTTAAAAATTGACTATAAAGGGCAATAACTCCTTAAGGGGTCAACTGACCATTTTGGTCAAGTTGACTTATTTGTAGATCTTACTTTGCTGAACATTATTGCTGTTTACAGTTTATCTCTATCTATAATAATGTTCAAGATAATAACCAAAAACTGCAAAATTTCCTTAAAATTACCAATTTAGGGGCAGCAACCCAACAACGGGTTGCCTGATTGGTCTGAAAATTTCAGGGCAGATAGATCTTGACCTAATGAACAATTTTATACTCATCAGATTTGCTCGTTATGCTTTGGTTTCAGAGATATGAGCCAAAAACTGTATTTTACCCTATGTACTATTTTTTAGCCATGTCGGCCATCTTGGTTCGCGGGCGGGGTCATCGGACACATTTTTTAAACAAGATACCCTAATGATGATTGTGGACAAGTTTGGTTAAATTTGTCTTAGTAGTTTCAGAGAAGATTTTTGTAAAAGATTACAAAAATTTCGAAAAATGGTTAAAAATTGACTATAAAGGGCAATAACTCCTTAAGGCGTCAAATGACCATTTTTGTCAAGTTGACTTATTTGTAGATCTTACTTTGCTGAACATTATTGCTGTCTACAGTTTATCTCTATCTATAATAATGTTCAAGATAATAACCAAAAACGGCAAAATTTCCTTAAAATTACCAATTCAGGGGCAGCAACCCAACAACGGGTTGTCCGATTCATCTGCAAATTTCAGGGCCGATAGATCTTGACCTGATAAACAATTTTACCCCATGTCAGATTTGCTCTAAATGCTTTGTTTTCAGAGATATAAGCCAAAATCTACATTTTACCCCTATGTTCTATTTTTAGCCATGGCGGCCATCTTGATTGGTTGGCCGGGTCACCGGACACATTTTTTAAACTAGATACCCCAATGATGATTGTGGCCAAGTTTAATCAAATTTGGCCTAGTAGTTTCAGAGGAGAAGATTTTTGTAAAAGTTTATGGACGACGGACGCAAGTGATGAGAAAAGCTCACTTGACCTTTCAGGTCAGGTGAGCTAAAAATGTAGTAAAATTGTCAATAATGCAGTTGTAGTTTTGTTGTTACATTTAATACAGTTATCTTTAAAATATGGTCGTTTTAAGGTATCATATAATACCATTATCGTGAAAAAGTGAACGATTTAAGGTAACATCAAATAATATCTCATAAAAAATAATGCAAATCTGAATGCAAGTTTAACAGATTTAGCCAAAAAAGCTAGGAAAGCTCTTTTTTCAATAAAAACACATGCAGCCTTTTGGGGAAATTTCCCTGTTAATGTATCCTGTAATCTTTTTGATTCTCTTATGAAACCAATTTTAACATATAATGCTGAAATATTATACATGGATACATATCAATCTTATTATAAAGCAAAAGGCAGATTAAAATCCCAAAACAAAGATTTAGATAATTTCCAATTTTTGGATAAGACCTCCTTCGAAAAGGTTCATGTTAATTTCTGTAAATATTCTAGGTACTAAAAAAACATCTGCTAATTTAGGTGTTAAAGCCGAACTTAGACCACCAATAGAAAATATATAAAAATACAAGCAATTCTTTATTGGGCTAGATTGAATACTGAAAACATAAACCCATTACTAAAAGAAAGTTATACATTAAGTAAACACCTTGATTCACAAGGAATTTATACTTGGTCCACTTTTATCAAAGATTTAACACAAGAAATGAATATTGATATACAAAAAATAATGTCCTGTCAAAAAACTAAAGACTTGGATTAAGAATATGACAAGCAACTTTTATTCAGAATTACTGGAAAATAAAATAAACAGTTTGAACGAAAATAACAAACTTTTTCTTCACAAAAATATTAAAGTCAAACAAGACAAAAATTTTATCTAAGATATCCAAATTTTGAAACAAGACGTTTATTTACAAAAATTAGAAATAGTGACCATAATTTGCTCATTGAGAAGGGCAGATATCTAACAATACCTCGAGACAATAGAACATGTCCAACTTGTAAAACCTTAGGAGATGAAAATCACTTTCTCCTCTACTGTCAAATTAATAATGTTTTACGTATAAAACTTTTTAATGACATGGCAATAGATAATCCTATGTTTCCAAATCTATCTGATACTGAAAAACTAGTAGTCCTACTAAATCCTTCAAATATAAACCAAGTGAAAAAAACAGGTTCCTTTATATAACAGTCTATAGAACTGAGGACAGGGGACTCTTAGTTCGTTTTACCTGTATATATATAGATATGTGTGTGTGTGTTCAACTCAGTTATTTTATTGTTGTTGTTACTTTTGTTTATGTCACAAGTATAATGTTACTTATATGACAAATAAAGATTATTATTATTATTAACTGTAGTGAGGAAGATGGGACAGAACTCGACACTGATATTTCCAAACAATGATTAGTAATGTAAAATTAATGATCTTGAAACAAGATGGACAATAGAATCCGAAACCGATCGGTAATACATCAACTGTTGTACATCAATGACTTAATCTACCATTACCAACATAAGGAAATGCTTGTACAAAATCAGGAATATGACAGTAGTTTTCCATTCGCTTGATGTGTTTGATCTTTAATTTTCCCATCTGATAAATTACTTTCCGTTTTGAATTGTCCCTGGAGTTCTGTGTTTTTGTTATTTCAATTTGATAATTATAATATATTCAGGATTTTTACTACCTTGTGTAGCTTATCAAGGATAAAGCTGCAGTTGTTCAACTTGTATCCGTATCATTTACCATCAAAGGGGGATATCCAAGATATATAATAAGACCTACTAGAAGATGGCCTTATACAATTAGATGCTTGTTTTGGACCAGGAATATTATGCATTTCGAACGAATTTTAATTACAGCCTTTGTGTGGGTTAATGGATTGAACCCAGTGATTCTATTGGGGTGGTGCGATGTAATGGGCCTGTTGAGAAACATCAGTCATGAGTCATATGTTTGCGCCTTTTACGTTATTTGAACATGTCAATTACATTTTTTATGCTTACAATGTTACCACATGCCGATTTGAGTATTTGGATGGTAGAATAAGGCATTATACTCACTACACCAAAAACCACTAGGTATGATACATTGCTAAATAGAAAAAAAATCGGTTACTGATAATGGTTTTATTGAGTTGTAATGTAAATGATAGTAAACTTATAATATATAATACTTCATTTTATTTTTAAAACCAGAACAGAAAACAAGAAGGTGGAGAAGAAAAATGAAAAGTTGGACTGATAGTTCCAGCAAAAAAGCGAGAACTGAATATGGTCCAGAATCCATGGAAGTCATTAAAGATGTAGAAAAGTCATAGAGCGTCAAACAAAAACACAATCTAATTGTCAAGTATTGAAAACCGAGAGAACAAAAAAAAACCAAACTCACAGCTTCTTACTTTGGAAAAATACACATTTCCTTAACCAAACATCATTCTTAGATTAATTTGACATCTTCTGCAATGCCCACGCCTATTCATCTACCTCAAATGCCATTTTATGTAAAATAAGGTGAATAGAAAGAGACTGAAATTCACACAATAGTGGATAATAACCAGATTCTACTCATATTTCCAGTTTGCTTGCAGAGTGTAAACATACATATTTTATTATTTACATGCATAGGTAATTCGTTTTTACACTTAATTTTTACACTCAAACGACGGACAAATGTTGCACTAGTAAAGGATGTCACATACATCTATCCTCCTAAATATAGTATTACCAGAATCTTAAAAATCGACAATCTAAATGTGTTTCTCACTTCGGCACTTGTAAATTGAAACTTTAGTCAAGTTTATAAACTTCTGTCAAGCATATTATACTAGTCTAGTCAATTTCACTGTGCATTATTCAATTATGTCTGAAATTCAGACTAAGCGTTATCCTACTTTTTCTTATTTATTTTGCTTTTGTTTTGTTTTGTCATCTACATTTTACATCACAATTACTACCACACATGTTTGTAACTATAAAACAAAGATTTATTGCATGAACACAGACCTTGCTCATTTTTTTCAAAAGTATTTAAGTATCACAAGATAAGTGATGATTGATATTGTTAACATCTATTATTTATCAATGTTTTCCTTTTGTATATATGTTATGTACATGTATGTATTGTTTTGGTGCAGAAAATGTAACCGTTAAGATTCAAAACGTCCAAAAACTTAACGAAAAAAAAAATAAACTGAATTAATAAAACATTCACCTTTGATTTATTTGGTTTTCTTTAAACGGGAGACAATTATGCAATATGTCAATACAGAAATGGAGAACCTCGGATTCCATGGTTAAGTTGAAAGACGAAAGAAATGGTTAGGCTGTGGCAGTACGTTTCTCCATGGCATGTAACATGCAGGGTCAAACCTCACCGAGCAGAAAAATATTTTTGCATCTTCAATTTATGCTTACGTCTTCAATTTATGTAAAATAAGGTGAAATTAATCTATTTAAAGCCATAAACTATTTCTTTTGAACATTTCATTGTGTCATGTTTGACTAAGCCCCATTCTATTTTAGTTTTAGGAAACATTTTTCTTTATTATTTCAATATGTCTAATGTATAAATATTACTTTGAACCCTCATTTGTGTATGAGTTGATGGTGTAATGGTTAGGCTGTTGCGCTTCGTTACTCCATGGAATATAACATACAGGTTCAAACCTCACCGAGCAGAAAAATATTTTTGCATCTTCCATCAATGCTCAATACATGCTTACGTCTTCAATTTATGTAAAATAAAGTGAAATTAATCTATTTCAAGTCATATAAACTATTTCTTTTTAGCATTTCATTGTGTCAGGTTTGTCTAAGCCCCATTCTATTTTAGTTTTAGGAAACATTTTTTATTCATTTCAATATGTCTAATGTATAAATATTACTTTTAACTTGAAGGTGTGAATGAGTTAATGGTGTAATGGTTAGACTGTTGCGCTTCGTTCCTCCATGGCATATAACATGCAAGTTCAAACCTCACCGAACAGAAAAATATTTTTGCATCTTCAATCTATGTTTGACTAATCCCTATTCACATTCTATTTAGGTTTTAGGAAACATTTTTTTTTTATTTCGATTAGCCTAATGTATAAATATTACTTTTAAACGAAATCGATGAGTGAGATGATGGTGTAATGATTAGGCTGTTGCGCTTCGGCTGAAGACTAACGTTCAAACCTCAATCTAGCGGTAGTTATTTTGCATCTTCAATCCAGGCTATTCGTCTTCAATTAATGTTAAATCATGTGAGAAGCCATAAACTTTTTAACATTTCGTTGTTTCATGGATGACTAAGCTCAATAAATCGACATTCGCTCAAATTAACTTAATACTAAATTGGACTTTTTTTTTAATTGTTTTTCTTTATTTCAGAATATCAAAGCATATATACTAGAAGACCTTGTGTCATTTCCCATCAGAAGCAAATTAGCGACTGACGGGAAATCCCTCAAATACACAGTATGGGCCATCATTAATGGCACGGTGTGTCAAATCTCTACATTCAAAGAATAAAAGGCTGAACAGTTTAACAAGGATGACCAAATAAAATTCATCAAACTATACTATGATTCCAATTACGGATAGCAAATAAAGCATGACACAATTGTAAGTTGTATAAAAAATTATTTAAAATTTATGTCGGGAATGGCATGACGGGGAAAGTAAAAATTGAAAAATTTCGAAAGAAACAAAACCTATTCATTGCATAAAGGGGAAATTAAATATTCTGTCTATAATTTTGCAAATTTCATTAATATTTTGCAATCCCAACATTTTAATGCTTAGTTACTGAATTTCGTCTTTGATATTTTCTTTTGATATGTACTGTATATATATATTCATTTTATGGAAAGTTAGGTCTACCCTTGTATGCAATCAATGAAATAATTTTTAAAGTCGTACAGACTTTGAAGCAAAATAAGCAGATGATACTTATAATATATATTTTTATTACAAAGTCTATATATAAACTATAGGAATACATCTGAATTACATCAACATCAATAAACAAAAATAAATTAATTACATGCATAAACACAAACTATGTGACAGCATAGCAGAAGGTGTTACTTGAGCATTTCGGTGTTAAGCTTAAAAGATCTAAATATAAATTAATCTTAATTACACATCTCTTTGGCATTGTTTGTACTTATATCGCAATAGTCGTAATATAAACCAACCCATTATTTCAGAGTAATATCCACAGAAAATAACATATCTTAATCATATATGTATGTTAGCCAAATATGTTATAATACGAATAACATAGTAACCAACATGCATGTACATATTGTTCAATCCATAGAAATGAGATTTTTGGGGTCTTTAATTTTATATTCTCTCACTTTTACAATAGTTTTCTTATACACAACATATCTATTGTTTGAAACGCCTTCTGTGCAAAATATTTGAACCACAGCTTTAATATTTCGTATTTCTCTCTCTCTCTCGATAATTTCCCTTTGTTTTTAGTGGGTATATGACAATGTTTGCTAATGTTTACAAAATTCAATCTTTCAAATTTTCGCTGTGATTATAAAGTGATAACGACCCTTTTAGTTTCAATGTTATACATTTTTCAAAATTATAAAAACTGTAATAAGTATATACATTTTTTCATCTGATACTATAATAACCTTTAACAATTGAATGGAGATGGATAGTTTATTCCAACTAAGTAAACTTTAATATTCCTGAATTGTAGATCGGGGAAATCCAGATAGTTAATGGCTTAAAGAAGACAGAAATTCAGCTCAAATATGGTGGCCGAACAGCTAAGGTAACGGCGTGGAATGGAGTGGCAGAGATTAGTGACTGTCATATCCACGCTGGAAAGATGTATGCAATTAAGATTGTTGCGCCAGCAAATGATTTTGTGGGATGCAGGTGTTATAACGCCCGTCCCTCAACCACATTTGAGGTATTTCGTATACTTATTCGTTTTCATCTATTTTTCATTAAGTTTTATCCTTTGATCAAATGAGTAATGACAATGGACGTTTTACTAAACTCTAAAACATATATAAATCTACTAAAATTAAAAAAAAATAAATAAAAAAACATTCAAGACTTAGAAAGGCTCCTGACTTAGGACAGGCGCAATAATAACATGTTTTATGATATGATAGACGATTTTAACGACCTTGCTTGGCTATACAGCCCTCGCACGATCTCCATCCTCCCCATATTCCTCTGGCCAATGTAGAATAATCAAAACAGAATACACGCAGTAAAACTCAGTTTAAAAGAAGTCGGGAGTCCGATACCAGAGACTACTTTCTTTTTCAACATTTCATATACTTGTTATGTATAAACATGTGCAAGACCGTACTTCGACCAATAATCATTATGGTTTACATTTACAATTAGTGAAATTGGACGGAGAGTTTCTGCGACACTCATTAGACGAATCATATGTAAATGTAAACAAGAAAAATCAAACCATATATATATATATGATGTATTCAAAGCTTGATTGATTCAAGGAATTAGGAAATGATTTTTTTTAATATGATTAAGTATTTAGTAAAGCAGAAATTAATTGGTATTATTACTGCAGTTATTGGACGACATAGAGGAGGAAACTGGATTGCTCGAGGGAGAAAGGTACTTTTTCACTGTCGGCACGTCATTTCATTTTAGGGCTATCGTGAAGAGAGATTTTGTTTTTGAACATAGAAAACACAAGTTTGAGCTTTCTAAAAAGCTATGGAGTGCTTCGCTCTACCCTAATTTAAGGTAATATATGTGCATGTGGTTGTTAATTAGTATTGGAAATGTGGTATTTTTAGATATTGATTGATATAAAATGAATGTACTTTAAGAGTGTGTGTTATACACCCATGCTTTAAAAAAAATTAAATTTCTTGTTGAAAATTAAAACAATTATAAATAGACACGACTCTTGTGGGGTGCCTTGCTGGAGGTGAGCCTAGATTGTCAGAACTTATAAACTACAGATAATGCATTTTTGTTAACATTGTATAGGAACATTGTTTAGCAAAGCAAATCTTGCAAATTGCAGATAACAAAGCAAATAAACATGTATTAATAATTGATATTTCAATATTGAATTTATCTGTGAAATGTATGCATAATAAAACGAACATGAATTAATGACAGTTGATCGGAAGCGAAATACACATAGTTAATTTTCCGGCATTTGATGTCTTATCCTGAACGAGAAAAGTCTGTAACTCTTTATCTCATTTAAGCCAATAGCTATTGCTCTATCTCAGCCGCGTCCAATCAGAATCTATACGTGATAAGTAATTTATTCAAGATGGCGTGTATTTCGACCGAAACTAATAGCTCCGCACCGTGATGCGAAGCAAAAACATCTTAAGCTCGATTTAATATCTTAATTTATTATCTTAACGTATTGCACGACACTAGTGTTAACCCTTTACGAATTTTTGAATTGCTTGAACGTTCGATAGATTTTAATTAAAGTCATATGAAACGAGTGACTGGTGAAAAATAATGTTTATCCAATTCTTGAACAAATGCATGTATATAACATAAACTTAGTCTTCTGTACATGAGTTTTTCAATTTTTATGCAAAAATATCGTATAATCGTCATATTTTTCTCTGTGTCTGTTATGAAATGAAAATATGGCCGCTCATAAATTGTCGTGTTTTAATGCCGTGGTTTACCGATTGACACCTTATAGGAAACAATCAACAAATAAGCATGGATATTGAGCACGTATATAACATGTACAATCAGATAATAGTTTTTTAAATGACAGATCCATGCGTATTGCGATCACCGGATTTTTTACGAGGGGTCACGCTAAGGTCACTTTGAATACGGAAAATATAACGGCGAATTTCTTACTGGAAGCAAGCAATTAAAAAAAAGTTAACTTCTTCTAAATGTGGACAAATTAAAGAATTTTCTTCAGAAAAAAGTATATGTACATAACTTTAATAATGACTCCATTTTTTTTTTATAAAAAAACATATTAATATTTTTTTTTAATTTGCGGTTTCATATGACTTTAAATATGTAGCTAAATTTCTTTGATAGTTTGAGTTTTTAAAGCTTACACTTAATACGAAACGATTGTACTTACAATTTAATAATTTATCTATCAAAATTTAATTTTCTTCACGGGAATATTTCAAGTGTCCAAACTGAATTTCCTCTGGGACACTTCATTTCATCATATTCTTTTCAAAATATCTATGCAAAATATGAATGGACACGACCATGTAAACCAATACTGCAGTATATCACGTCATAGAACGTTCACGCAATATTTTGAAGAGTTGTGAATATATCGCGAATTTTTCGAGTTTTAATATAAAAAAGAATAAGATGTGGTATGATTTTAGTTTGTTACATGGAACGACGCAGAGTAAACGTTTTTTTTAGCTCACCTGGCCTAAGAATTATAGTGAACACTTAGATAACCAGCTATGAGGATAATTTGGTTTGAACCACATTTTTGATGCTATTTCTTTATAGATAGAAAAAAAACTAAACTGATTCCTTAACGAAACCTTCAAATAATGATCTTAAAATCTCTAATTTTTTAATGTGAGACAATCACGAAAAACGATATATAAAGGTAATTTTAAAGTAAAATAATGATACATTCTTTAGACTTTTGCTAACAGGGCTATTCATGTTATTTATATTATTATATATTGCTTGAAATACTGTGTGCCAAACCTTTGCTTTACTTATAATTTATTTCGTTTCATTCTAATATTTCCAGTTTATTTCAAGAATCTTTTCTGAAGAGGATGGCAGGTTTATATTCCAAGAGGATATGTTTGTATGTTATTTTACAATAAGTAATATAAAATTATTTTCAAATAAAAATGTTTACCTGATCTTATTGAAATTATATGAAACTTCTTTAAACCATCATGATGTACGGTGACAACTATACATACATAATTAATAATATTTCAGAAAAGCTGCAAAATATAAATACTTTGGAACAGCTAGGTAATATTTGTTTGATTTGTACTTTAATAGCAACATTGAATGTATTGATATAGTTTTAAACAGTTGCGTCCCTTGGAAATATCAATTATAAAGAAAATAGAATCATTAGCCCTCCTCTCTATGTACAAATCTTGACCAACATTAATCAAACTTCATAGTTTTATATTAGCAATGTCACGGACAAATCAATGCCTAACTTACGTTGAAAAAACAATAACTTTTACAATTGAAATATGTGCAAAGTGGGGGATATTATGAAGTTCTGATTTTTATGAACAATGGAATTATTATTATTTAAGCCTAAGAGTCAGGAAGAAGAAGCTACTAGAAATATTCACATAAATGTTCCAAGTACTGGCAGTGTGGAACTAAGAGGAATATGTATGTATACTAATTTTAAGTAGTAACAGGTATGCACTGGAGATGTACTTTGACAGATGGTTTAGTAAATATCAAAGTTGAACAGGAGATATAAAATATGAAATGTCAGATCATTAACCACTTGACCCTTCATAATATTTTTAATATCATTTAATGCAGAATTTGTCATTATGTGAACAAATTTATTTTATGAAAACCTTTTATTGCTGCCCGCCCAGCAGAGTCGGATCCAGGGTTGGTCACCCGGCGGCGGCGGTGGCAAAAATGATGCACCATGTACCAAAAAATGATGCACCTTAAACATTTTGAAAAATAAATTCTTTGATTAAATCAATTTGTCTATCGTAATCACCGGTTAAAAAGTTGTCATTACTTAACTTCAGGCGAAATACACGTACGTTGGCATGTATGATAATATAATTAACATGTAATCAACGATCGCTGATTACTTGGTAGATTTCTTTGATGTTAAGGTGTAAAAATAAAGAGACAGTCCCCAATATAAGTTGTTTTAGCAGGTTATTCATACTTTTATTTACATTACGTTTATCTACATTTTTCAAGTTTGAATGATAACTTTTCTCGACCAATAATGTTTTTTTTTTACTGTGATGGCAAAATTCAAATATAATTTTAAAGTTTTATAGTCCCATACACATTCATTATAATACCCTCGTTCTAACATCTATTTGTTTGAAAGTACCGATCCATCCAATTGTTTAGTAACTTGTACCCTCTTTCCGTCAGGAAAGGCCACAAATCAGCCCCATCTGAAGTACAAACGACAGTCATACTTCATTTTTCTTGACGACATTTAGCAAAGGACTACTGACATTCAAACATTTATTGATAAATCAATGAATGAACGTATAAAAGCAAACAGAACTGTTTAAAATCTATGTAAGTGTGTTTTGCTTTGTTGCAAACAGAATCTTCCTATAAGAGCCATATGGATTATGCAGTCTCAATATCGGGATTATGCAGTCTCAATATCGGGATTTCTCAAGCACCGATTGATTTCCGTGTAGTCTGGGAACTTTGAGATTATCTGGATAATGCCCCAAAGAACTGTACATAAAGGGAAAAAAAACAATACAGCATGAAATTATAGCTGTTATTAAAGGTTTTATCGTCGAAATGCTTGTTAGTCAAGTGAAGAGTTCACAGTTTTACTCGATTTCTACAAATGAGAAGGCTGACCATACACACCAGGAACAACAGAGTCCGTGTTTAAGATTCGTTGTTATGTATCGTAACAATCATTTTGAAAACATTTTATGTCTAAATATTTCGAATATCTATGTTTTTACTTTCAACCCCTCTTTTTGTTATCAGTTCCAGTCAAGAGAACTATTTTAGAACAGAGAAGTCTTTTAAAGAGAAGAATTCTATCACTTTTTTAGATGATTGTATCAAATGTTAACTTACATCGGTCACTTTCCTTAATGCTAATTCTACCATTTTTTACATGCATAGAATAAAAATAATTGTTTCCAAACTTCTGTTGGCACCTTAAAAATTAATTATCATTTACGTTTATGTCTTTCAATGTTTCAGGACCTTGATGTATTAAGAATACATGCCCTCTTAGATGAGAAGAATCGGGGCCATTACAAAGTTAAATATGTGATCACAGACGCAGGGAGAATTATCGAATTGCAGTTTGATAATAAGTTTAACATCAATAGTTGGGATTTTAAACTCATTAAGATTGATTGATTGATTGATTGTTGGTTGCTTAACACCAGTGGCAAATTTTTCATGCATGTTCAGGACGAGAACAAATTAACAATACATACAATAGGTAGGTCCTGTAATAGAGGCCGTTCGGAATGAAGGTCGGGGTAAATTTAGACTGCCTATGTAACATAAGGGTATAATTGATGGGGGGCAGAAATTCAGCCTTGCAACAGGCCACCTACGGACCCCTCAAAGAGTTGTTGCAAGGGTTCTTAACGTGCAGAGAGCATGGCACTCTTTCTACACGAGGCATCGGATTTAACGTCCCCATTCTGACCGGACGTGGCTGCGTACTTGATACATCCCGCACAGCCAAACGGACGCCCCACTTTGGCAAGGGTTTTACTGCCGGTCGGAATAAGACCTGTAGTGACCATATTTCTATTCCCCAGTCACCCTTGGGGAAAACTCATTAAGAAGTTCAGCCTTTATGATGAGAAACTGTCACGTCCGTTTCATTGTCTGGTTAGTATATGACTTAAATATTAAGACTGCCATTCATTTACTTTTATGGCGAAAAAAAAAACATGAAATATGTCATTTAAATATTAAATAACAGACCTTCATAAAGACATAAAATAAAGCATAAAATGTTATTTAAACATTTAAAGAGGAAATCTTTTTATTTCATGTTAATACTTTTGTTGCATGAAATTAACTATTAGAATAGAAATAATTCATGAAAGCTGTTAATTTGTTATAAATTCACACATGGCTTGGCTTGAATTTTTTTTTTTTTAATTCTTCCCTAATGCTTATGACGTAATTCGAACATCATGCCAGGCAATGTTTAAACTATCAACAAACCTTAGTTTCCATGAGTTTTTTTCTAAAATGAACAATGGAAGTGGTGCCAAAGAGCAACTATTTTTTGTAGCTACACTTTAATTGGTTACAATTGAATACTAACTTGCACTCATCCTTTACATATTTTTTTTTTATATTTGAATTTTTTCTGATAAATTATTATATAAATCATACAAGATAAACATGCATATTAAACTTACATTGTTTGTTTATCATAAAATAGATTCCATAAGAGCTTGAGCCGTCCAACGAGGCAGAAAACACCTAAAAGGAACTGCGCCTCACAAATACACCCCCAGACAACGCTCTGTGAAAGTAAAACTTTGGCGTGGCCGACAAGGGGGTCATCAAAAATCTGAAATATGCTGAATATAGGGGTCCAATCTTTTTAAGCTCGGATGAGCTAGATTTTGTTTCAAGATCTTCATTCCCATGAAATGTGAAAAAAAAGAAGAAAAAAAAAACACAAACCATCTTTTTATTAATAACCGTAAATCTCACTACTCAATTATTTCTATTCTAAAAAAACTGATGTTTAAAATGATATATAAATATGTAAAAAAAAGTACAGCTTTGAATTTTTAAACATGTCGTACAATCCGATCTTTTAATACACATACTGGTACTAAAACACATTTTAAGCTAAATTTTAGTAGCCTTTTGACCACTTATATACAATGTATATGGGATTACTGTTTGTAATTATAAAGTGAACTATTAAACTAAACCAAACACTGAAGAAAAAGAAAGAAAAAAATGTTTTCGATTCAACTTGCAATAATATGAAAGTTTGTTTATCTGTTGAATTATATAAACCACATACCATTGTTATTGGTCAATCCAACTTAAATTCAATTATATTGCAGAATGACACAGAGTTTGAAGAGAATATCGAGAGGCTCATCATATGCGCTTCTTTCTTAGTGTAATTAATACATTTGGCATTAAGCCAAACCCTTTCATGTGTTTAAAGACTGAAACAGAAAATAGAGTTGGTAAAATGTATTTGAAAGCAAATATTTTAAAATGAACTGGACATCTAGGCAGTAAAGCTATGAAATCTATTTTACCTTAGAAGGTTTCCTTCTTTAACTTTTATAACAAATACAATGTAGATTAATGACGTATCCACCAACATACATCCATCTCCAGAAAAGTTTATAAATGCCTTACTGGATAGTGGTAAGGAAAAAGACTAACCAAACAAGTACAAAGTTGAAGAGCATTGAGGACCAAGAATTCCAAGAAGATGAGCCAAATACGGCGAAGGTAATATATGCCTGAAATAAAAAAATAACGTAGTTTTTTTTCCAAAAATTCAAAGTTATGTAAGCTGGAGATTTACAAAAATGACCATAAAATTGATACTTTGTCAATATTAAAGTGCTGACTACTGAGCTGGTGATACCCTCGGGGACAAAACGTCCACCAGCAGTGGCATCTAAGTCTTTTCATGTAATTTAGTATTTTAAATTTCTTATCATGGAATTGAATTCAAAAATGGTTGACCATAATGTCTTTCATATTTAGATTGCACTATCCATTCCAACGTGCAGAGAGCGTTTACACGAGGCATCGGATTTAATGTCCTATTTCTGACGGACGTGGCTGCAAACTTGTACCTCCCGCGCAGCCAAACGGACGCCCTACTTTGGCAAGTGTTTAACTGCCAGTTGGAATAAGAATAAGTGACCATACTTCGATTCCCCAGTCACTCTTGTGTATTTAAGATTAAGGAAATCAACATGCCAGTTTATGTTCATCAGTCACCTATCAATATAATAAACAGGCTAACCATGTGAAAAAACTAAATGAATATAAAGAGTGGTTACGCAACATGTATAGAAAGAATTTTCAGATGAATCAACTTGCTCCCTTTTCAAGTTCATGTGAAAAATGGTAAAATTTCATCAAAGTACTCATTGACGTGGTCGAATTCAAAGAACCGGTTTAAGGATTCGGAATCTTGAATGGCATACAATTAAAAGTGGACAGTCGGAGTTTCTGCTCCAGAATAATAAATAATGAAACGTTCTGTTCTACTGTTACTCACAATGTAACACTCTTCTCATATCCAATTCCTGTAGTGGTTGACACACACTTTCAATTTATTCACTGAAATAAATTCTTACCACCATAAATACGGGAAAATCAAGCCAGTGAGAAATATGATGTATTGTTTTTCTGATTTCATTTATTTGAGATATTATGATTAAGATATATTTTAATGAATTACATTCCATTCTTTATATTACATCAACGTTCCGAACGTTCTTGGTGATTATCTTGAATATTATTAATGATAAAGATAAACAGTAAACAGCAAAATTGTTCAACAAATTAAGAATTACGAGTAAGATTAATATGACCACAATTGTCAATTGTCCCCGTAAATAGTTATTGCCCGTTAAAAAAAATTCACAATTCGTTCATCTAGTTTCTTTGCTGTAAAAAAATCTTTGCCTTTCAAACCGCTGTATCAATTTCAGCCAAACTAACTTGGGCTGCACGGGTTTCAGAGTAGACCGTGTTAGAACCGAGGCTAGAAAAGAGAAATAGAACTGATTTGTGTAGGACTAAGCCAAAGAACGTTTAATGTAATTTTTCTTATGACTTATTGTTTTCTCATTTGGAATATTGGGATTTATTTTACTTAAATTTATTGATATTTTATTTGCCAGTAATTATTTCTTTAAAAGAATAAAGATATAACAGATTCATGAGATAAAAAAGTGTAGTTTATTGAACTGAGTTGTAGCAAAAAATAGTAATGTAGAGTAGAGTAGAGTAGAGTAGAGAAGAGTAGAGTATAGTATAGTATAGTATAGTATAGTATAGTATAGTATAGCATAACTAAACTATACCATACTATACCATACTATACTATACTATACTATACTATACTATAACTTACTTACTCTCTTACATACTTCCTTACTTACTAACTTACTTACTCTTACTTACATACTTACTTACCTTCTTGCTTACTTACTTACTTTCTTACTTACTTTCTTACTTAATCACTTACTTACTTTTACTTACTTACCTACTTACTTCCTTCCTTCCTTACTTACTTACTTACTTACTTACTTTCTTTCTTACTTAATGACTTACTTACTTACTTAATTACTTACTTTTACTTACTTACTTACTTTCTTACTTACTTCCTTACTTACTTTTACTTACTTTCTAACTAACTCACTTACTTACTTACTCTCTAACACACTTCCTTACTTACTTACTTACTCTTACTTACATACTTACTTAATTACCTACTTGCTTACTTACTTTCTTACGTTCTTACTTAATCACTTACTTTCTTACTTAATCACTTACTTAATTACTTAGTTTTACTTACATACTTACTTACTTACTTACTTTCTTCCTTACTTCCTTACTTACTTACTTACTTTCTTTCTTACTTTCTTACTTAATGACTTACTTACTTACTTACTTACTTTCTTACTTACTTCCTTTTACTTACTTTCTAACTAACTCACTTACTTACTTACTCTCTAAAACACTTCCTTACTTACTTACTTTCTTACTTAATCACTTACTTACTTACTTAGTTTTACTTACCTACTTACTTACTTTCTTTCTTACTTAATCACTTACTTACTTACTTAATTACTCGCATACTTACTTACTAACTGTTACTTACTTTCTTATTTACTTACTTACTTACTTTTACTTACTTACTTACTTACATACTTACTTACTTACTTACTTTCTTACTTACTTACTAACTTTGCTTACTTACTTACTTACTTACTTACTAAAAACTCCTGGTACAAAAAAAAAGATTTTGAGTCAAGAACAAAAATCTGGAAAAATTCGAACTTCGTATGCTAAATAAATAATATTATGTGATATTTTGTAAAAATGTATCAATTTTAAGACTGTATTTAAACTTTTATTCTACTTTTACTTATTACTCAATAAAACAGTTGATTCAATACGCATATGTCGAAAAAAATGTACAAGAAACAAAAACCAATGACAGTTCGAAAGAAAACATCCAAAATGTGTCATTTGTCATAATATTTATGTCAACATTTGCGCATATTAGTGTTTAATCATACATGGTAGCAACGCCACAGTCATAACAAAATGCAGAGGATAAAAAAAATCGTGAAAAATCGAGTCTTGGTGCTACACACATGTTGCTATGCTAATTTGATTGGGAAATATACCTACTTTAAGGGCTGGTTTAAAGTATTTGTCCATATTGTTCTACTTTTTTTGTAAAATAGCGATTTCATAAGCATATTCGAAAAAAAAATATATAGCCAAGAAACGAAAACCAATGACATAGTTCGAAAGAAAACATCCAAAATTCGTCATTTATCATAATTTTTATGGCAAAATTTGCGCATATACGTGATTAATCATACATGGTAGCCACAGTCAGAACAAAATGCAGAGGAGGAAAAAAAATCGTGAAAAATCGAGTCTTGGTGCTAAACACCTGTTGCTATGCTGATTTGATCGGGAAATATACCTACTTTAAGGCCCGATTTAGAGTACTCATCCATCTTGTTCTACTTCTTTGTAAAATAGTAGATTTCATGAGCATATGTGGAAAAAAAATATATAGCCAAGAAACGAGAACCAATGACATAGTTCGAAAGAAAACATCAAAAATTCGTCATTTATCATAATATTCATGGCAAAATTTAAGCATATAAGTGTTTAATCATACATGGTAGCCACAGTCAGAACAAAATGCAGAGGAGAAAAAAAATCGTGAAAATTCGAGGCTTGCTGCTACACACCTGTTGCTATGCTGATTTGATCGGAAAATATACCTACTTTAAGGCCTGGTTTAGCGTACTTGTCCATCTTGTTCTACTTTTTTGTAGAATAGTAGATTTCATAAGCATATGTCGAAAAAAAGTAAGTAATCAAAATACAAAAAATTACGACACAAACAGAAAGAAAATAACCAAAATTCTACATTTATAATATTTCCAATCAACATAACACCATACATTTTGTTTTAGCAGACGTAAAATCGATTTTCCGAAAATGAATCCAAAGCCATATTCAACAGCAAGGGTTAGCCGTTTCTTGATATATATGAAAGAACAAGTTTGCTTACAATGACAACAATTACAAACTTTCCTGTTTCTGCCTCTCCTCACAACAGTTTGAACAGCTGTAAGGGGATCATTCGAGACAGAAGTCAATACCTTGGTGACCTTACCGTGGAAGAAATATGTGAGGAACTTTCAAGCCAAGGTGTAACTGATGTTGTAAGATTTCAAATGAAAAAGAATGGAAATGTAATAAAATTAAATACATATCTTCTGACCTTTAGAACTCCAACTCCTCCTTCCTCTATTACTTTACGTTGCTTCGGAATCAGAGTTGACATGTTTATCCCTAACCCAATTCGATGCTTCACTTGTCAAAAGTTTGGTCATGGCACCAAACAATGTCGTGGTACGCAGAGATGTTTCAAGTGTTCTGGCGAAGGACACGAGGGAATAACCTGTAGCTCTGAATCTTCAAAATGCGTAAACTGTGATGAATCCCATTTCTCATCATCTAGGGACTGTCCTGTTTACCGGAAAGAAAATACATATTATTAAAATTAAAACAGAAAGAAACATCAGTTACCCAGAAGCTAAACAGATAGCTTCTGTTTCGAGTGATCCTCTAGTTTCGAACAAACCATCGTACGACAGCAAAGTTGGCCGCTCATTCAGTCAGAGTACACAAACTCGCATGACATGGCCAATTGATGCTGAAACTTTTACAATGTTGCCTGTTCAATTAGAAACTTCCGATAAATAAATTATTCCAAGAAAATCAAAGCCTTCTAAAACCAGTACTCAGTCAACTCAATCTTCCTAACAGAGCTCAATATCATCACCTTCTAAAAAAGAAAACTAGAGGCTCTCAAGAGCCTGTGTCGCTCACCTGACTCTACTTTGGTTTTAGAAATCATGTAAAGATAGATAAAAATCATAACAGATACCCAAATAATAATGATTGAGGCCAAATTTTGATTAATATTGGTCCCGTTATTTAATAAAATATCCTGGTGGCCATCTTGAACAGTAAATCAGCAACAAAGTAGCAACACATGGTCAGCACCTCATAAGGAACATTCATGCCATGTTTGGTTTCATTCCATTCAGTGGTACTCTAAAAGAAGACATTTGTATGTATTTCCCATAGGGTCCTATGTTCAACTAAGCCCCCCCTCCCCTAGCGGCCATCTTGGATGATGGATCAGCTGCAAAGTAACAACACTTGGTCAGCACCTCATAAGGAACATTCATGCCATGTTTGGTTCCATTCCATTCAGTGGTTTTCTAAAAGAAGACATTTGTATGTATTTCCCATAGGGTCCTATGTTAAACTAAGTCCCCTGCTGTCAGCCATCTTGGATGATGGACATACTGCAAAGTAACAACACTTGGTCAGCACCTCATAAGGAACATTCATGCCATGTTTGGTTTCATTCCATTCAGTGGTTCTCTAAAAGAAGACATTTGTATGTATTTCCCATAGGGTCCTATGTTAAACTAAGTCCCCCGCTGGCGGCCATCTTGGATGATGGATCGGCTACAAAGAAACAACACTTGGTCAACACCTCATAAGGAACATTCATGCCATGTTTGGTTCCATTCCATTCAGTGGTTCTCTAAAAGAAGACATTTTTATGTATTTCCCGTAGGATCCTATGTTAAACTAAGTCACCCACTGGCGGCCATCTTGGATGATGGATCGGCTGCAAAGTAACAACACTTGGTCAGCACCTTATAAGGAACATTCATGCCATGTTTTGTTTCATTCCAGTCAGTGGTTCTCTAAAAGAAGACATTTGTATGTATTTCCCATAGAGTCCTATGTTAAACTAAGTCCCCTGCTGTCGGCCATCTTGGATGATGGACCGTTTGCAAAGTAACAACATTTGGTCAGCACCTCATAAGGAACATTCATGCCATGTTTGGTTTCATTCCATTCAGTGGTTCTCTAAAAGAAGACATTTGTATGTATTTCCCATAAGGTCCTATGTTAAACTAAGTTCCCCGCTGGCGGCCATCTTGGATGATGGATCAGCTACAAAGTAACAACACTTGGTCAGCATCTCATAAGGAACATTCATGCCATGTTTGGTTTCATTCCATTCAGTGGTTCTCTAAAAGAAGACATTTGTATGTATTTCCCATAGGGTCCTATGTTAAACTAAGTCCCCCGCTGGGGGCCATCTAGGATAATGGACCGACTGCAAAGTAACAACACTTGGTCAGCATCTCATAAGGAACATTCATGCCATGTTTGGTTCCATTCCATTTATTGGTTCTCTAAAAGAAGACATTTTTATGTATTTCCCATAGGGTCCTATGTTAAACTAAGTCCCCCACTAGCGGCCATCTTGGATGATGGATCAGCTACAAAGTAACAACACTTGGTCAGCACCTCATAAGGAACATTCATGCCATGTTTTGTTTCATTCCATTCAGTGATTCTCTAAAAGAAGACATTTGTATGTATTTCCCATAGGGTCCTATGTTAAACTAAGTTCCCCGCTGGCGGCCATCTTGGATGATGGATCGGCTACAAAGTAACAACACATGGTCAGCACCTCATAAGGAACATTCATGCCATGTTTGGTTTCATTCCATCCAGTGGTTCTCTAAAAGAAGTCATTTGTATGCATTTCCCATAGGGTCCTATGTTAAACTAAGTGCCCCGCTGGCGGCCATCTTGGATGATGGATCGGCTACAAAGTAACAACACTTGGTCAGCACCTCATAAGGAACATTCATGCCATGTTTGGTTTCATTCCATTCAGTGGTTCTCTAAAAGAAGACATTTGTATGTATTTCCCATAGGGTCCTATGTTAAACTAAGTCCCCCGCTGGCGGCCATCTTGGATGATGGATCGGCTACAAAGAAACAACACTTGGTCAACACCTCATAAGGAACATTCATGCCATGCTTGGTTCCATTCCATTCAGTGGTTCTCTAAAAGAAGACATTTTTATGTATTTCCCGTAGGGTCCTATGTTAAACTAAGTCACCCACTGGCGGCCATCTTGGATGATGGATCGGCTGCAAAGTAACAACACTTGGTTCCATTCCATTTATTGGTTCTCTTAAAGAAGACATTTTTATGTATTTCCCATAGGGTCCTATGTTAAACTAGGTCCCCCCACTAGCGGCCATCTTGGATGATGGATCAGCTACAAAGTAACAACACTTGGTCAGCACCTCATAAGGAACATTCATGCCATGTTTTGTTTCATTCCATTCAGTGGTTCTCTAAAAGAAGACATTTGTATGTATTTCCCATAGGGTCCTATGTTAAACTAAGTCCCCCGCTGGCGGCCATCTTGGATGATGGATCGGCTCTGCGTTCTCAAGAACAGAAGGGCGTCTCCAAAACACCAGCAAATGCGTCCTCTCAGCAGTCTTATGAAAGGAGGTCGCGGTGTAGAGGTCGAGGAGGAGTAACATCAGCTGCGTCTAGTCACAGAGATCAAGGACTCTCCTCACAAAATAGATTTACGATACTGGATGACGAATCAGAAATGGATTGCGAAAGTGTTGTGCCACCCGAAAGATCACAATCTCAGGGTGATCGAAGTAAAAATGCTGGCAAACTCAATAGCATTCGTCCTTCTTTTCAAAAACCATGACCAATATCATTCAATGGAATTGCCGAGGTCTTAAAATAAACCTTCTCGAGTTAGCGCTTTTAGTTCAGTCTTTCTTTCCTGTTGCATTTTGTCTTCAAGAAACTCATTTGAAAGAAAGTGACAAAGTAACTTTAAAAGGATACAACATCTACAGCACCTTTTCTAAGGAAGACGAACGAGCTGCAGGTGGATCAACCATTTTTGTGAAGGACAACGTCATTCATAGTACAGTCCAACTCACTACAGATCTGCAGGCAGTTTTTAGCCATGGCGGCCATCTTGGTTGGCAGGTGGGGTCATGGGACACTTTTTTAAACTAGATACCCTAGTGATGATTGTGGCCAAGTTTGGTTGAATTTGGCCAAGTAGTTTCAGTGGAGAAGATTTTTTGTAAAAGTTAACAGACGACGACGGACGCCAAGTGATGAGAAAAGCTTTTTTGAACTTTCAGGTCAGATGAGCTAAAAATCAACATGCATATTTTTAAGTATATGTCGCGTGTGTCTCAGTGAACAGACCACATACTTTATTGAATAAGGCATCAAACACATCAATCCAGGTTTTCTTATTGTTAAAGCGATAAAACATATTAGACACAATAGGCTTTAGTTTTTGGTTTATTTTAAGTAGTACAGACGACGACAGCGTAAAAAAACTGTCTGCCATTTTCACATGTTTTACTTCTTTACCTTCGTTCAATCAGAAGATAAAAACCGATGACATCGAATATCGATTAACTGTGTCTCTTACTCGCTTTCTTTTAATCTTATTCACAGTTACTTTCAAACGCAAAGACGACGAACATTAAGTTTTATACGATAACGGAGTGGACACGAAAAAAATCCGAAAAAAAAATTCTTTAAAAAACGGCAAAAATGTTTTTTGAGTAGGCGGTTTTTTTTTTTTGGGGGGGGGGGGGGGGGGGGGGGGGGCGGTCGCGTTCTGGACAATATACAATATTTTTATTTTGGCATAAGATAATATGCATTTTTATCATGATCACTTTGTTCCACATTACTTCACTGTGTATCATCGCCACCGGAAATTGGGTACTAACGAAGCGGAGAGAAATGGAAAAAAAAGTAAACAAGGTAAGAATTCATTCAATTTAAAGCATTTCTACTGATTTGACGAGGGTACCGCTTAAGAAATGATTTTCTGATATATAATTCTTTAAATTATTAGGCCGATAAGTACAAAATAAAGACAAGATTTTGTGTTATACTCAAGAACTTGCCACTTAGTACCTGAAAATTTCGAGGTCGATCGTCCTCTGTCGCCCCATTGGCAAGATATTCAACTGTTTTTCATTATTTTTCCAGACACGTTTTTAGATTATGATAGTGTGACATCATATTTACTGAAATTTGTTGTCAAAATGGACGTTTTTAAAGAATATAGACCATAAAAAATAAAGTCTAGGGTACGGCAACTTGCTCATGTTGACAAATTTACTGTATGGCAACTTGTTTTCAACTGCATGGCAACTTGCTAATTTCAAAATATTTCTTTGCCGTCTTTTTAAAGAAAATAAAGTATTAGGTTCAAATATCTAATTATGCATTTGATAAAAATACAATTCGCTTGACACCATTTAAGATGTATACACAATGTAAGGCTTGAACACAGTCCTATTACATCTTTTACATACCTGATGTTTACAATATGAATACGGCATATACAAAAGCTGGCAAATGTTGTAACTTTCGGAAAGGCATGTCACTGTTTTACTGACCTGTTGTTCTGCCCTGACGTAGCGTTAAATGTTACCCTTGTCCGTCCGACCCGTCTCTCCCGTCCGTCCAGAAAGTCCCAATAATTGGTTTCCGTTCTCTAACTTTAGTATGCCGTAACCAAACGTTTTGAAACTTACACGAAATGCTTATCAGCACAAAACACAGATCAAGATACAAGTTGGGTAGCGTCACTGTTACCGTTCTTTAGTTATGCCCTTTTATAAATGAAAAAAAGCTAAAGCTTTCGTTTCTGTTTTCAAATTTTAGATTGCCTCAACCAAATGTTTAAACCATACAACATTAGTCAGCATTTTGCATATAAGTTATGAACATTTCGGGGATGGGTTGTGGGTGGAGGGAAGGAAGGAGGTAATGGCAGGAGAATTTTTCTGCATTGAATATTTAGAACCATTAAGTGAATGAATTCTCTTTCAACTTTCAGATAAAATGAAATATAAATGAATTATCATTCTCTGCAAAAAAATATGTTGTATTGCTACACCACAGCACCATGTTAAGGGAGGTTTGAGTGCTCACAAACATGTTTTAGCCCGCCTCAATATATATGTGTCTGTCCCTGGTCAGGAATATGAAATATAGCGGCTGTCGTAAGTTGCTGCCTGGCATATTTGTTTATGATTTTGTCATAAATCAGGCAATTATGATACGGTAGGGGTTTTGTTCATTGTGAAGTGTAAAGTAACCAATAGTTGGTCAAATCTATGTCATTTGGACTTTGTTTGAAAGTCCTCTCAGTGAAAACCATTACACGTCTCCTTTTTCAATTACTGTTATTGTCTTATTTGTAAAAGGCAGATACAGCCAATATATAAGAATAAAGAACATTAATTTTCTAAAAAAAAACTTCATCTCTATATAGTAAGAAATGAACAAGCTCGGTGGCTAACACTGTTTAAATTTAAAAAAAAATATTAACCTTAGATTAATCATTTTTGGAAAGAATGAAAGAAGAATCCGATACAAGGGATACAAATCCGGCTGTGGCTACGGCATAAACTATTTATATAAACTTTCTACTTGAGAATACAGATGACCTTGTATACAGTTTTTTTTTTGGTTGTTATCTTATATTATATACTTATTAATACAATTCACAAAAGCTAGCATCTTCGACTTGTAAGTTTAAGGAATTATAATGAAATAACATCTAATAAGGACAGGTTGAAACATTTTTGAATCCTGATGGTGCAAACTCATAAATTCTTTTGGAAAAATCCACGTAAATTTAAATGTTGATTTAATAGCGTTCATTTATTTATTTGCCCTCGTAAACAGTTTTGTTAAAATACCGAAATCGGTAAATTCTTATCGTGAACGAATAAGTCGGGTACACCTTTTTACATTCAGGCGTGCTTAAGTTGCACTTTTTTCTTCTTATTAAGAAAAATGATTTCAATTTTAGCATCTATCTTAAGATTAGATTATTTACACACACACACACACACAAATAGGGCTTACTGTTGATTTTGAAACTCTATGAATTCACATTTAAATTCAACCAAACAGATAGGCCGAGATCCATACCTTTGTCGTACTGACTTTTCTGCTGTGTCTGATGACTTTTAATGCAAGTCTTACTTATAATTTTAATTGGCACAATATCACATTAAAATTTACTGAGAAATATTATACATAGTAATTATGAAAATGTACTACTGTAACAATGAAAATTCGGACGAATACACTCCTTTTCACTTCCCCTCCATCTACTCATTTAAGTTTAGGCCAAACAGCCTTAGCAACAGTATTTTTATTATTTTTTCCCTGTGAATAAAAAGATTGATTGAATTTACTTAAACTAAAAAAAAAAATACAATCTTATTTTCAATAAGAAACAAGAAAATTAATTCGAACCACAATTCATGATTTATTTCTCCTAATTTTCAATGAAAACAAAGTATTTTCTTCACTTTTTTTTAACAAATTGTTCATTTCAGAAATTTAAAAAATAAACAATAAACAATGTTGAAGACCGTACCTTGACCGTTAATGGTTTACTTTTATAAAGTGTGACTTGGATGGAGAGTTGTCTCATTGGCACTCATACCACATCTTCCTATACCTATTTAACCCAGCACATTCTTTATGTGTCTGTCCGAAGCCACGAGCCTGTAGTTTGGTGGTTGTCGTTGGTTCATCATCTATCATATTTGTTATTTTTCGTTAATTGTTTTGTTATGAGTTAGGCCGGTAGTTTCCTTGTTAAATCCTTCCACAATTTTCATGTCGGGGCTTTTTATAGCCGACGATTTTTCGTTGTTGAAGGCCAACCGATAGCATATAATTGCTTACATACACTTTATTTGACCCTGGTGGATAGTTATCTTATTTACAATCACACATCATCTCCACTGTTTATATTTAAAAAAAAACAGCGCCAACAAAAGATGAATGGTCGGGTTTTTTTTTATTGAACTTATAAAATTTCACCCTGACAACAAATAAGACAACAGTCGTTAGTATTATAACGATATATGAATGTATTTAGGATAATATGGTTGAAAAAAACCTTTTTGTTTTTAAAAACACAAAGTCAAATAGAGGTACGCAACGACGACTTCTGAACGAAATTAACGGCATATATTTTATAATATTTGATAAGTAGTTTATTTTGTATATTTGTAAGCCGGTAAAGCTTTGATACAGCCAAAATTTCGTCACTTGATATTATATAAACAGTGATTAATTTCATCTTTAAATTACAATATACTGCAAGACGCCGTACAGACAAAAGTTGCTATTTTGCAATTCGCCGTACAACGTCCTGCAATTCGCCGTACAATAAACAAACAATGTTTTGGTCCATATTCTTTAAAAACATCTTTATGACAACAGATTTCAGTCAATATGATGTCACACTATCATAATCTAAAAACGTGTCTGGAAAAATAATGAAAAACAGTTGAATATCTTGCCAATGGGGCGACAGAGGACGATCGACCTCGAAATTTTCAGGTACTAAGTGGCAAGCTTTGGAGTATAACACAAAATATTGTCTTAATTTTGTACTTATCGGCCTTATAATTTAAAGAATTATATATCAGAAAATAATTTTTTAAGCGGTACTCTCGTCAAATCAGTAGAAATGCTTTAAATAGAATGAATTCTTACCTTGTTTACTTTTTTTTTCATTTCTCTCCGCTTCGTTAGTACCCAATTTCCGGTGGGGATGATACACAGTGTACTTGTGCCTTTGATGTTAATATTAGATGGTTCATCTTCAGGCAACATTTATTTCGGCTTAAAATGATAAATGTTAGATTATTTGTGGGTCTTATGTATGTCACACTTATTAATGATTGTAAAAGATTGATTGATTGATTGTTGGTTGCTTAACGTCCAGTGGCAAATATTTCATGCATATTCAGGACGAGAACAAATTAACAATAAATACAATAGGTAGGTTCTGTAATAGGGGCGTCCGGGATTAAGGTCGGAGAAATTTAGACTGCCACGGGAAATGAGGGTATATTGGATAGGGACAGAAATTTAGCCTGGCAACAGGTCACCTACGGACCCCTCATAGAGTTGTTGCAAGGGTTCTTAACGTGCAAAGAGCGAGGCACTCTCTTTACACGAGGCATCGGATTTAACGTCCCCATTCTGACCGGACGTGGCTGCAAATTTGTACATCCCGCACAGCCAAAACGGACGCCCCACTTTAGCAAGGGTTTTACTGCCGGTCGGAGGAAGACCAATGGTGACCATACTTCTATTCCCCAGTCACCCTTGGGGTAGATTGTAAAAGACAGTTTAAATCCAAACGTTAATAATTTGCACATCTTTATCAAAAAGTAAGTTTAGGTTTATTATTACCTCATTGTAATATGCATCAGAAGAATGACTTTTTTTTTGAATTCATTATAGTGATTAAAATTGTAAAATGTGAAAATGCATTCTGAGCAATGAAACATTGACATTAACTTTATTATATCAAAAATGTTAAAAAATGTGTGCTAGGATAAACGCATTTGATAGATTTTGAATTTGTTATCTATTTGGAACCTAGTTACATAGGTAAATTTTTCATTAAGTAAAAAAATTAACTTATTATATTTAATTTGTGCAGACTTGCCTTAAATTGTGGAAAACTTTCAAATGCTTTTGAAAAATCTTGAAGATGATCAATCTCTTTTGGCAAAAGTTCTGAATCATTTTCTATTTCATAAAGTGATTTTACCATAACGGGTACGTCCATTCTCTTCCAATAATATGTTCTAGCTGAATTTGTTTTTAAAAAAAAGCAAAAAAAAACTTGCCATTGGATCCTGAACTTCTGGTCAGTCATTTCTTGAATTTCAGCAGGCTGATTTACTTGATGGTTGCTCCCTTTAAATGGAGGAATGTTCAACGTTACACCTTCTGGCATAATATCCTCTATTTCAAACCCTCGGTCTGCCATTATAGTTTCAGGTTTATCCAGCAATCCTAACAAACCACTGCTTTTTGTAATTTCCTTATCCAACACACGTCCACCCCATAATTCCGAGACAAATGTCACACTTCCAGTTGAAATTACGCCATTCGAGACCTTTAAGGTATTATGATGCTTGTAGTTCGACCAAGTTCGAGATTGTGCGAAAAAAAAGTAAAATCACAAAAATACTGAACTCCGAGGAAAATCAAATTGGAAAGTCTGTAATCACATGGCAAAATCAAATGACAAAACACATCAAAAACGAATGGACAACAACTATCATATTCCTGACTTGGTACAGGCATTTTCAAATGTAAAAATTGGTGGATTAAACCTGGTTTTATAGCGTTAAACCTCTCACTTTGTACGACAGTCTCATCAAATTCCGTTATATTTACAATGATGCAAGCATAGAGGACGGAATTTCAACAAACACCTCTGTACAGTCAATTATAATTCTGGTAGTCGGATACTACTTGAAGGACACTGGCATATTTGCGAAAATTTTATCTTGTGAAGGGAAAGGGAAAAGCACTTAAAAAAATATCCATGTTTTTAATATTTTAGAAAATTGCCCAACTGAAATATCAAACCTCTCAGAAAGGTCTCGAACAAAAAATACAACTTTCAGCCTCATGAGTACTATAAAAAAAAACTCGTCTACTAAAGTTAGCTTCCGTTTTGGTCCTGGTCTTTTCCCAGGAGTCTGGTATTGTTTGAAAGCACTATTTGTGTCGCTTTGACCACGCCAATATTGCAACATAGAAGCTTTAACATGTAAGTAATTAAATACGGAATTGAACACTCCATAATTTTGGAATCCTGTATAAAATGAAATGGCATCATTATCATCTTTTATTTTGTCCAAAGGTAAATCGCTTGCCTTCATGATATTCAATTTGCTCCTGTGGATTAGCAGTATTTTGTGATGCTATCTGCACTGTACAGTACTACATACACATGTACCTACATGATCATTTTAGTATGTACATGTGCATTTATTAAATTTATTTTATTTCACAATGGTCATTTTGGGCTCTTTACAAAATGTATATCCTACATTGTGGTACGGTGTAAGCCTAGACTCCATGAAGAAGGACGTACGTTGACTCATTATTGTTCGTACTTTGACTTATTATTGTTAACAGTAACATCATTTGGTCTTGAATGGAGAGTTGTCTCATATGCAATCATAACGCATCTCCTTATTTTATACTACATGTATATTATTATTTATGAATTTCGAACAGCGGTATACTACTGTTGCCTTTATTATACATTGTTTATCAAATAACTTACATTAGTATCATAGGTTTCATCAGGAAGGTCCAATGGAACACATGTAAACATGTAACCGGAGTCACTTAAATCTTCTCCTTTAAATGGCGATGCAAAAAGCAACCTTTTCTTTGTCTATTCTTCTTTTTATATATTAGTTGTTTAATTTACTCAAGTCTAATTTGTTCATGCTGGGCTCTTTATAGAAAACTATGGTGTGGGTTTTTTCTCATTGTTAAAGGTTGTGTATCCTAATATTACCAACGGTGTATTATAGTGACAATCCCCTTCATTTGAACTTTGGTGGATAGCTGTCTAATTGTCTCATTGGCAATCATACCACATCTTATTTCTGTATATATATATATAAGAATCGTTCTGATGGTAACATTTTTTTTATCTGTAGTATTTTATAAATACTTACCATCTGAGTTCAGATCATGGTTTGTACTACTGTCTACATATACTGAGTATTTAATATAATCAACAGTGCAATACACTAATTTATTCCTGTAAAGAAATGACAACAAAGGTCAAATATATAGTTATATTTTTATATACCATGTACTTATACATCAAGTAACAATGTAACTTTTCAGTCTAGGCTCCAAGTTGAAGGTTAACAGCCTATACTGTGACCTATGATAGCATGTTTTTTATACTTTGGTTTTGGTTGGAGAGTTATCTCATTGGCAAACCATTGCCAAATCTTACAATGTTTAGGTAATTAAACTAAAGATAGCTTCAATTTTATTTTGTGTACATGTACAAAACCTATTCCTACTCATGTGTATGATGTTGGAACAAGAAATCTAATCTAGTGTTTATTACACATACAGTTGGCGTGCGTACATTTATTGATTTTCTGCCCTCAACGGCTCAAAGTTGGCGTGAATCCGTGATTGTTAGGGGGAACCCAAATCGTCCAGGTAGTGTAGACTAAACGCGACTTTATTGCACAAAATTAATCCCTTCCTTTTAAAAGCCACACAACATTTCTCTAATCTGCACACAAAAAAGGCATTCACACCTTGCTTTTGCGATTAATGTTCTCCAGTACAAAATCACGACCTTCTCCTTTAGAATCAGGGTCACTCGCACTGCAAGATTTAGGACACATTTTCTTGTTTAAGATTTTTCAGTGATTACAAGTACGCAACCAAAAAATACCTGTCGGAATTGGATAAGAAAGTCAGCAGAAGGATTAAGGAGCTTGAAAATAGGAGTTGATAATACAAAGAATAAGTAATATTGAGCAGTTGTTGCAACTCTAGTTTAACCGCCTACAACAATGAACACTAATGTTTTCACATGAATTGTTTAACGGACACCCTAAAGAAAAATCACACAATGTGAATGACTCGTATTCTTGTCTGCATGTTATATTTCTCAAACTGTTTGATGTGATTACATCATAAACCCACAGCATAAGTGGACAACCTTCTAACTCAAAATGTGTTGCAAAGCCAACATTTAAATGTCTGAAATACTTACTTGCTTTGCTCTACCTTCCCCAGACAAGACATTGTGACCAAGATATCCGACAGTAATTTTGGTTTTTTTTTTTGGTTTGTACTTATCCAATTGTTTCTATGTAATTGTCTAATCATTGCAGAAAAAGTTTCCAGGTCCTTCGTAGCACATTTGGCTCCAGTCTTCTGGATTGATTGATTTGTGTTGGTTGCTTAACGTCCAGTTTCAAATATGTCATGCATGTTTCACGACGAGAACAGGTTAACAATAAATACAATAGGTAGGTCTTGCTAAAATAGAGGCCATCCGGGATGATGGTCCGGAAAATTTGGACTGCCACTGTGAAATGAGGGTATATTGGATAGGGACAGAGGCACGAGGCATCGGATTTAACGTCCCCATTCTGACCGGACGTGACTGCGAACTTGATACATCCCGCACAGCCAAACGGACGCCCCACTTCGGCAAGCGTTTTAGTGCCGGTCGGGAGGAGACCAAGTAAACATATTTCGTTCCCCACCATTCCCTGTTAGGGTTACCCATGCTGGACAGGTCGAAGGGTAGAGACCAGACTAAAGTGATCCGAACATCGTACGAGTTACCCGATGTTTTGAATAAAATAGGCTCTCCAACCCGTTGGCCGTGGGTTTGCTACCCGTGTCGTTGGTTGACGAGATCCTTGCGGATGAGGGCTGTAGTCAGATTCCTTACGGTCAGAAAATACCCGGACGGACGAGACTATAGCTCAATAAGCTGCTTTGGCTCTGATATCATCTAAACGGGAGGTCGGATGGACCCGGTCCGATCAATCGGCTGGTCATGTCGAGCCCTTCAGTTAATCCTCAACAATAAGCTTTCTTGTAACAATTTTCATTATATACACATGTATTAAAATTAAGCTATTTATATTTCGGATAACTGAAGAAGGCGATGGCTCATGGGTCAATCAAGTGGTACGCTTTCTATTTCGCTTGATGGATACGCTCTTCTTGAGTATACTATTCTTGGAACATCTGGTGCTTTCCGCAGTGGATCTTGGGTGCTAATTTTGGGGACAGGCTGCATTATACTTGCAGCTTGCTTTCAGCATTAGCGCTTGACCCCGGCTCGCCACGGAAACACAGCATCGCCCTTGTAGGCACCCCGAGGTGGGTGGATGACAAGGATAGTGAATCTTTCTCCTTTCATATGGCAAACAAAAACCAAACTTCTCAATTAGCTTCAACAAAAAAAAGAAAATGTGATGACTCTGCGCCCTGTCAGGAAGATGTTAGTTGGCCCCGATTTATTGTAATTAAAGGAACAGATAAAAAACCAGTTTCAAAAATATCTCCTTTTGTTATTCATAAACAAATTCAAAGCATTGCTGGTACAGTTAAAAAAAGTTTCAAAAATGAGATCAGGGAATTTGTTGGTTGAATGTTCCAACAAAAGTCAATCAACAAATTTGCTGACTATGACAAAAATTACAGACTTTTCTGTTTCTGTCTCTCCTCACAATAGTTTGAACAGTTGCAAAGGAATCATTCGAGACAGAAGTCAATATCTGGGTGATCTTACCGTGGAAGAAATTAGTGATGAATTAACAAACCAAGGTGTATCTGATGTTGTTAGATTTCAAATAAAAAAGACTGGAAATATAACCAAATTAAATACATATCTTTTGACCTTTAAAACTCCAACTCCTCCCTCATCTATTACTTTAGGTTGCTTCGGAATCAGAGTTGACAGATTCATCCCTAACCCAATTCGATGCGTCACCTGTCAAAAGTTTGGTCATGGAACCAAACAATGTCGTGGTACCCAGAGATGTTTCAAGTGTTCTGGCGAAGGACACGAGGGAACAACCTGTAGCTCTGAATCTTCAAAATGCGTAAACTGTGGTGAATCTCATTTTTCATCATCTAGGGACTGCCCTGTTTACCTGAAAGAAAAATATATTATTAAAATAAAAACAGAAAGAAACATCAGTTACCCAGAAGCTAAACAGATAGCTTCTGTTTCGAGTGATCCTCTAGTTTCGAACAAACCATCGTACGCCAGCAAAGTTGGCCGCTCATTCAGTCATGAGAATACACAAACTCGCATGACGTGGCCAATTGATGCTGAAACTTTTACAATGTTGCCTGTTCAATTAGAAACTTCCGATAAATTAATTATTCCAAGAAAATCAAAGCCTTCTAAAACCAGTACTTAGTCAACTCAATCTTCCTTACAGAGCTCAATGTCATCATCTAAAAAAAATGTAAAAAAGAAATCAGATAAAAAAGATGCAGTTAAATCAGACAGTTGGGGCAGTGAATCTGTCTGGGATCTTCCCAGTGACATAGATGATTCTTCCATCTCCAATAGTCTTCCTTCATCTGCATCTAAAAAGTTATCTTCTACATCCAGTACAAAGTCTAATAGAGCCCCGTCTCCTCTTCGTTCTCTAGAAAAGAAGGATGTCCAAAAGAAGCCAGTAAATACTAGTACATCCTCTCAGAAGTCTTCTGATTCGAGGTCGCGGGGTAGGGGTCGAGGCGGAGTAAAAGCAGCCGCGTGTGGTCCTGGAGATCGACGACTCTCCTCACACAACAGATTTTCAACACTTATCGACGAAACTGAAATGGAAATCGAAAGTGTTCCGCCACCCGAAAGATCACAATCTCAGGGTGAGCGAAATAAGAATGCTGGCAAACTCGACAGCATTCGCCTTTCTATTATCAAATCATGACTAATATCATCCAATGGAATTGCCGAGGTTTTAAAATAAATCTTCTCGAGTTAACGCTTCTAGTTCAGTCGTTTTTACCTACAGCATTTTGTCTTCAAGAAACTCATTTAAAAGAAAGTGACAATGTATCTTTAAAAGGATACAACATGTATAGCACATTTTCTAAGGTAGATGAACGTGCTGCAGGCGGATCATCCATTTTTGTGAAGGACAACGTCTTTCATAGCACAGTCCAACTCACCACGGATCTGCAGGCAGTTGCAATTCGTTTATCATTAGATAAAACAATTACATTATGTTCTATTTATATTCCACCCAATTCAATTATAGATAAAGCTAAACTCAAAAACCTCACTGATCAATTACCCTCACCATTTATACTTATGGGCGACTTCAATGCCCACAACCCTTTGTGGGGAAGCAAGTCTCATAATATCAAAGGTAAGATCATTGAGGACTTTGTCTCTCAAGAAGGATTATGCATTTTTAATGATGGATCTAATACTTATCTTCATCCTGGAAACGGGTCTTATTCTGCTATTGATATCACTATTTGCGATCCCTCTCTTCTTCTGGATTATTCATGGCGTGTTCATGATGATCTATGTGGAAGTGATCACTTTCCAATAGTACTTGAACATCTTTTTACTTCTGCCCAACAGAGAGTACCACGTTGGAAACTTGACAAGGCGGACTGGTCCTTGTTTGAGAATCGCTGTCAAGCGGAACTTCAGTCAAAGATGTTTGAGACTGTACAAGATCCAATTTTAACTTTTAATACAGTTTTAACGTCAATTGCTGACAGAACTATTCCTAAGACCTCGGCAAATCCGAAACATCCCAGCAAACCATGGTTTGATGATGCGTATGATCAATCAATAGGTGACCGTAAAAAATCTGAAAGACGGTTCAATCAACAACCAACGACGGAAAACTTCCCCCGTTAGGTATACGTTTAAAACCACATTTAGCTTCTTTTGATTTAAAATCTGTTGCTCAAGTTGAAACTTGCAAATGTCCTCCATGGGAACTTCCCAAACCAAAAATGATATTTGATCTCCGTGAACACAATAAAAATAAAACAAATCCTCTTTTAATTCAGCAACACTATGCTGAAATCAAAGCCAATTATTCAGATTTTTCAACTGTCTATACTGATGGATCAAAAGATGGTGACAGAGTTGCATCTGCTGCTGTCTTCAGGGACAGAGCTGCAACTCTCCGTTTGCCATCTGATGCATCGATCTTTACTGCTGAAGCAGAAGCAATAATTTTGGCTTTGAAATTTATTGCTTCTTCAGATAAATCCAAATTTATTATATGTTCTGATTCACTTTCATGCTTACAAGCTATACAAAATACTAAAATTAAAAACCCAACAATTCTCAAAATTTTATATGTAATGAGGAATTTAAAAATTCTTCTTAAAGAAATATTATTTCTATGGGTGCCGAGTCATGTTGGAATCCTTGGAAACACAGCTGTAGACCTTGAGGCAAAGAATGCCCTGGGTGACCCTTTATCTAACTGTGATATACCATATACCGATTTTAAATCTAATATTAGAGAATATGTTTTTAATATATTGAAAAATGAATGGAGTAAAAAAGATGGTAATAAATTACATGAAATTAAACCTAATTTATGTAAACCTTTCAATAATTTTATGTGCAGAAAAGATCAGTGTGTTATTTCTAGATGTCGTATTGGTCATACTAGAATAACACACGAATATCTTTTAAAAAATGAAGTAGAACCACAATGTATACCTTGCAACTGCAAGTATACTATTAAACATGTTTTAATCAATTGTATTGACTTTGCTGATATTCGTAAGAAGCATTTCAATGTCAATAATATGTATGATTTATTTAATAATGTTTCATTTACAAATATTGTTTCATTTTTAAAAGAAGTTGGAATATATTCTAAAATATAAAAATGTTATTATATTTAAAACGATTTAAAATTTTTATCACGTTATCTTAATGTTCATTTTTATTTGTAAATAATCAATTTGCTTTAATCTAGAATTTTAGTTTATTGAAGGACCTTTTGTCTGATTTTAAGAATATGCTTTAAATTGTAAAAAATATTCGAATTAGCTCTCGCCGCGATATAGCCTTGTTGTGCTAATGCGGCGTAAAGCAACCAACAATCAATCAATCAATCAAAAAAGTGATAGAATTTACTAAAAAATGTAGTAAAATTGTCAATAAAACAGTTGTTGATTTGCTGTTATATTTAATACAATTATCTATGAAATATTGTCGATTTAAGGTATCATCTAATACAATCATCAAATAAGTGGTATAATTTACTGAAAAATGTAAAAATAGTTATCAAAGGTACAAGGATTATAATTTAGTACACCAGACGTACGTTTCGTCTACATAAGACTTTCCAATCAAGTACTGTAGATTTGATGTTACATTTAATACAATTATCTATAAAATATGATCGATTTAATATAATACCTAATACATTATCTTAAAAAGTGGCGAAATCTTGTAAGATCTAAATCGAATGAAGGTATCGTAAAAAAGTGACCGATTTAGATAACATCAATTACATTTATCAAAAATTGGTAAAATTTACTGAAAATGTAGAAAAATTGTCAAAAATGCAGTTGTAGATTTCCTGTTACGTTTAATACAATTATCTATAAAATATGGTCGATTTTAGGTATCATCTAATACAATTATCATAAAGTGGTAAAATGAACTGAAAAATATAGTAAACTTGTTAATTAGGCAGTTCAAGGTTTGCTGTTATATTTAATACAATTATCTATAAAATATGGTCGATTAAAGGTATCATCTAATACAATTATAAAAAAAGTAGTAAAATTTACCTAAAAATGTAGTAAAATTGTCAATAAAACAGTTGTTGATTTGCTGTTACATTTAATACAATTTATCTATGAAATATGGTCGATTTAAGGTATCATCTAATACAATTATCAAAAAAGAGGTAAAATTTACTGAAAAATGTAGTAAAATTGTCAATAAAGCAGTTGCAGATTTGCTGTTATATTTAATACGTTATCTATCTATCTAACATAATATCTAATACATTATCTTCAAAAGTGGCGAAATCTTGTAAAATCTTAATCTTATGCAGGTATCGTAAAAAAGTGACCAATTTAAGGTAACATCAAATACAATAAAAAAAAATGGTATCATTTACTAGGAAATGTAGTAAAATTGTCAATAAAAAATGCAGTTGTAGTTTTGCTGTTACATTTAGTACAATTATCTTTAAAATATGGTCGATTTAAGGTATCATATAATACCATTATCTTTAAAAAGTGAACGATTTAAGGTATCATCGAATACAATTATCAAAAAATGCTAGAATTTACTAAGAAATGTAGTAAAATTGTCAATAAAACAGTTGTTGATTTGCTGTTATATTTAATACAATTATCTATGAAATATGGTCGATTTAAGGTATCATCTAATACAATCATCAAAAAAGTGGTATAATTTACTGAAAAATGTAAAAATAGTTATCAAAGGTACAAGGATTATAATTTAGTACACCAGACGTGCGTTTCGTCTACATAAGACTTGCCAATTAAGTATTGTAGATTTGCTGTTACATTTAATACAATTATCTATAAAATATGATCGATTTAATATAATACCTAATACATTATCTTAAAAAGTGGCGAAATCTTGTAAGATCTAAATCTAATAAAGGTATCATAAAAAAGTGACCGATTTAGATAACATCAATTACTATTATCCAAAAATTGGTAAAATTTACTGAAAATGTAGAAAAATTGTCAAAAATGCAGTTGTAGGTTTTTGTTACATTTAATACAATTATCTATAAAATATGGTCGATTTAAGGTATCATCTAATACAATTATCATAAAGTGGTAAAATGAACTGAAAAATATAGTAAACTTGTTAATTAGGCAGTTCAAGGTTTGCTGTTATATTTAATACAATTATCTCTAAAATATGGTCGATTAAAGGCATCATCTTATACAATTATCAAAAAAGTGGTAAAATTTACCTAAAAATGTAGTAAAATTGTTAATAAAACAGTTGTTGATTTGCTGTTACATTTAATACAATTTATCTATGAAATATAGTCGATTTAAGGTATCATGTAATACAATTATAAAAAAAGTGGTAAAATTTACTGAAAATGTAGAAAAATTGTCAAAAATGCAGTTGTAGGTTTTTGTAACATTTAATACAATTATCTATAAAATATGGTCGATTTAAGGTATCATCTAATACAATTATCATAAAGTGGTAAAATGAACTGAAAAATATAGTAAACTTGTTAATTAGGTAGTTCAAGGTTTGCTGTTATATTTAATACAATTATCTATAAAATATGGTCGATTAAAGGCATCATCTAATACAATTATAAAAAAAGTAGTAAAATTTACCTAAAAATGTAGTAAAATTGTCAATAAAACAGTTGTTGATTTGCTGTTACATTTAATACAATTTATCTATGAAATATGGTCGATTTAAGGTATCATCTAATACAATTATAAAAAAAGTGGTAAAATTTACTGAAAAATGTAGTAAAATTGTCATAAAGCAGTTGCAGATTTGCTGTTATATTTAATACGATTATCTATCTATCTAACATAATATCTAATACATTATCTTCAAAAGTGGCGAAATCTTGTAAAATCTTAATCTTATGCAGGTATCGTAAAAAAGTGACCATTTTAAGGTAACATGAAATACAATAAAAAAAATGGTATCATTTGCTAGAAAATGTAGTAAAATTGTCAATAATGCAGTTGTAGTTTTGCTGTTACATTTAATACAATTATCTTTAAAATATGGTCGATTTAAGGTATCATCTAATACAATTATCATAAAGTGGTAAAAAACTGAAAAATAAAGTAAACTTGTTAATTAGGCAGTTCAAGGTTTGCTGTTATATTTAATACAATTATCTATAAAATATGGTCGATTAAAGGCATCATCTAATACAATTATCAAAAAAGTGGTAAAATTTACCTAAAAATCTAGTAAAATTGTCAATAAAACAGTTGTTGATTTGCTGTTACATTTAATACAATTTATCTATGAAATATGGTCGATTTAAGGTATCATCTAATACAATTATAAAAAAAGTGGTAAAATTTACTGAAAAATGTAGTAAAATTGTCAATAAAGCAGTTGCAGATTTGCTGTTATATTTAATACGATTATCTATCTATCTAACATAATATCTAATACATTATCTTCAAAAGTGGCGAAATCTTGTAAAATCTTAATCTTATGCAGGTATCGTAAAAAAGTGACCAATTTAAGGTAACATCGAATACAATAAAAAAAAATGGTATCATTTGCTAGAAAATGTAGTAAAATTGTCAATAATGCAGTTGTAGTTTTGCTGTTACATTTAATACAATTATCTTTAAAATATGGTAGATTTAAGGTATCATACAATACCATTATCTTGAAAAAGTGAACGATTTAAGGTAACATCAAATACAATTATCAAAAAAGTGATAGAATTTACTAAAAAATGTAGTAAAATTGTCAATAAAACAGTTGTTGATTTGCTGTTATATTTAATACAATTATCTATGAAATATGGTCGATTTAAGGTATCATCTAATACAATCATCAAAAAAGTGGTATAATTTACTGAAAAATGTAAAAATAGTTATCAAAGGTACAAGGATTATAATTTAGTACACCAGACGTGCGTTTTGTCTACATAAGACTTGCCAATCAAGTACTGTAGATTTGCTGTTACATTTAATACAATTATCTATAAAATATGATCGATTTAATATAATACCTAAAACATTATCTTAAAAAGAGGCGAAATCTTGTAAGATCTAAATCTAATGAAGGTATCGTAAATAAGTGACCGATTTAGATAACATCAATTACAATTATCCAAAAATTGGTAAAATTTACTGAAAATGTAGAAAATTTGTCAAAAATGCAGTTGTAGGTTTCCTGTTACATTTAATACAATTATCTATAAAATATGGTCGATTTAAGGTATCATCTAAAACAATTATCATAAAGTGGTAAAATGAACTGAAAAATATAGTAAACTTGTTGATTAGGCAGTTCAAGGTTTGCTGTTATATTTAATACAATTATCTATAAAATATGGTCGATTAAAGGTATCATCTAATACAATTATCAAAAAAGAAGTAAAATTTACCTAAAAATGTAGTAAAATTGTCAATAAAACAGTTGTTGATTTGCTGTTACATTTAATACAGTTATCTATGAAATATGGTCGATTTAAGGTATCATATAATACAATTATCAAAAAAGTGGTAAAATTTACCTTAAAATGTAGTAAAATTGTCAATAAAACAGTTGTTGATTTGCTGTTACATTTAATACAATTATCTATGAAATATGGTCGATTTAAGGTATCATCTAATACAATTATCAAAAAAGTGGTAAAATTTACTGAAAAATGTAGTAAAATTGTCAATAAAGCAGTTGTAGATTTGCTGTTATATTTAATACGATTATCTATCTATCTAACATAATATCTATTACATTATCTTCAAAAGTGGCGAAATCTTGGAAAATCTTAATCTTATGCAGATATCGTAAAAAAGTGACCAATTTAAGGTAACATCAAATACAATTAAAAAAAAATGGTATCATTTACTAAACTAGAGGCTCTAAAGAGCCTGTGTCGCTCACCTTGGTCTATGTGCATATTAAACAAAGGACACAGATGGATTCATGACAAAATTGTGTTTTGGTGATGGTGATGTGTTTGTAGATCTTACTTTACTGAACATTCTTGCTCCTTACTATTATCTCTATCTATAATGAACTTGGCCCGGTAGTTACAGTGGAAAATACTTTGTAAAAATTTACAAAAATTTACAAAATTTATGAAAATTGTAAAAAATTGACTATAAAGGGCAATAACTCCTTAAGGGGTCAATTGACAATTTTGGTCATGTTGCCTTATTTGTAGATCTAACTTTGCTGTACATTTTTGCTGTTAACAGTTTATCTCTATCTATAACAATATTCAAGATAATAACCAAAAGCTGCAAAATTTTCTTAAAATTACCAATTCAGGGGCAGCAACCCAACAACGGGTTGCCTGATTGGTCTGAAAATTTCAGGGCAGATAGATCTTGACCTAATGAACAATTTTATCCTCATCAGATTTGCTCTTAATGATTTGGTTTCAGAGATATGAGCCAAAAACTGCATTTTACCCTATGTACTATTTTTTAGCCATGTCGGCCATCTTGGTTCGCGGGCGGGGTCATCGGACAAATTTTTTAAAGTAGATACCCTAATGATGATTGTGGACAAGTTTGGTTAAATTTGTCTTAGTAGTTTCAGAGGAGAAGATTTTTGTAAAAAATTACAAAAAATTACGAAAAATGGTTAAAAATTGACTATAAAGGGCAATAACTCCTTAAGGGGTCAACTGACCATTTTGGTCAAGTTGACTTATTTGTAGATCTTACTTTGCTGAACATTATTGCTGTTTACAGTTTATCTCTATCTATAATAATGTTCAAGATAATAACCAAAAACTGCAAAATTTCCTTAAAATTACCAATTTAGGGGCAGCAACCCAACAACGGGTTGCCTGATTGGTCTGAAAATTTCAGGGCAGATAGATCTTGACCTAATGAACAATTTTATACTCATCAGATTTGCTCGTTATGCTTTGGTTTCAGAGATATGAGCCAAAAACTGTATTTTACCCTATGTACTATTTTTTAGCCATGTCGGCCATCTTGGTTCGCGGGCGGGGTCATCGGACACATTTTTTAAACAAGATACCCTAATGATGATTGTGGACAAGTTTGGTTAAATTTGTCTTAGTAGTTTCAGAGAAGATTTTTGTAAAAGATTACAAAAATTTCGAAAAATGGTTAAAAATTGACTATAAAGGGCAATAACTCCTTAAGGCGTCAAATGACCATTTTTGTCAAGTTGACTTATTTGTAGATCTTACTTTGCTGAACATTATTGCTGTCTACAGTTTATCTCTATCTATAATAATGTTCAAGATAATAACCAAAAACGGCAAAATTTCCTTAAAATTACCAATTCAGGGGCAGCAACCCAACAACGGGTTGTCCGATTCATCTGCAAATTTCAGGGCCGATAGATCTTGACCTGATAAACAATTTTACCCCATGTCAGATTTGCTCTAAATGCTTTGTTTTCAGAGATATAAGCCAAAATCTACATTTTACCCCTATGTTCTATTTTTAGCCATGGCGGCCATCTTGATTGGTTGGCCGGGTCACCGGACACATTTTTTAAACTAGATACCCCAATGATGATTGTGGCCAAGTTTAATCAAATTTGGCCTAGTAGTTTCAGAGGAGAAGATTTTTGTAAAAGTTTATGGACGACGGACGCAAGTGATGAGAAAAGCTCACTTGACCTTTCAGGTCAGGTGAGCTAAAAATGTAGTAAAATTGTCAATAATGCAGTTGTAGTTTTGTTGTTACATTTAATACAGTTATCTTTAAAATATGGTCGTTTTAAGGTATCATATAATACCATTATCGTGAAAAAGTGAACGATTTAAGGTAACATCAAATAATATCTCATAAAAAATAATGCAAATCTGAATGCAAGTTTAACAGATTTAGCCAAAAAAGCTAGGAAAGCTCTTTTTTCAATAAAAACACATGCAGCCTTTTGGGGAAATTTCCCTGTTAATGTATCCTGTAATCTTTTTGATTCTCTTATGAAACCAATTTTAACATATAATGCTGAAATATTATACATGGATACATATCAATCTTATTATAAAGCAAAAGGCAGATTAAAATCCCAAAACAAAGATTTAGATAATTTCCAATTTTTGGATAAGACCTCCTTCGAAAAGGTTCATGTTAATTTCTGTAAATATTCTAGGTACTAAAAAAACATCTGCTAATTTAGGTGTTAAAGCCGAACTTAGACCACCAATAGAAAATATATAAAAATACAAGCAATTCTTTATTGGGCTAGATTGAATACTGAAAACATAAACCCATTACTAAAAGAAAGTTATACATTAAGTAAACACCTTGATTCACAAGGAATTTATACTTGGTCCACTTTTATCAAAGATTTAACACAAGAAATGAATATTGATATACAAAAAATAATGTCCTGTCAAAAAACTAAAGACTTGGATTAAGAATATGACAAGCAACTTTTATTCAGAATTACTGGAAAATAAAATAAACAGTTTGAACGAAAATAACAAACTTTTTCTTCACAAAAATATTAAAGTCAAACAAGACAAAAATTTTATCTAAGATATCCAAATTTTGAAACAAGACGTTTATTTACAAAAATTAGAAATAGTGACCATAATTTGCTCATTGAGAAGGGCAGATATCTAACAATACCTCGAGACAATAGAACATGTCCAACTTGTAAAACCTTAGGAGATGAAAATCACTTTCTCCTCTACTGTCAAATTAATAATGTTTTACGTATAAAACTTTTTAATGACATGGCAATAGATAATCCTATGTTTCCAAATCTATCTGATACTGAAAAACTAGTAGTCCTACTAAATCCTTCAAATATAAACCAAGTGAAAAAAACAGGTTCCTTTATATAACAGTCTATAGAACTGAGGACAGGGGACTCTTAGTTCGTTTTACCTGTATATATATAGATATGTGTGTGTGTGTTCAACTCAGTTATTTTATTGTTGTTGTTACTTTTGTTTATGTCACAAGTATAATGTTACTTATATGACAAATAAAGATTATTATTATTATTAACTGTAGTGAGGAAGATGGGACAGAACTCGACACTGATATTTCCAAACAATGATTAGTAATGTAAAATTAATGATCTTGAAACAAGATGGACAATAGAATCCGAAACCGATCGGTAATACATCAACTGTTGTACATCAATGACTTAATCTACCATTACCAACATAAGGAAATGCTTGTACAAAATCAGGAATATGACAGTAGTTTTCCATTCGCTTGATGTGTTTGATCTTTAATTTTCCCATCTGATAAATTACTTTCCGTTTTGAATTGTCCCTGGAGTTCTGTGTTTTTGTTATTTCAATTTGATAATTATAATATATTCAGGATTTTTACTACCTTGTGTAGCTTATCAAGGATAAAGCTGCAGTTGTTCAACTTGTATCCGTATCATTTACCATCAAAGGGGGATATCCAAGATATATAATAAGACCTACTAGAAGATGGCCTTATACAATTAGATGCTTGTTTTGGACCAGGAATATTATGCATTTCGAACGAATTTTAATTACAGCCTTTGTGTGGGTTAATGGATTGAACCCAGTGATTCTATTGGGGTGGTGCGATGTAATGGGCCTGTTGAGAAACATCAGTCATGAGTCATATGTTTGCGCCTTTTACGTTATTTGAACATGTCAATTACATTTTTTATGCTTACAATGTTACCACATGCCGATTTGAGTATTTGGATGGTAGAATAAGGCATTATACTCACTACACCAAAAACCACTAGGTATGATACATTGCTAAATAGAAAAAAAATCGGTTACTGATAATGGTTTTATTGAGTTGTAATGTAAATGATAGTAAACTTATAATATATAATACTTCATTTTATTTTTAAAACCAGAACAGAAAACAAGAAGGTGGAGAAGAAAAATGAAAAGTTGGACTGATAGTTCCAGCAAAAAAGCGAGAACTGAATATGGTCCAGAATCCATGGAAGTCATTAAAGATGTAGAAAAGTCATAGAGCGTCAAACAAAAACACAATCTAATTGTCAAGTATTGAAAACCGAGAGAACAAAAAAAAACCAAACTCACAGCTTCTTACTTTGGAAAAATACACATTTCCTTAACCAAACATCATTCTTAGATTAATTTGACATCTTCTGCAATGCCCACGCCTATTCATCTACCTCAAATGCCATTTTATGTAAAATAAGGTGAATAGAAAGAGACTGAAATTCACACAATAGTGGATAATAACCAGATTCTACTCATATTTCCAGTTTGCTTGCAGAGTGTAAACATACATATTTTATTATTTACATGCATAGGTAATTCGTTTTTACACTTAATTTTTACACTCAAACGACGGACAAATGTTGCACTAGTAAAGGATGTCACATACATCTATCCTCCTAAATATAGTATTACCAGAATCTTAAAAATCGACAATCTAAATGTGTTTCTCACTTCGGCACTTGTAAATTGAAACTTTAGTCAAGTTTATAAACTTCTGTCAAGCATATTATACTAGTCTAGTCAATTTCACTGTGCATTATTCAATTATGTCTGAAATTCAGACTAAGCGTTATCCTACTTTTTCTTATTTATTTTGCTTTTGTTTTGTTTTGTCATCTACATTTTACATCACAATTACTACCACACATGTTTGTAACTATAAAACAAAGATTTATTGCATGAACACAGACCTTGCTCATTTTTTTCAAAAGTATTTAAGTATCACAAGATAAGTGATGATTGATATTGTTAACATCTATTATTTATCAATGTTTTCCTTTTGTATATATGTTATGTACATGTATGTATTGTTTTGGTGCAGAAAATGTAACCGTTAAGATTCAAAACGTCCAAAAACTTAACGAAAAAAAAAATAAACTGAATTAATAAAACATTCACCTTTGATTTATTTGGTTTTCTTTAAACGGGAGACAATTATGCAATATGTCAATACAGAAATGGAGAACCTCGGATTCCATGGTTAAGTTGAAAGACGAAAGAAATGGTTAGGCTGTGGCAGTACGTTTCTCCATGGCATGTAACATGCAGGGTCAAACCTCACCGAGCAGAAAAATATTTTTGCATCTTCAATTTATGCTTACGTCTTCAATTTATGTAAAATAAGGTGAAATTAATCTATTTAAAGCCATAAACTATTTCTTTTGAACATTTCATTGTGTCATGTTTGACTAAGCCCCATTCTATTTTAGTTTTAGGAAACATTTTTCTTTATTATTTCAATATGTCTAATGTATAAATATTACTTTGAACCCTCATTTGTGTATGAGTTGATGGTGTAATGGTTAGGCTGTTGCGCTTCGTTACTCCATGGAATATAACATACAGGTTCAAACCTCACCGAGCAGAAAAATATTTTTGCATCTTCCATCAATGCTCAATACATGCTTACGTCTTCAATTTATGTAAAATAAAGTGAAATTAATCTATTTCAAGTCATATAAACTATTTCTTTTTAGCATTTCATTGTGTCAGGTTTGTCTAAGCCCCATTCTATTTTAGTTTTAGGAAACATTTTTTATTCATTTCAATATGTCTAATGTATAAATATTACTTTTAACTTGAAGGTGTGAATGAGTTAATGGTGTAATGGTTAGACTGTTGCGCTTCGTTCCTCCATGGCATATAACATGCAAGTTCAAACCTCACCGAACAGAAAAATATTTTTGCATCTTCAATCTATGTTTGACTAATCCCTATTCACATTCTATTTAGGTTTTAGGAAACATTTTTTTTTTATTTCGATTAGCCTAATGTATAAATATTACTTTTAAACGAAATCGATGAGTGAGATGATGGTGTAATGATTAGGCTGTTGCGCTTCGGCTGAAGACTAACGTTCAAACCTCAATCTAGCGGTAGTTATTTTGCATCTTCAATCCAGGCTATTCGTCTTCAATTAATGTTAAATCATGTGAGAAGCCATAAACTTTTTAACATTTCGTTGTTTCATGGATGACTAAGCTCAATAAATCGACATTCGCTCAAATTAACTTAATACTAAATTGGACTTTTTTTTTAATTGTTTTTCTTTATTTCAGAATATCAAAGCATATATACTAGAAGACCTTGTGTCATTTCCCATCAGAAGCAAATTAGCGACTGACGGGAAATCCCTCAAATACACAGTATGGGCCATCATTAATGGCACGGTGTGTCAAATCTCTACATTCAAAGAATAAAAGGCTGAACAGTTTAACAAGGATGACCAAATAAAATTCATCAAACTATACTATGATTCCAATTACGGATAGCAAATAAAGCATGACACAATTGTAAGTTGTATAAAAAATTATTTAAAATTTATGTCGGGAATGGCATGACGGGGAAAGTAAAAATTGAAAAATTTCGAAAGAAACAAAACCTATTCATTGCATAAAGGGGAAATTAAATATTCTGTCTATAATTTTGCAAATTTCATTAATATTTTGCAATCCCAACATTTTAATGCTTAGTTACTGAATTTCGTCTTTGATATTTTCTTTTGATATGTACTGTATATATATATTCATTTTATGGAAAGTTAGGTCTACCCTTGTATGCAATCAATGAAATAATTTTTAAAGTCGTACAGACTTTGAAGCAAAATAAGCAGATGATACTTATAATATATATTTTTATTACAAAGTCTATATATAAACTATAGGAATACATCTGAATTACATCAACATCAATAAACAAAAATAAATTAATTACATGCATAAACACAAACTATGTGACAGCATAGCAGAAGGTGTTACTTGAGCATTTCGGTGTTAAGCTTAAAAGATCTAAATATAAATTAATCTTAATTACACATCTCTTTGGCATTGTTTGTACTTATATCGCAATAGTCGTAATATAAACCAACCCATTATTTCAGAGTAATATCCACAGAAAATAACATATCTTAATCATATATGTATGTTAGCCAAATATGTTATAATACGAATAACATAGTAACCAACATGCATGTACATATTGTTCAATCCATAGAAATGAGATTTTTGGGGTCTTTAATTTTATATTCTCTCACTTTTACAATAGTTTTCTTATACACAACATATCTATTGTTTGAAACGCCTTCTGTGCAAAATATTTGAACCACAGCTTTAATATTTCGTATTTCTCTCTCTCTCTCGATAATTTCCCTTTGTTTTTAGTGGGTATATGACAATGTTTGCTAATGTTTACAAAATTCAATCTTTCAAATTTTCGCTGTGATTATAAAGTGATAACGACCCTTTTAGTTTCAATGTTATACATTTTTCAAAATTATAAAAACTGTAATAAGTATATACATTTTTTCATCTGATACTATAATAACCTTTAACAATTGAATGGAGATGGATAGTTTATTCCAACTAAGTAAACTTTAATATTCCTGAATTGTAGATCGGGGAAATCCAGATAGTTAATGGCTTAAAGAAGACAGAAATTCAGCTCAAATATGGTGGCCGAACAGCTAAGGTAACGGCGTGGAATGGAGTGGCAGAGATTAGTGACTGTCATATCCACGCTGGAAAGATGTATGCAATTAAGATTGTTGCGCCAGCAAATGATTTTGTGGGATGCAGGTGTTATAACGCCCGTCCCTCAACCACATTTGAGGTATTTCGTATACTTATTCGTTTTCATCTATTTTTCATTAAGTTTTATCCTTTGATCAAATGAGTAATGACAATGGACGTTTTACTAAACTCTAAAACATATATAAATCTACTAAAATTAAAAAAAAATAAATAAAAAAACATTCAAGACTTAGAAAGGCTCCTGACTTAGGACAGGCGCAATAATAACATGTTTTATGATATGATAGACGATTTTAACGACCTTGCTTGGCTATACAGCCCTCGCACGATCTCCATCCTCCCCATATTCCTCTGGCCAATGTAGAATAATCAAAACAGAATACACGCAGTAAAACTCAGTTTAAAAGAAGTCGGGAGTCCGATACCAGAGACTACTTTCTTTTTCAACATTTCATATACTTGTTATGTATAAACATGTGCAAGACCGTACTTCGACCAATAATCATTATGGTTTACATTTACAATTAGTGAAATTGGACGGAGAGTTTCTGCGACACTCATTAGACGAATCATATGTAAATGTAAACAAGAAAAATCAAACCATATATATATATATGATGTATTCAAAGCTTGATTGATTCAAGGAATTAGGAAATGATTTTTTTTAATATGATTAAGTATTTAGTAAAGCAGAAATTAATTGGTATTATTACTGCAGTTATTGGACGACATAGAGGAGGAAACTGGATTGCTCGAGGGAGAAAGGTACTTTTTCACTGTCGGCACGTCATTTCATTTTAGGGCTATCGTGAAGAGAGATTTTGTTTTTGAACATAGAAAACACAAGTTTGAGCTTTCTAAAAAGCTATGGAGTGCTTCGCTCTACCCTAATTTAAGGTAATATATGTGCATGTGGTTGTTAATTAGTATTGGAAATGTGGTATTTTTAGATATTGATTGATATAAAATGAATGTACTTTAAGAGTGTGTGTTATACACCCATGCTTTAAAAAAAATTAAATTTCTTGTTGAAAATTAAAACAATTATAAATAGACACGACTCTTGTGGGGTGCCTTGCTGGAGGTGAGCCTAGATTGTCAGAACTTATAAACTACAGATAATGCATTTTTGTTAACATTGTATAGGAACATTGTTTAGCAAAGCAAATCTTGCAAATTGCAGATAACAAAGCAAATAAACATGTATTAATAATTGATATTTCAATATTGAATTTATCTGTGAAATGTATGCATAATAAAACGAACATGAATTAATGACAGTTGATCGGAAGCGAAATACACATAGTTAATTTTCCGGCATTTGATGTCTTATCCTGAACGAGAAAAGTCTGTAACTCTTTATCTCATTTAAGCCAATAGCTATTGCTCTATCTCAGCCGCGTCCAATCAGAATCTATACGTGATAAGTAATTTATTCAAGATGGCGTGTATTTCGACCGAAACTAATAGCTCCGCACCGTGATGCGAAGCAAAAACATCTTAAGCTCGATTTAATATCTTAATTTATTATCTTAACGTATTGCACGACACTAGTGTTAACCCTTTACGAATTTTTGAATTGCTTGAACGTTCGATAGATTTTAATTAAAGTCATATGAAACGAGTGACTGGTGAAAAATAATGTTTATCCAATTCTTGAACAAATGCATGTATATAACATAAACTTAGTCTTCTGTACATGAGTTTTTCAATTTTTATGCAAAAATATCGTATAATCGTCATATTTTTCTCTGTGTCTGTTATGAAATGAAAATATGGCCGCTCATAAATTGTCGTGTTTTAATGCCGTGGTTTACCGATTGACACCTTATAGGAAACAATCAACAAATAAGCATGGATATTGAGCACGTATATAACATGTACAATCAGATAATAGTTTTTTAAATGACAGATCCATGCGTATTGCGATCACCGGATTTTTTACGAGGGGTCACGCTAAGGTCACTTTGAATACGGAAAATATAACGGCGAATTTCTTACTGGAAGCAAGCAATTAAAAAAAAGTTAACTTCTTCTAAATGTGGACAAATTAAAGAATTTTCTTCAGAAAAAAGTATATGTACATAACTTTAATAATGACTCCATTTTTTTTTTATAAAAAAACATATTAATATTTTTTTTTAATTTGCGGTTTCATATGACTTTAAATATGTAGCTAAATTTCTTTGATAGTTTGAGTTTTTAAAGCTTACACTTAATACGAAACGATTGTACTTACAATTTAATAATTTATCTATCAAAATTTAATTTTCTTCACGGGAATATTTCAAGTGTCCAAACTGAATTTCCTCTGGGACACTTCATTTCATCATATTCTTTTCAAAATATCTATGCAAAATATGAATGGACACGACCATGTAAACCAATACTGCAGTATATCACGTCATAGAACGTTCACGCAATATTTTGAAGAGTTGTGAATATATCGCGAATTTTTCGAGTTTTAATATAAAAAAGAATAAGATGTGGTATGATTTTAGTTTGTTACATGGAACGACGCAGAGTAAACGTTTTTTTTAGCTCACCTGGCCTAAGAATTATAGTGAACACTTAGATAACCAGCTATGAGGATAATTTGGTTTGAACCACATTTTTGATGCTATTTCTTTATAGATAGAAAAAAAACTAAACTGATTCCTTAACGAAACCTTCAAATAATGATCTTAAAATCTCTAATTTTTTAATGTGAGACAATCACGAAAAACGATATATAAAGGTAATTTTAAAGTAAAATAATGATACATTCTTTAGACTTTTGCTAACAGGGCTATTCATGTTATTTATATTATTATATATTGCTTGAAATACTGTGTGCCAAACCTTTGCTTTACTTATAATTTATTTCGTTTCATTCTAATATTTCCAGTTTATTTCAAGAATCTTTTCTGAAGAGGATGGCAGGTTTATATTCCAAGAGGATATGTTTGTATGTTATTTTACAATAAGTAATATAAAATTATTTTCAAATAAAAATGTTTACCTGATCTTATTGAAATTATATGAAACTTCTTTAAACCATCATGATGTACGGTGACAACTATACATACATAATTAATAATATTTCAGAAAAGCTGCAAAATATAAATACTTTGGAACAGCTAGGTAATATTTGTTTGATTTGTACTTTAATAGCAACATTGAATGTATTGATATAGTTTTAAACAGTTGCGTCCCTTGGAAATATCAATTATAAAGAAAATAGAATCATTAGCCCTCCTCTCTATGTACAAATCTTGACCAACATTAATCAAACTTCATAGTTTTATATTAGCAATGTCACGGACAAATCAATGCCTAACTTACGTTGAAAAAACAATAACTTTTACAATTGAAATATGTGCAAAGTGGGGGATATTATGAAGTTCTGATTTTTATGAACAATGGAATTATTATTATTTAAGCCTAAGAGTCAGGAAGAAGAAGCTACTAGAAATATTCACATAAATGTTCCAAGTACTGGCAGTGTGGAACTAAGAGGAATATGTATGTATACTAATTTTAAGTAGTAACAGGTATGCACTGGAGATGTACTTTGACAGATGGTTTAGTAAATATCAAAGTTGAACAGGAGATATAAAATATGAAATGTCAGATCATTAACCACTTGACCCTTCATAATATTTTTAATATCATTTAATGCAGAATTTGTCATTATGTGAACAAATTTATTTTATGAAAACCTTTTATTGCTGCCCGCCCAGCAGAGTCGGATCCAGGGTTGGTCACCCGGCGGCGGCGGTGGCAAAAATGATGCACCATGTACCAAAAAATGATGCACCTTAAACATTTTGAAAAATAAATTCTTTGATTAAATCAATTTGTCTATCGTAATCACCGGTTAAAAAGTTGTCATTACTTAACTTCAGGCGAAATACACGTACGTTGGCATGTATGATAATATAATTAACATGTAATCAACGATCGCTGATTACTTGGTAGATTTCTTTGATGTTAAGGTGTAAAAATAAAGAGACAGTCCCCAATATAAGTTGTTTTAGCAGGTTATTCATACTTTTATTTACATTACGTTTATCTACATTTTTCAAGTTTGAATGATAACTTTTCTCGACCAATAATGTTTTTTTTTTACTGTGATGGCAAAATTCAAATATAATTTTAAAGTTTTATAGTCCCATACACATTCATTATAATACCCTCGTTCTAACATCTATTTGTTTGAAAGTACCGATCCATCCAATTGTTTAGTAACTTGTACCCTCTTTCCGTCAGGAAAGGCCACAAATCAGCCCCATCTGAAGTACAAACGACAGTCATACTTCATTTTTCTTGACGACATTTAGCAAAGGACTACTGACATTCAAACATTTATTGATAAATCAATGAATGAACGTATAAAAGCAAACAGAACTGTTTAAAATCTATGTAAGTGTGTTTTGCTTTGTTGCAAACAGAATCTTCCTATAAGAGCCATATGGATTATGCAGTCTCAATATCGGGATTATGCAGTCTCAATATCGGGATTTCTCAAGCACCGATTGATTTCCGTGTAGTCTGGGAACTTTGAGATTATCTGGATAATGCCCCAAAGAACTGTACATAAAGGGAAAAAAAACAATACAGCATGAAATTATAGCTGTTATTAAAGGTTTTATCGTCGAAATGCTTGTTAGTCAAGTGAAGAGTTCACAGTTTTACTCGATTTCTACAAATGAGAAGGCTGACCATACACACCAGGAACAACAGAGTCCGTGTTTAAGATTCGTTGTTATGTATCGTAACAATCATTTTGAAAACATTTTATGTCTAAATATTTCGAATATCTATGTTTTTACTTTCAACCCCTCTTTTTGTTATCAGTTCCAGTCAAGAGAACTATTTTAGAACAGAGAAGTCTTTTAAAGAGAAGAATTCTATCACTTTTTTAGATGATTGTATCAAATGTTAACTTACATCGGTCACTTTCCTTAATGCTAATTCTACCATTTTTTACATGCATAGAATAAAAATAATTGTTTCCAAACTTCTGTTGGCACCTTAAAAATTAATTATCATTTACGTTTATGTCTTTCAATGTTTCAGGACCTTGATGTATTAAGAATACATGCCCTCTTAGATGAGAAGAATCGGGGCCATTACAAAGTTAAATATGTGATCACAGACGCAGGGAGAATTATCGAATTGCAGTTTGATAATAAGTTTAACATCAATAGTTGGGATTTTAAACTCATTAAGATTGATTGATTGATTGATTGTTGGTTGCTTAACACCAGTGGCAAATTTTTCATGCATGTTCAGGACGAGAACAAATTAACAATACATACAATAGGTAGGTCCTGTAATAGAGGCCGTTCGGAATGAAGGTCGGGGTAAATTTAGACTGCCTATGTAACATAAGGGTATAATTGATGGGGGGCAGAAATTCAGCCTTGCAACAGGCCACCTACGGACCCCTCAAAGAGTTGTTGCAAGGGTTCTTAACGTGCAGAGAGCATGGCACTCTTTCTACACGAGGCATCGGATTTAACGTCCCCATTCTGACCGGACGTGGCTGCGTACTTGATACATCCCGCACAGCCAAACGGACGCCCCACTTTGGCAAGGGTTTTACTGCCGGTCGGAATAAGACCTGTAGTGACCATATTTCTATTCCCCAGTCACCCTTGGGGAAAACTCATTAAGAAGTTCAGCCTTTATGATGAGAAACTGTCACGTCCGTTTCATTGTCTGGTTAGTATATGACTTAAATATTAAGACTGCCATTCATTTACTTTTATGGCGAAAAAAAAAACATGAAATATGTCATTTAAATATTAAATAACAGACCTTCATAAAGACATAAAATAAAGCATAAAATGTTATTTAAACATTTAAAGAGGAAATCTTTTTATTTCATGTTAATACTTTTGTTGCATGAAATTAACTATTAGAATAGAAATAATTCATGAAAGCTGTTAATTTGTTATAAATTCACACATGGCTTGGCTTGAATTTTTTTTTTTTTAATTCTTCCCTAATGCTTATGACGTAATTCGAACATCATGCCAGGCAATGTTTAAACTATCAACAAACCTTAGTTTCCATGAGTTTTTTTCTAAAATGAACAATGGAAGTGGTGCCAAAGAGCAACTATTTTTTGTAGCTACACTTTAATTGGTTACAATTGAATACTAACTTGCACTCATCCTTTACATATTTTTTTTTTATATTTGAATTTTTTCTGATAAATTATTATATAAATCATACAAGATAAACATGCATATTAAACTTACATTGTTTGTTTATCATAAAATAGATTCCATAAGAGCTTGAGCCGTCCAACGAGGCAGAAAACACCTAAAAGGAACTGCGCCTCACAAATACACCCCCAGACAACGCTCTGTGAAAGTAAAACTTTGGCGTGGCCGACAAGGGGGTCATCAAAAATCTGAAATATGCTGAATATAGGGGTCCAATCTTTTTAAGCTCGGATGAGCTAGATTTTGTTTCAAGATCTTCATTCCCATGAAATGTGAAAAAAAAGAAGAAAAAAAAAACACAAACCATCTTTTTATTAATAACCGTAAATCTCACTACTCAATTATTTCTATTCTAAAAAAACTGATGTTTAAAATGATATATAAATATGTAAAAAAAAGTACAGCTTTGAATTTTTAAACATGTCGTACAATCCGATCTTTTAATACACATACTGGTACTAAAACACATTTTAAGCTAAATTTTAGTAGCCTTTTGACCACTTATATACAATGTATATGGGATTACTGTTTGTAATTATAAAGTGAACTATTAAACTAAACCAAACACTGAAGAAAAAGAAAGAAAAAAATGTTTTCGATTCAACTTGCAATAATATGAAAGTTTGTTTATCTGTTGAATTATATAAACCACATACCATTGTTATTGGTCAATCCAACTTAAATTCAATTATATTGCAGAATGACACAGAGTTTGAAGAGAATATCGAGAGGCTCATCATATGCGCTTCTTTCTTAGTGTAATTAATACATTTGGCATTAAGCCAAACCCTTTCATGTGTTTAAAGACTGAAACAGAAAATAGAGTTGGTAAAATGTATTTGAAAGCAAATATTTTAAAATGAACTGGACATCTAGGCAGTAAAGCTATGAAATCTATTTTACCTTAGAAGGTTTCCTTCTTTAACTTTTATAACAAATACAATGTAGATTAATGACGTATCCACCAACATACATCCATCTCCAGAAAAGTTTATAAATGCCTTACTGGATAGTGGTAAGGAAAAAGACTAACCAAACAAGTACAAAGTTGAAGAGCATTGAGGACCAAGAATTCCAAGAAGATGAGCCAAATACGGCGAAGGTAATATATGCCTGAAATAAAAAAATAACGTAGTTTTTTTTCCAAAAATTCAAAGTTATGTAAGCTGGAGATTTACAAAAATGACCATAAAATTGATACTTTGTCAATATTAAAGTGCTGACTACTGAGCTGGTGATACCCTCGGGGACAAAACGTCCACCAGCAGTGGCATCTAAGTCTTTTCATGTAATTTAGTATTTTAAATTTCTTATCATGGAATTGAATTCAAAAATGGTTGACCATAATGTCTTTCATATTTAGATTGCACTATCCATTCCAACGTGCAGAGAGCGTTTACACGAGGCATCGGATTTAATGTCCTATTTCTGACGGACGTGGCTGCAAACTTGTACCTCCCGCGCAGCCAAACGGACGCCCTACTTTGGCAAGTGTTTAACTGCCAGTTGGAATAAGAATAAGTGACCATACTTCGATTCCCCAGTCACTCTTGTGTATTTAAGATTAAGGAAATCAACATGCCAGTTTATGTTCATCAGTCACCTATCAATATAATAAACAGGCTAACCATGTGAAAAAACTAAATGAATATAAAGAGTGGTTACGCAACATGTATAGAAAGAATTTTCAGATGAATCAACTTGCTCCCTTTTCAAGTTCATGTGAAAAATGGTAAAATTTCATCAAAGTACTCATTGACGTGGTCGAATTCAAAGAACCGGTTTAAGGATTCGGAATCTTGAATGGCATACAATTAAAAGTGGACAGTCGGAGTTTCTGCTCCAGAATAATAAATAATGAAACGTTCTGTTCTACTGTTACTCACAATGTAACACTCTTCTCATATCCAATTCCTGTAGTGGTTGACACACACTTTCAATTTATTCACTGAAATAAATTCTTACCACCATAAATACGGGAAAATCAAGCCAGTGAGAAATATGATGTATTGTTTTTCTGATTTCATTTATTTGAGATATTATGATTAAGATATATTTTAATGAATTACATTCCATTCTTTATATTACATCAACGTTCCGAACGTTCTTGGTGATTATCTTGAATATTATTAATGATAAAGATAAACAGTAAACAGCAAAATTGTTCAACAAATTAAGAATTACGAGTAAGATTAATATGACCACAATTGTCAATTGTCCCCGTAAATAGTTATTGCCCGTTAAAAAAAATTCACAATTCGTTCATCTAGTTTCTTTGCTGTAAAAAAATCTTTGCCTTTCAAACCGCTGTATCAATTTCAGCCAAACTAACTTGGGCTGCACGGGTTTCAGAGTAGACCGTGTTAGAACCGAGGCTAGAAAAGAGAAATAGAACTGATTTGTGTAGGACTAAGCCAAAGAACGTTTAATGTAATTTTTCTTATGACTTATTGTTTTCTCATTTGGAATATTGGGATTTATTTTACTTAAATTTATTGATATTTTATTTGCCAGTAATTATTTCTTTAAAAGAATAAAGATATAACAGATTCATGAGATAAAAAAGTGTAGTTTATTGAACTGAGTTGTAGCAAAAAATAGTAATGTAGAGTAGAGTAGAGTAGAGTAGAGAAGAGTAGAGTATAGTATAGTATAGTATAGTATAGTATAGTATAGTATAGCATAACTAAACTATACCATACTATACCATACTATACTATACTATACTATACTATACTATAACTTACTTACTCTCTTACATACTTCCTTACTTACTAACTTACTTACTCTTACTTACATACTTACTTACCTTCTTGCTTACTTACTTACTTTCTTACTTACTTTCTTACTTAATCACTTACTTACTTTTACTTACTTACCTACTTACTTCCTTCCTTCCTTACTTACTTACTTACTTACTTACTTTCTTTCTTACTTAATGACTTACTTACTTACTTAATTACTTACTTTTACTTACTTACTTACTTTCTTACTTACTTCCTTACTTACTTTTACTTACTTTCTAACTAACTCACTTACTTACTTACTCTCTAACACACTTCCTTACTTACTTACTTACTCTTACTTACATACTTACTTAATTACCTACTTGCTTACTTACTTTCTTACGTTCTTACTTAATCACTTACTTTCTTACTTAATCACTTACTTAATTACTTAGTTTTACTTACATACTTACTTACTTACTTACTTTCTTCCTTACTTCCTTACTTACTTACTTACTTTCTTTCTTACTTTCTTACTTAATGACTTACTTACTTACTTACTTACTTTCTTACTTACTTCCTTTTACTTACTTTCTAACTAACTCACTTACTTACTTACTCTCTAAAACACTTCCTTACTTACTTACTTTCTTACTTAATCACTTACTTACTTACTTAGTTTTACTTACCTACTTACTTACTTTCTTTCTTACTTAATCACTTACTTACTTACTTAATTACTCGCATACTTACTTACTAACTGTTACTTACTTTCTTATTTACTTACTTACTTACTTTTACTTACTTACTTACTTACATACTTACTTACTTACTTACTTTCTTACTTACTTACTAACTTTGCTTACTTACTTACTTACTTACTTACTAAAAACTCCTGGTACAAAAAAAAAGATTTTGAGTCAAGAACAAAAATCTGGAAAAATTCGAACTTCGTATGCTAAATAAATAATATTATGTGATATTTTGTAAAAATGTATCAATTTTAAGACTGTATTTAAACTTTTATTCTACTTTTACTTATTACTCAATAAAACAGTTGATTCAATACGCATATGTCGAAAAAAATGTACAAGAAACAAAAACCAATGACAGTTCGAAAGAAAACATCCAAAATGTGTCATTTGTCATAATATTTATGTCAACATTTGCGCATATTAGTGTTTAATCATACATGGTAGCAACGCCACAGTCATAACAAAATGCAGAGGATAAAAAAAATCGTGAAAAATCGAGTCTTGGTGCTACACACATGTTGCTATGCTAATTTGATTGGGAAATATACCTACTTTAAGGGCTGGTTTAAAGTATTTGTCCATATTGTTCTACTTTTTTTGTAAAATAGCGATTTCATAAGCATATTCGAAAAAAAAATATATAGCCAAGAAACGAAAACCAATGACATAGTTCGAAAGAAAACATCCAAAATTCGTCATTTATCATAATTTTTATGGCAAAATTTGCGCATATACGTGATTAATCATACATGGTAGCCACAGTCAGAACAAAATGCAGAGGAGGAAAAAAAATCGTGAAAAATCGAGTCTTGGTGCTAAACACCTGTTGCTATGCTGATTTGATCGGGAAATATACCTACTTTAAGGCCCGATTTAGAGTACTCATCCATCTTGTTCTACTTCTTTGTAAAATAGTAGATTTCATGAGCATATGTGGAAAAAAAATATATAGCCAAGAAACGAGAACCAATGACATAGTTCGAAAGAAAACATCAAAAATTCGTCATTTATCATAATATTCATGGCAAAATTTAAGCATATAAGTGTTTAATCATACATGGTAGCCACAGTCAGAACAAAATGCAGAGGAGAAAAAAAATCGTGAAAATTCGAGGCTTGCTGCTACACACCTGTTGCTATGCTGATTTGATCGGAAAATATACCTACTTTAAGGCCTGGTTTAGCGTACTTGTCCATCTTGTTCTACTTTTTTGTAGAATAGTAGATTTCATAAGCATATGTCGAAAAAAAGTAAGTAATCAAAATACAAAAAATTACGACACAAACAGAAAGAAAATAACCAAAATTCTACATTTATAATATTTCCAATCAACATAACACCATACATTTTGTTTTAGCAGACGTAAAATCGATTTTCCGAAAATGAATCCAAAGCCATATTCAACAGCAAGGGTTAGCCGTTTCTTGATATATATGAAAGAACAAGTTTGCTTACAATGACAACAATTACAAACTTTCCTGTTTCTGCCTCTCCTCACAACAGTTTGAACAGCTGTAAGGGGATCATTCGAGACAGAAGTCAATACCTTGGTGACCTTACCGTGGAAGAAATATGTGAGGAACTTTCAAGCCAAGGTGTAACTGATGTTGTAAGATTTCAAATGAAAAAGAATGGAAATGTAATAAAATTAAATACATATCTTCTGACCTTTAGAACTCCAACTCCTCCTTCCTCTATTACTTTACGTTGCTTCGGAATCAGAGTTGACATGTTTATCCCTAACCCAATTCGATGCTTCACTTGTCAAAAGTTTGGTCATGGCACCAAACAATGTCGTGGTACGCAGAGATGTTTCAAGTGTTCTGGCGAAGGACACGAGGGAATAACCTGTAGCTCTGAATCTTCAAAATGCGTAAACTGTGATGAATCCCATTTCTCATCATCTAGGGACTGTCCTGTTTACCGGAAAGAAAATACATATTATTAAAATTAAAACAGAAAGAAACATCAGTTACCCAGAAGCTAAACAGATAGCTTCTGTTTCGAGTGATCCTCTAGTTTCGAACAAACCATCGTACGACAGCAAAGTTGGCCGCTCATTCAGTCAGAGTACACAAACTCGCATGACATGGCCAATTGATGCTGAAACTTTTACAATGTTGCCTGTTCAATTAGAAACTTCCGATAAATAAATTATTCCAAGAAAATCAAAGCCTTCTAAAACCAGTACTCAGTCAACTCAATCTTCCTAACAGAGCTCAATATCATCACCTTCTAAAAAAGAAAACTAGAGGCTCTCAAGAGCCTGTGTCGCTCACCTGACTCTACTTTGGTTTTAGAAATCATGTAAAGATAGATAAAAATCATAACAGATACCCAAATAATAATGATTGAGGCCAAATTTTGATTAATATTGGTCCCGTTATTTAATAAAATATCCTGGTGGCCATCTTGAACAGTAAATCAGCAACAAAGTAGCAACACATGGTCAGCACCTCATAAGGAACATTCATGCCATGTTTGGTTTCATTCCATTCAGTGGTACTCTAAAAGAAGACATTTGTATGTATTTCCCATAGGGTCCTATGTTCAACTAAGCCCCCCCTCCCCTAGCGGCCATCTTGGATGATGGATCAGCTGCAAAGTAACAACACTTGGTCAGCACCTCATAAGGAACATTCATGCCATGTTTGGTTCCATTCCATTCAGTGGTTTTCTAAAAGAAGACATTTGTATGTATTTCCCATAGGGTCCTATGTTAAACTAAGTCCCCTGCTGTCAGCCATCTTGGATGATGGACATACTGCAAAGTAACAACACTTGGTCAGCACCTCATAAGGAACATTCATGCCATGTTTGGTTTCATTCCATTCAGTGGTTCTCTAAAAGAAGACATTTGTATGTATTTCCCATAGGGTCCTATGTTAAACTAAGTCCCCCGCTGGCGGCCATCTTGGATGATGGATCGGCTACAAAGAAACAACACTTGGTCAACACCTCATAAGGAACATTCATGCCATGTTTGGTTCCATTCCATTCAGTGGTTCTCTAAAAGAAGACATTTTTATGTATTTCCCGTAGGATCCTATGTTAAACTAAGTCACCCACTGGCGGCCATCTTGGATGATGGATCGGCTGCAAAGTAACAACACTTGGTCAGCACCTTATAAGGAACATTCATGCCATGTTTTGTTTCATTCCAGTCAGTGGTTCTCTAAAAGAAGACATTTGTATGTATTTCCCATAGAGTCCTATGTTAAACTAAGTCCCCTGCTGTCGGCCATCTTGGATGATGGACCGTTTGCAAAGTAACAACATTTGGTCAGCACCTCATAAGGAACATTCATGCCATGTTTGGTTTCATTCCATTCAGTGGTTCTCTAAAAGAAGACATTTGTATGTATTTCCCATAAGGTCCTATGTTAAACTAAGTTCCCCGCTGGCGGCCATCTTGGATGATGGATCAGCTACAAAGTAACAACACTTGGTCAGCATCTCATAAGGAACATTCATGCCATGTTTGGTTTCATTCCATTCAGTGGTTCTCTAAAAGAAGACATTTGTATGTATTTCCCATAGGGTCCTATGTTAAACTAAGTCCCCCGCTGGGGGCCATCTAGGATAATGGACCGACTGCAAAGTAACAACACTTGGTCAGCATCTCATAAGGAACATTCATGCCATGTTTGGTTCCATTCCATTTATTGGTTCTCTAAAAGAAGACATTTTTATGTATTTCCCATAGGGTCCTATGTTAAACTAAGTCCCCCACTAGCGGCCATCTTGGATGATGGATCAGCTACAAAGTAACAACACTTGGTCAGCACCTCATAAGGAACATTCATGCCATGTTTTGTTTCATTCCATTCAGTGATTCTCTAAAAGAAGACATTTGTATGTATTTCCCATAGGGTCCTATGTTAAACTAAGTTCCCCGCTGGCGGCCATCTTGGATGATGGATCGGCTACAAAGTAACAACACATGGTCAGCACCTCATAAGGAACATTCATGCCATGTTTGGTTTCATTCCATCCAGTGGTTCTCTAAAAGAAGTCATTTGTATGCATTTCCCATAGGGTCCTATGTTAAACTAAGTGCCCCGCTGGCGGCCATCTTGGATGATGGATCGGCTACAAAGTAACAACACTTGGTCAGCACCTCATAAGGAACATTCATGCCATGTTTGGTTTCATTCCATTCAGTGGTTCTCTAAAAGAAGACATTTGTATGTATTTCCCATAGGGTCCTATGTTAAACTAAGTCCCCCGCTGGCGGCCATCTTGGATGATGGATCGGCTACAAAGAAACAACACTTGGTCAACACCTCATAAGGAACATTCATGCCATGCTTGGTTCCATTCCATTCAGTGGTTCTCTAAAAGAAGACATTTTTATGTATTTCCCGTAGGGTCCTATGTTAAACTAAGTCACCCACTGGCGGCCATCTTGGATGATGGATCGGCTGCAAAGTAACAACACTTGGTTCCATTCCATTTATTGGTTCTCTTAAAGAAGACATTTTTATGTATTTCCCATAGGGTCCTATGTTAAACTAGGTCCCCCCACTAGCGGCCATCTTGGATGATGGATCAGCTACAAAGTAACAACACTTGGTCAGCACCTCATAAGGAACATTCATGCCATGTTTTGTTTCATTCCATTCAGTGGTTCTCTAAAAGAAGACATTTGTATGTATTTCCCATAGGGTCCTATGTTAAACTAAGTCCCCCGCTGGCGGCCATCTTGGATGATGGATCGGCTCTGCGTTCTCAAGAACAGAAGGGCGTCTCCAAAACACCAGCAAATGCGTCCTCTCAGCAGTCTTATGAAAGGAGGTCGCGGTGTAGAGGTCGAGGAGGAGTAACATCAGCTGCGTCTAGTCACAGAGATCAAGGACTCTCCTCACAAAATAGATTTACGATACTGGATGACGAATCAGAAATGGATTGCGAAAGTGTTGTGCCACCCGAAAGATCACAATCTCAGGGTGATCGAAGTAAAAATGCTGGCAAACTCAATAGCATTCGTCCTTCTTTTCAAAAACCATGACCAATATCATTCAATGGAATTGCCGAGGTCTTAAAATAAACCTTCTCGAGTTAGCGCTTTTAGTTCAGTCTTTCTTTCCTGTTGCATTTTGTCTTCAAGAAACTCATTTGAAAGAAAGTGACAAAGTAACTTTAAAAGGATACAACATCTACAGCACCTTTTCTAAGGAAGACGAACGAGCTGCAGGTGGATCAACCATTTTTGTGAAGGACAACGTCATTCATAGTACAGTCCAACTCACTACAGATCTGCAGGCAGTTTTTAGCCATGGCGGCCATCTTGGTTGGCAGGTGGGGTCATGGGACACTTTTTTAAACTAGATACCCTAGTGATGATTGTGGCCAAGTTTGGTTGAATTTGGCCAAGTAGTTTCAGTGGAGAAGATTTTTTGTAAAAGTTAACAGACGACGACGGACGCCAAGTGATGAGAAAAGCTTTTTTGAACTTTCAGGTCAGATGAGCTAAAAATCAACATGCATATTTTTAAGTATATGTCGCGTGTGTCTCAGTGAACAGACCACATACTTTATTGAATAAGGCATCAAACACATCAATCCAGGTTTTCTTATTGTTAAAGCGATAAAACATATTAGACACAATAGGCTTTAGTTTTTGGTTTATTTTAAGTAGTACAGACGACGACAGCGTAAAAAAACTGTCTGCCATTTTCACATGTTTTACTTCTTTACCTTCGTTCAATCAGAAGATAAAAACCGATGACATCGAATATCGATTAACTGTGTCTCTTACTCGCTTTCTTTTAATCTTATTCACAGTTACTTTCAAACGCAAAGACGACGAACATTAAGTTTTATACGATAACGGAGTGGACACGAAAAAAATCCGAAAAAAAAATTCTTTAAAAAACGGCAAAAATGTTTTTTGAGTAGGCGGTTTTTTTTTTTTGGGGGGGGGGGGGGGGGGGGGGGGGGCGGTCGCGTTCTGGACAATATACAATATTTTTATTTTGGCATAAGA